>NC_041391.1:611943964-612020565 GCF_002162155.2 Triticum dicoccoides | reverse complement strand
TGCTTTGTACTTGTCACTTCATCAGGCCTTGCCTGTTTTGAAATATAAGGTTGGCACTTTGCCACCTTTTCTTTCAAAAAATATATATATCCGTTAGATCTTCTTTTCTATATGTTTTTTAGGGACTCTTTTTTATATATGTTTTGTCACTTGAGATCTACCCACACCTTTCTAGAAAAAATCTCTCACGCACGTACCGGGCATGCTACTACGTAGGGAACAGCTGTTATAACCGTTGATGTGATACGATACAAACACTACTGCCGTTGGTCGACCACTTGATCTGACACATACGTAGCGCTAAGAGGAGTCCAAAAGTCCACACCATACTGCCAGCGTGCTCCTCCTAAGGACACCTGGATGGTCGACAGTCAAAGTGCCAGATAACTCGCATCTGGCCCGCGGCTCTCCTCTTCCTCCCGCCAGACCCGGCGCGGCCCACGCGACGGCGACGTCCTCGGCCGCAAGCTCAACTCGCATGCACAGACGCGCCTACCTGGCTCTCCACACGCAGACGAGCTCAACACGGTGCAATTTTCTTCAACGCGCGCGCGGGCTCCTCTGCCTCTATATAGCCCCAACGCAACAGTCGACGGACACTGCATGCGCAGACCATCCGCAGCCAGTCAGCTCGCTAGGTTCCCAGTTAGGCGCGGCGAGCTAACAACGACGAGCCGGCCCACATCACCCCCGGCGCGCGCTCCCGAAACATGGAACACGCGCTGCTCGCCGCGCTCTTGGTGTGCGCGCTCGCGTCGGCCGGCAGCGCGCAGCCGGCGGAGCCGGGGCAGGGGGGCTACGACAACGATGTGGCCGACCAGGATATGCGCATCAGCACGACCATGATCGTGCTCCTGGCCGCCGTCGTCGCGGTGTTCTTCTTCATCCTCGCCTCCATCATCTACCTCCGCCACTGCACCGGCTACTCGTACCCCCGCGCCCCGCGGCCGGACGACTCCCGTGGCTCCGGCCCCGGCGCCGGCTTCTCGAGCTTCATCGCCAGGCGGCAGCAGCGGCGGGCGGCGACGCGCGGGCTCGCCGCCGAGGTGGTCGAGGCGTTCCCCACCATGCGGTACGCGGAGGCCAAGGCACTGCGCGTGGGGAAGAAGGCGGCGCCCCCGCTCGAGTGCGCGGTGTGCCTCAGCGAGTTCGAGGACGAGGACAGGCTCCGGCTGCTGCCCAAGTGCAGCCACGCCTTCCACCCGGAATGCATCGGCGTGTGGCTCGCCAGCCACGTGACCTGCCCGGTCTGCCGCCGCAACCTGGACCCTAGCAAGGACGGCGGCAGCGACGACGAGGCGAGTACCCCCCCGGCGCCGGAAGCCAACAGCACCTCCAGCGAAATAGCCGTGGTGCGGCACCACCAGGCAGAGGGCTCGCGGCCACCGGCCGTGGTCATCGACGTGGTGACAGAGGAGGAGGCCGAGCAGCGCCGGAAGGAGGCGATTGAGCTGCAGCGGATAGGGACCCAGCGGCGCGCGATGCGATCCGGGTCGCGGCCGGCCGGGACGAAGGCCGCGAAGCTTGTCCGGTCGTACTCCGCCGGCCACTCCCTCGCCGTAGTCCGGCTCGACCGCGACCTGGAGCGGTTCACGCTGCGGCTGCCGGAGCACGTGCGCAGGGAGATGATCGCCGCTGCCGGGGAGCGGAGCTCGCATCGTCGCGCACAGAGAGCCGGCAGATGGCCATCGTTCCTAAGGTACACCAGGACGTTGTCGGGAAGGTTCTTCTCGACGCCGAGGAGGACGGAAAGCTCCGGGGGAGGGGAGGCGTCCTCGTCATCGTCGACGAGGATTAGAGGGAAGCGCGTCGCCGCCGTCGATTTCGTCGAAGGTTCTGCTGTGGGCGGCGGCGTGTCCGGTGCCAAGGTCGGCTCTGTGGCGGTCGATGTGGACAAGGACAAGGCAGCTAGCCGGTAGGTTCGAACGTAGAAAAGAAACAGGACTTCTGAATCTACTAGAAGCTGTGTTCTTCCACGCATGCGGGGAACCTGTCTGTAATATTAATCCAAGAAAGAGACTGTAATCGCCGCATGCAGAATGGTCAAGATGCCCTGTTGAGGCGCCTGATTTTTTTTCTGCGTCAGCCTTATTTAATTTCCATATCTAGTCATCTTTTTTTGTTTGAAAATTCCATAAAGACTGAATTTGTGTTTTACTAACGAATTGGGACCGGATACACCCTGGTTCTAAAAAAAGGGACCGGATACACCCTCAATCCACATGGAAATTAAAGTACATACTAGGGTTTTGAACTTCTTTTGCAAGGAAAAGGGAGTTTATTCCATAATGATAGAGTTACAATCAAGTAACGGTAGTTGCTCTATATAAGGAGGGTCCTTCACCAAGCCACACAGCTATGGCCCGTTCACTAAGACTATATAAAGCCAAACGATCTGCTACTCTGTTCTGTTTCCTCAAAAGTTTCTGAGAAATAAACTTCCGAACTAGCATGTGTTCCGTGATCTCTGCAACTTAGAGACCATATGCCGACCTGGAAGCCTATTATCATAAAGACATGACAAGGCTTTAGAGTAATCTGATTGGACAATGATACTCCCCTTCGAGTGTTGGATTCTCAAGGCCATCCCTTGTATCAACGCATGTAGCTCCGCCTCTAGTGCATCATTGCAGTCAAAGGTGAATTTATAGGCTGCAAACAAAACACTACCGCCATGACGGCGTAAATTCATTCCAGTTGAGGCAAGACCATCATCCAGGCAATAGGGGCCATCCACCGACAATGCAACCTTGTCAATCGCCGGAGCAGGCCACGGACTGGTCAACCACGGTACTTCTGTAGGCATCATCGTCCCAGCATCAACTGGCGACATTTTGCCCTTTATCATCTCTACTGTTGACCTCATCGACACATAAATTTTCTTTCAGTATCAGTAGATAACGAGAGTTTGTTGGGCCAGACTTTCTTGGTCGATAGTAGGTGACTAGGGTTTTGTATAACTAAAAGACACGACTAGCTATATTGTGGCTAGAAGCTTGAAAGTGGTACGGAGTGCTCATCCCGACACCATCTCACATTTATCCTCTCTTTATCCAATTTGGAAAGGCAACCAATGCCATAACTTCTAAAAATGGAAGCCCATGGCGCCCCTTGCTCCTGGCCGAATCAGGTACATGTTCTAGGTGCTCGCGGGTCATCCATCTCATGTAGCTTGTCCTTCTCGTAGCAACAAACTATAAAGACATCCCAACCATCGCAGCAAAATCCCATCCATATCCTTGTTAAGAGCAAGCAGTGCCGAATTCCTCCCTTGACCCTCGTCGATAAATAACTTGATAATTACTGCACCTTATACATGTAAGATACATATATGTGGCTCCTTGCGGTGTCACTAGAAATAAATGGAAAGAATGACCCCTTTGGTGCAAGACTTCCCAAAACAACATGTATATCATGTGAATGCAAAATTTTCAACGATTGTTGTTGCTTTTTAATCCATGTCCTAGTTTGTCTTTTGAATTACTTACATGAATGGGGAAAAAGTTGAGTGTACAATTGATCATGTTTGTGTCCAGATTAACATCCTCCGTACAAACATGTGATATTGCGAACCAACGTCTAGAAAACACATAGAAAATCTGTTTTCCGACAAGGACTTATACCCACCACAAAAAGATCCAATGAGAAATTGCAGTTGCTTCCTTCAATGATGACTTTTTGTAGTTCTAACGACTTCACTTATGACCCCCTGGAAATAATTTACCGCATGAAGATGGTTTGATGTTTCTGGATGTTGCGACTTCCTTTTATGTAAATAAATGAAAACCAAGAACATCACGGAGCCATGCAAATTTAATGTGTTAATGACTAATTTTGACATGATTAATATATATTTGTTTTGTGTTGTCGACTTGTCCTGGCTTTGTATGTTATGGATTTCAATATAGCATATGGTGGATTGATCTTAACTGTCCACTGAAAGGTGAAGTTGGTTTTGAAATGATGACGGAAGAAACTGCATGTGCTACAATACATACACTAGACCAAATGGTTGAAATTGGTGCAACAACACATAACACTTTGGTCCTTCTTCTCGTGAAAAGAACTTCATCAAGACTAAATGGTGAATAGGAATAAAGCAGTGACCTCTAGGTCTTGGCTGAGCATGTAACTGAATGGGATGTGTGTCGTACTCCTAAAGTAGTCTGGTGCGGTAGAAAAGACCATCTGCACACATCATTGATAGGCTCGGAGTTTATGCCCATGTGTACAATGACAGGCCATGGAGTGCCAAGTTCTATTGTGCTATCCATGAAAACAAGGAGAAAATACTTGGAAAAAAGAGTAAACCAATCTGGAACCCTACTCTAGACCTATGTGATGTAACTAAACTACACATGTAAGCGCTAAAACTACACATGGGCAACCGCTAAAATTACATCTGGGCAAACTACAACTATGTTGAAACTATCTCCACGCTAACATTAAAACTACTCCATGGCCTAACTTAGGAGTACATATGGGCTACCACTAAACTGCACCTGAGTTAGGAGTAAACAAACATATATACTGCTACTAATCTGTATCCAACACATGACATTATATGTTTTTCACACATGCGATATCACTAAAACTACACTTGAACTAACATTGAAATGCATGCAACACGAAGACACGTCAATCTCATCATCCCACATACATGAATGGCCTAGCAGAAGAAATCATATCACTATAGTTAGCCAACGAACAAATAGAAAGCACATGTATATTATATGCTAATCTGATAACAAAGGAGAGGAAGCAAATACGAGCACCGCAACAAAAGTTAACGGTAGTGACTTTTGAGTATAACATTTCAGCCCCTCCCCGTAATGTTAAAAAGAATTAGGCGCAAGTTACTGAACAATAACGTGGGTGTGTAAGATACGTATTGTAGTCACTAACCTCGTTTTCTATGATGAATATCATTCGACAAAAGTGGTGGAACTTGATGGAGAATGTTGAGAGGGCCAAAACATAGTCGAGAGGCCAAGAGTAATATTTTATATTTAAGCTTGAAAATTAAGAAGATCCTAAATCATTTTCAGAGTAGGGTGGCCATGGCCCTCTTTGGCCCTAGGAAGCTCCACCACTGATGGCAAACCCACCACCCTCGCGGGTATCAACAACTTATATTTTCTAAACTCAGAGAAGCAGGGATGTCTCTAGAAATTTGGGGCCTCGGTGCGAAATGCAAATTATGGCCCTAAAGTTTCTATAATACACAGTTTTTTAATAAAATAAATTCTAATTAATTCAAACATTGCATAAATTTTAGGCTTGTCAAGATAATATAACAAAAAAAAGACTAAAACTAGATTTTAAAGGAGCAACTGTCTTGGATATCTTGGTGTGTATCAACTTGATCAACTAACCTACTATATATAAACAACAACAACAAAGCCTTTAGTCCCAAACAAGTTGGGGTAGGCTAGAGGTGAAACCCATAAGATCTCGCAACCAACTCATGGCTCTGGCACATGGATAGCAAGCTTCCACGCACCCCTGTCCATAGCTAGCTCTTTGTCGATACTCCAATCCTTCAGGTCTCTCTTAAAGGACTCCTCCCATGTCAAAATCGGTCGACCCCGCCCTCTCTTGACATTCTCCGCGCGCTTTAGCCGTCCGCTATGCACTGGAGCTTCTGGAGGCCTGCGCTGAATATGCCCAAACCATCTCAAACGATGTTGGACAAGCTTCTCCTCAATTGGTGCTACCCCAACTCTATCTCGTATATCATCATTCCGGACTCGATCCTTCCTCGTGTGGCCACACATCCATCTCAGCATACGCATCTCCGCCACACCTAACTGTTGAACATGTCGCCTTTTAGTCGGCCAACACTCCGTGCCATACAACATTGCGGGTCGAACCGCCGTCCTGTAGATCTTGCCTTTTAGCTTTTGTGGCACTCTCTTGTCACAGAGAATGCCAGAAGCTTGGCGCCACTTCATCCATCCGGCTTTGATTCGATGGTTCACATCTGTTGGGGAACGTAGCAGAAATTCAAAATTTTCCTACGTGTCACCAAGATCTATCTATGGAGAGACCAGCAACGAGTAGAAAGAGAGTGCATCTACATACCCTTGTAGATCGCTAAGCGGAAGGGTTCAAGTGAACGGGGTTGATGGAGTCGTACTCGTCGTGATTCAAATCACCGATGATCCTAGTGCCGAACGGACGGCACCTCCGCGTTCAACACACGTACAGCCCGGTGACGTCTCCCACGCCTTGATCCAGCAAGGAGAGAGGGAGAGGTTGAGGAAGACTCCATCCAACAGCAGCACAACGGCGTGGTGGTGGTGGAGGAGTGTGGCAATCCAGCAGGGCTTCGCCAAGCACCATGGGAGAGGAGGAGTAGGAAGAGAGGTAGGGCTGTGCCAGAACTTCGTGTATAGCTCCCATGCGCCTCCCCACTATATATAGGGGTGGAGGGGCTGGTTTCTTGCCCTCCAAGTCCATTGGGGCGTTGGCCAAGGTGGGAGGAAAGAAATCTCATTATTTCCTTCCCCACCGATTGTTATCCCCCCTTTTTAGGGATCTTGATCTTATCCCTTCGGGATATGATCTTATTCCTTCTAAGGGGGGGATCTTGGTGCGCCTTGACCAGGGGTGTGGGGCCTTGCCCCCACTACCCACGTCCATGTGGGTCCCCCCATGCAGGTGGGCCCCACTCCGGAACCTTCTAGAACCTTCCCGGTACAATACCGAAAAATCCCGAACATTTTCCGGTGGCCAAAATAGGACTTCCCATATATAAATCTTTACCTCCGGACCATTCCGGAACTCCTCGTGACGTCCGGGATCTCATCCGGGACTCCGAACAACATTCGGTAACCACATACAAACTTCCTTTATAACCCTAGCGTCATCGAACCTTAAGTGTGTAGACCCTACGGGTTCGGGAGACATGTAGACATAACCGAGACGTTCTCCGGTCAATAACCAAAAGCGGGATCTGGATACCCATGATGGCTCCCACATGTTCCACGATGATCTCATCGGATGAACCACGATGTCAAGGACTTAATCAATCCCGTATTCAATTCCCTTTGTCTATCGGTATGTTACTTGCCCGAGATTCGATCGCCGGTATCCAATACCTTGTTCAATCTCGTTACCGGCAAGTCACTTTACTCGTTCCGTAACACATCATCCCGTGATCAACTCCTTGGTCACATTGCGCATATGATGATGTCCTACCGAGTGGGCCCAGAGATACCTCTCCGTTTACACGGAGTGACAAATCCCAGTCTCGATCCGCATAAAACAATAGATACTTTCGGAGATACCTGTAGTGCACCTTTATAGTCACCCAGTTACGTTGTGACGTTTGATACACCCAAAGCACTCCTACGGTATCCAGGAGTTACACGCTCTCATGGTCGAAGGAAGAGATACTTGACATTGGCAAAGCTCTAGCAAATGAACTACACGATCTTTTGTGCTAGTCTTAGGATTGGGTCTTGTCCATCACATCATTCTCCTAATGATGTGATCCCGTTATCAACGACATCCAATGTCCATAGCCAGGAAACCATGACTATCTGTTGATCACAACGAGCTAGTCAACTAGAGGCTCACTAGGGACATATTGTGGTCTATGTATTCACACGTGTATTACGATTTCCGGATAATACAGTTATAGCATGAATAAAAGACAATTATCATGAACAAGGAAATATAATAATAATACTTTTATTATTGCCTCTAGGGCATATTTCCAACAACATCTTCATCAATACCCCCATCCTCCTGCAACATTGACCCCAAATACCGAAAGGTGTCCTTCCGAGGTACCACCTGGCCATCAAGGCTAACCTCCTCCTCCTCGCAGCTAGTAGTACTGAAACCGCACATCATGTACTCGGTTTTAGTTCTACTAAGCCTAAACCCTTTCGATTCCAAGGTTTGTCTCCATAACTTTAACTTCCTATTTACCCCCGTCCGACTATCGTCAACTAGCACCACATCATCCGCAAAGAGCATAGACCATGGGATATCTCCTTGTATACCCCTTGTGACCTCATCCATCACCAATGCAAAAAGATAAGGGCTCAAAGCTGACCGCTGATGCAGTCCTATCTTAATCGAGAAGTCATCGGTGTCGACATCACTTGTTCGAACACTTGTCACAACATTATTGTACATGTCCTTGATGAGGGTAATGTACTTTGCTGGGACTTTGTGTTTCTCCAAGGCCCACCACATGACATTTCGCGGTATCTTATCATAGGCCTTCTCCAAGTCAATGAACACCATATGCAAGTCCTTCTTATGCTCCCTATATCTCTCCATAAGTTGTCGTACCAAGAAAATGGCTTCCATGGTCGACCTCCCAGGCATGAAACCAAACTGACTTTTGGTCACGCTTGTCATTCTTCTTAAGCGGTGCTCAATGACTCTCTCCCATAGCTTCATTGTATGGCTTATCAGCTTAATTCCACGGTAATTAGTACAACTCTGAACACCCCCCTTGTTCTTGAAGATTGGTACTAATATACTCCGTCTCCATTCTTCTGGCATCTTGTTTGCCTGAAAAATAAGGTTGAAAAGCTTGGTTAGCCATACTATCGCTATGTCCCCGAGACCTTTCCACACCTCAATGAGGATACAATCAGGGCCCATCGCCTTGCCTCCTTTCATCCTTTTTAAAGCCTCCTTCACCTCAGACTCCTGGATGCGCCACACAAAACGCATGCTGGTCTCATCAAAGGAGTCATTCAGTTCAATGGTAGAACTCTCATTCTCCCCATTGAACAGCTTGTCGAAGTACTCCCGCCATCTATGCTTAATCTCTTCGTCCTTCACCAAGAGTTGGCCTGCTCCGTCCTTGATGCATTTGACTTGGCCAATATCCCTCGTCTTCCTCTCCCGGATCTTAGCCATCTTATAGATGTCCCTTTCACCTTCCTTCGTGCCTAACCGTTGGTAGAGGTCCTCATATGCCCGACCCCTTGCTTCACCAACAGCTCGCTTTGCGGCCTTCTTCGCCATCTTGTACTTCTCTATGTTGTCTGCACTCCTATCCAGGTATAGGCGTTTGAAGCAATCTTTCTTCTCTTTAAGCGCCTTCTGGACATCATCATTCCACCACCAGGTATCCTTATCTTTGCTTCTCTTTCCCCTGGACACTCCAAACTCCTCCGAGGCCACCTTACGAATGCAAGTCGCCATCTTCATCCACACATTGTCCGCATCCCCTCCTCCCTCCCAAGGGCCCTCCTTAAATACCCTTTCCTTGAACACCTGAGCTACCTCCCCCTTGAGCTTCCACCACTTCGTTCTAGCGAGCTTGGCACGCTTATCCCGCTGGACACGAATCCGAAAGCGGAAGTCAGCAACCACCAGCTTATGCTGGGGTACAACACTCTCCCCAGGTATCACCTTACAGTCTAGGCAGGCACGCCTATC
Source organism: Triticum dicoccoides (assembly GCF_002162155.2). Lineage (NCBI taxonomy): Eukaryota > Viridiplantae > Streptophyta > Magnoliopsida > Poales > Poaceae > Triticum > Triticum dicoccoides. Next base: position 612,011,151 of record NC_041391.1, on the reverse strand, counting down.
TTCTCTTCTCGAGAGGATGAAATCAATCTGGCTAGAGTGTTGGCCACTACTAAAAGTCACCAGATGTGAATCTCTCTTTCTAAAGAGGGTGTTAGCTACAATCATGTTGTAGGCTAGAGCAAAGCTTAAGACATCTTCTCACTAACCTACTATATATCTTCACTAAAAATTTGATTGATGAACTGATGCATATGCACAGAATAGACTCACTGATATAATTATTCAACACTACAAAGTAGTATATTAAATAGGGATTTAATTCAAGTGCACCTGATGGACAGATCGGCCATCTACTGCTTCTACTTGTGCATTGGGATTTGCTGCAACTTTCTGAGCATCCGGCAGCTAGCGGAATCATGGAATCAGTTCTTCATACAAGAAGGGCTATGCATTGTGTCTCCAGGCACGAAATGAAGCATTCAAAAGCGAGACAACATCCCTGACCTACGTATGCCGCACTCCCGTCAGTTCGTCTCCGCCACACTTTCGCCAATCAATAATCCTATACCCACGTAAAGCTACGAAATATTTCTACGTAACCTTCCTAAATCCTTCTCAGCCCCCCTGATTTCAGGGGGGTGGAGCCTCATCCTCCCTCTTCCCCAATGATGATTATCCACGTTGCTAATCATGTAAAGTACGTAACTTCTGCTACGTAGGTGTAGCATTACCGTTCGCCAATTCGTCTTAGGAAAGATCGATGGATTGGCAGACTGTAGATCGAGACTTGGGAAAGGCTCGTTTCGGGAGATTTAGGAGCAGGCCCGATTTGGGGAGCAAGCGACTAGCTGTGAAAAAAGGACCCAAAACAAAAATAGACATTGGACCCAAAACTGGAGGGCCTGGAATTTGGGGGCCCTGTGCAGTTGCACAACCCGCATAGGCCCATGGAAGGCCCTGCGGAGAAGGATGGGGACAAGAATGGAAATGGGATGTGTTGACGACAACCACATGAAGCAACTCGTGTGGCCGTGATTGTGAACACGTTGTAAAACTTGGTTGACCCCACACATGAATCATAAATTAGAAGAACTAAATGGGGCGTGTAGGACATCATGTCAGTTGTTTTTCTTTATTGTTTTGCTAATATAGTTCACATAAGCACATCAATAATTTTTTTTGCGGAGAATCATAGGGTTTATAATTTCAAAATGACAGAGTTACAATCCTCAGCGACTAAGTCACTGACACAAGGAGGTGGTTGCCCCAGCCAACAAGCTATACTTGTTTGCGTTGGTTCTGTCACTTTTCTTCTAGACTAGATAAATACTCATAAAAAATGTAGCGTGTCCATACTTGTTTTGAGGAACTATATAATTGCATGTGTGTTGCAACAAGGCATAAATATCTAGTAGGTTAGCCCGTAATTTACCTGCTCATATTAATATGATTTTATAAAAGTATATTCTAACATTTATTTAAGTAATTAAGCACTTATTGAATTACATTTTATTTGATAAGGTAATAAAAAGTGGATCAATTGAGGTGGTTCTTAGGGAAAATTGACAAAAAAATGGAGAAAAAAAATAAAAAACGCGAGAGGGAGGGGAAACGTATGAAAAAGAATCGGACGAGAATACCTTACATAAGTTTTAATGTTTATTTTTATTAATTTTAATAAAAGATTTAAGGAAAAATGAGTGTATTTTTTATGTGAAGATGGAAAACTGTGTGTAATGAGTCCATTTCCATTACCTTCGGCCCGCTTAGCCTAGATAGTCTGTCTGGGCCACAGTGTTAGGCCCTGCAATCCCCTTCCCTCTTCTCAGAACCCACCGTAGAAACAAGCACCCTCCGCGCCGCCGGCTGCCGGCCGCCGTGTCCGTTTCAGTCTCCGAATCCCTCATCCCCCGTTGCCTCGCGTTCCCAAGCCACATGATATCCCCCAACCTCCCCCTCCGGCTCCGCCACCTCCGCTGCCTTCTCGCCGCGGCGCCCTTGTCCCCCCCCGCCGCCGCATACTACTCGCGCGCATCCTCCCCACCTTCAAACCGCGCTCAGGCCCTGCCCCCGCCCCCGCCACCGCGGCGCCATCTCCCGGACCTCCCGGCGCGACGGTTCTCCTCCGGGCACGTCCTCCTCCCCACCAACCTCCAGGAGGAGCACGTCGCGTCTCTGTCCGACAGGATCTACCACGCGGTGACAGAGACAGAGGAGGGCTCCAACGAGGGCACGGAGGCCGCCCTCGACGCGCTGGGCGCCGAGCTGACCACCCCGCTCGTGGCCGACGTGATGCACCGCCTGCGCTACGAGGAGAAGCTGGCCTTCCGCTTCTTCGCCTGGGCGTCCCAGCAGGACAACTACGAGCACGAGCACCGCACGTACAACGACATGATCGACATCCTCTCCGGGACGCGGTACAAGTCCCGCCAGTTCGGCGTCCTCTGCGACGTGCTCGACCACATGAAGCGCCACGGCACGAGGTCGGTGCCGGTCGAGGACCTGCTGGGCATCCTGCGCGCCTACACCGAGAAGCACCTCACCAACCTTAGGAAGCTGGCGAAGAAGCGGCGGGTGCGGATGCGCACGCCGCCGGAGACCGACGCGATCAACATCCTCCTGGACGCGTTTTGCAAGTGCGGGATGGTCAGGGAGGCGGAGACGGTGTTTGGTCGCGTGAAGAAGAAGCTGCAAGGAAATGCCGAGACCTACAGCATCCTCTTCTTTGGGTGGTGCCGCGCCAGGGACCCCAAGAAGGCCATGAAGGTGCTCGAGGAAATGGTTGAGATGAAGCACACCCCAGAGAACTTCACGTACATTGCTGCTATTGACTCGTTCTGCAGCGCTGGTTTGATCTCGGAGGCAAGAGAGTTGTTTGAGTTCATGAGGACCGAGGGATCGAAGATATCCTCTCCCACTGCTAAGGTATATGCTATTATGATTGTTGCGCTAGCCAAAGCTGATCGGATGGATGAGTGCTTTGAGCTGATTTCAGATATGATTAAACGAGGCTGCATGCCTGATGTATCAACCTTTAAAGATTTGATTGAAGGCATGTGCTTGGTGGATAGACTCGATGCTGCCTACTGCATTTTGGAGGAGATGGGGAAGGCTGGGTTTCCTCCTGACATTGTCACTTACAATTGCTTTCTTGAGGTACTTTGTCGTCTTCAGAAGGCTGATGATGCGCTCAAACTCGCCGAGAGGATGATAGAAGCACACTGTGAGCCCAGTGTTCATACTTACAATATGCTGATGGTGATGTTTTTTGAGATGAGAGAGCCACACAGGGCACTCGATATTTGGACTGAAATGGACAAGAGAGGATGTCGACGTGCTGTTGATACCTACGAAATAATGATTGATGGGCTGTTTGATTGTGGAAGAACGGAAGATGCAACCACTCTTCTAGATGAAGTAATAAACCATGATATGAAACTGTCGTACAAGAAGTTCGATTCTATCATGCTGCAATTGTCAGCTGTTGGCAACCTTGGCGCAATACATCGGCTTTCAGAGCATATGAGAAAATTTTACAATGTTGCAATGTCAAGACGTTTTTCGATCACACAGAAGAAGAAGAGCATTGGTATTAGAAGGAGATGAGTTCTGCAAGATTTATTGTTAGCACGAATAGTCACGAGCGTACATGAGGTAACCACTTCCCTGGTTTTACTGGCAAGTGCCAACTATTAGTAGCCATATTAGACGTGCTGCATTCTGTACAGTTTTGGTCATCAGTACTTATTTTGCCTACTTTTCCCTGAGCAAGGAGGGCCTAAGTTACATATGGATGCTAATCACATGGACATCGTTTTACCAAAGGGCAGCTAACAGCGACACAATGTACTCTAATGTGTAGTTGTATTGCAATATTTCAAACTTAAACTTTAGAATCAAAATGGTTGCTACAATACTGTGGTAGGCAATCACGTTTTTGGTGGCTAACACTTGCGTTTTGTATATTGTTTCAATGGAATTTCCCTCATATATCTTACTCCCTCCGGTCCGTATTACTTGTGTGTTAGATATATCCGTATCTAGACAAATCTAAGCAAGTAATATGGATCGGAGGGAGTAGCACTTGTCGGCTGCCCACCCCTTCTCTAAAAATCAGTTTGCTGCCTGAGATAAATTCAATTTAACCTATGCAACAGTACAGTAGATGGATCAATATAAACGATAAACCAGTGTGTTTCAATCGACTTTAGTTTTATCCTTATATCATACCTGCATTTGCTGGTATAGCTTGGTTTGCAGTCCTACCTTACCCCACTCCAAAAACCAGTTCACTGCCTGAAAGAAATGCAGAGAAACCTACGTGGCAATAAAGATATACTAAGACTTTCCGCTTATTTTAATTTAAACAAGCTATGATGTAAATACTCTGGAACCTGGACCAATTTATTATTTTACCTACTGAAATATGAAAATCCCTTACTTGATTGCTTCTGTTTTAAACACTTTCTGTTGTAAAGCTCTGAGTTTTCCTTTTACTTGACCAAGATGAATTGGCTTAATGCAAACTTAGTGTAAAACCTATTGTTTGTGTTATGAAAGTAGCCAGCTAAACCAGTCTACTGCCTAAACCAATTTGCCCTTTGTTGGTTTTCCCGTTCCACACATATTTTTGGTCTCTTCAGGCAAATAAGTGATGTCCTTTTCAACTATTACAGAAATCACAAGGATATACTGTATTGATTAACGATAATATGCTAACTCTCACCGAAAGTTAAAGAAATACCAATTATTGAAAACTTGCATACTTGAGGGCAGAGAAAATGCAGGACAAGATGGCTAGTTGTAGCAGGTTTGAGCAGATATAACTAACTGTAGCCAATCATCGCCATCCTGACTGTAAGCAGTAGGGAGATGAGAACTTGAATCGTAGCAGTGTTGATCTAGTTCAAAAAAGTAGTAAAGGCAGTAACTAGTTTCAGTAATGGTGTCTGGTTTTTTTTGTTCCAAAGCGCAATTATTGGTGGTATATGTGCTTCTGTGAGATATTTATGTTCATTCTGGCTTCTGTGAGATATTTATGTTCATTCTGGTGATGACACGACAAGTTCATCGATTAGACTAACCAAGGACGTAACTTGCAGTTCTTTGGCCTTTACTTTCTGATTGGATTTAAGCCGAGTTATCTATAAAACATACATATTTTCTTTTTTACAGGGTGGTTGATACAAGTGTGCACATTTTGTCGGAGCAATATGCAGTGGAAGCAGCGTATGAACCGAAGTACTTTGCCAAGGAAACAGGCAATGTGAGTATGTTTTCATTTGCTTTATACATCATATGCACACCCCATGAAGCTTTTTCCTTAGTTCTATTGTGGAACCTTTTTCATCTTCTTTTTTTGCCGCTCTCTCAAATGAACCACAAAGGCCCAAGACTGAATTTCCTGTCATTAAGCATGCAATTCGACACAACTTTTCTTGTCTCCACGTGACAACCAAAATCAATTTCAGATACTCTGGAGTCTCGAGAGCCCAGCTTGTCTGGGAACATGTTACTAGCAGACTTATTTCAAGCAGAATCTTACTCATCCAGTTATTAGAACAGAAATGAGGGGGGTTCCGGTTTAAAAAAGAAGAGGTGAATGCTAGATGCACTTATTTTCCACAGAACATCTGCATTCCTTCCTGCGTTATTGGTACGCTACAAAAAACAAGAAACACCAATGAGCAGATATGCTTGTATACACTATGGTGATACTGAACAAATGTGATTGCTTGGCTGCTATTCAAAGCTGTCCACCTCTGAAAAAACTGTCCTGCTAACCGTAGCTAGTTTGCTGATCAGATGATATTAAACTAGGAACACCGGGTAATGGATTAACTATCACATGCTAGAGTAAACAAATTGACTGACAACGAAAATGCGTCACACATAGCACTTCAGTGTAGCTGAAATCGTTACTAACTGGGATATGCCCTTTTTTCTGAAGTCTTATATTACCAAGCTTTGATGGCTGGAGCCAGCTGAAGGATAGATCAGGTTTTGATCTTGCTGTTTGTCAGTGTGCTGCACTTTTTTGCTATACCGATCAATATATTACTGTAGATTGACTAGCTCTAACTCTGTACTGGAGCGGGTTATACCATCTCTTCAGCTGCATTGCTTTTGGAAAAGAGCGGCAGCGTTGCTGAATAGCCCCCAGTTGATCCATGTTTACATTGAGCTCATATCTTCTACTCCCTCCGTCCCAAAATAAGTGTCTCAAGTTTGTACTACCTTTAGTACAAAGTTGTACTAAGCTCGAGACATTTAGTTTGGGACAGGGAGTATGAACAAGGTCTTGGTCAAGCTTTTACTAACGGCTATGTGATGTTTGACTGTTACAGGTGGCAGCCAGTGTTGTTAAGAACAGAGTGGGCAAAATTTCGTGGCCGGGCTTGGCTTCCTAGCCCCATACCAACTGTGCTGTGTGACCTGTGAGCAACTACTAGTCAGCTAGGCGCAGGACAGCATAGGCGCATAGCATGGAATAGCTGCATGTTGAGAACCTGGAATATAATGACGCAGAAGAAATTTTGGGACTGAGAGCCTGGGATACCATCGTGCTGCAGTGCAAGCAAATTATCTGAACTCGTGGTGCCATGCCATGCCATGGCCCGTCCTCCAACGAGGTGGGTATGCTAAGTTTTCATGAGTTCCGAGGTAGAAAGACGGCTGGTTCTGACGGAAAAGAAACCTTTGTCAAGTGATTTCGGTTTCCATCTCATCATTTTTTATTTTTTATCTTGAGATCAAGTTTTCATCTCATCAGAGCCGACCCTTGGGCAGGGCGAGAAGGGTGTGGCTCACGCCCAAATTGAGGCCAGTTATTTCAACATAGGCCCATTCTGTTCCTTACATACAACTAACAGAAAAACAAAACATCCAAGAAACCCTGGTCTATTATTGTGGAGACATGGAACCACAAGATGAGATGGGTACCGTGATTTCCTGAAATTGGATGAACGGTACCAGCTGTTACTTAGGAATTCACCCTTTTTAGGGACCTTTTCTCTGTCCTTGTTGGACCCAAGCACAATACTTGTAATTGTAGCATTTTTAAGAAACCCCTTTCAGTTAAAATTAGCATAAAGCTACTTGAGCCGGTCAGAACATAGATTGGATCTGATGAACGTGTTTATATTCAGCAAAATATTTCATATACAAGTTTTTTTAATCGTTTTTAATGGTTTACAACCACATCTTCACATCTTGTTGTATAGACTTCTTTTTTCTGGATTAATTTTTATCTTCTAACGACCTAAAGCATCATAGCTCGATTTCAAATATGAAGTTGCTTACCACACATACCGTGTGGTTTGTCGTATAAACTTTTGATGTATATACTTATGCAAGTGAAACAATATATGTTATATTAGTCATTTACTGTTTTTAGTTCTGCACCGGCCATGGAAAGATGTTACCACATTTTTAGTATACATGTTATTTAAAGTGAGGATGTCAATAGTTGAATTTTCATCAAATGGGTTAAAAAGAAAATCTTCTACAATTTATAAATAAATATTGCCTCCTAAGCAGTATAAAATATTGCCTCCTGAGCAGCTCTATATTTTCAAACAATAAAAAAAAATTATAAGCAGAAAAAAAAGTGTGCAAATGTCAGAATGCACTATTGGTGAGTGAAGAAAATTAGTTCTATTTGCAATTTGCGTAGAGAAACAAAACAGGGTGATCTATAATTGTGAATAGGGCTACTAGTGGTTACTATTTTAGATCAGCATATTGTCTTTTTTGTGTCATTCTAACATGTACCGGCTAGAACCACCTTTTTTGTTTTTTATGTATTTTTTGAATATTCAAAATAAAGATATTCATGGTGCTTGAGAGTAAAAACAATCATCACTCATTTCGTTACACATGCAACACATTTATCTTCGCCCACCATCATTTTAACATATGCGGTCACATGTTTGCCATGTTAGACATAAGATATAGTGATACATAACTATTGTCTCGACATTGAAGAAAGGAGAAGAGTGTGTCTTCTAGGTCCGGACCACCATACTATACTACATCCGATTCAAAAAGTTGTACTAAGGAAGCATCAATTAATTTGGATTGGAGGGAGTATCATATTTGTAATTCTACCGAGATGACAAAATTGATCTCGACCGGAAGCTTAAACGCCAACACTTGGGGTCCAAAAGACACATGGTGACTAGTCACAACACAAGAGACCTCTTTTTTTTTAGACAATCAGCGAAGCTTTATAAAGCCATCACAATGTTCAAAGGGACGAAAGAAAGATCACTGGGGTGGCCTAACCAAACGCGACGGCCAACCCCTAGTTGTAAAGCACGCTTCACTAAATTATGAGCCTCGAAATTCAAACTCCTAAACTCATGAACAAAATTACATAAAGTAAAACTACTACAGTAATCTATGATTTCATGTATAATGGCACCTTAGGCTGCCCCACTCTTCTGCTTAATGTCATCGATCACCACCTTGGAATACGAAGCAACATGTGTAGATTGTAAGGTCTTCCGATAATGCCATCACCTCCTTGACAGCCAACGCTCCCAACGTGGTGGAGTGTGTGATGGACCTGAATACAATGGTTCATGCACCCAAGAACAAGCCTTCCCTACCTTTGGAAATAGCTGCAACTAAACCAACCCCCAAATTCCCGGCGACAGCAGCGTCTACATTTACCTTGGCGGTGTTTTCTGGTGGTTTGAGCCAATGAGAAGGCCTTGGGGCTCTCGTCTATCCCGTCGATGTCGTCAGCTTTGTTCAGTACCTGAAGATCACTTATGTATGATTGTATGAACAAGTGTGCGGACAATGGGCTCTGATAGATATCCTCATACATGACCTTCCTCTTCGCACCCCAAATCGCCCAGAGGGTGTAGCCATACGCACAAAAAGATCAGGCCATAGTACCTCATTCATGATGAACAACCAGTCCCGCGGGGTCTCATTGCCCTGTTGGCACATTTGTTCGACTAAAGACTCATCTGAGAGCGCCCATATACATCGGGCCATCGAGCAATTGATCGTCATATGTTTCCATGAGTCCCTTGCACCGCATAACATTGCGGGAAATGGAGGACAGTGCGGGAGGAGGGCGATCGATTTAGTGGACTAGTTCAAATTGAAGGGCTTTGGGGTATTATGAGGAACAATAGATGAGGAAAATAAAAATATAATCATATGTGAAGTATGTTTAGCTACTTTTGGATACTTCTATTGTAGTCTAGTATTTCTTTCTTTTCTCAACCATAGCTACAGTTTTCTAGAGTTTTCTAGCTATTAGTAGAGTGGTGAATCTTAAATAATGTTTTCTGGAGTGTTCTAGCCATAAGTAGAAGTATGTGAAGGCTTCTCAAAGCCCTATAAATAGAGGTCCTCACCTATAGTTTGTACCCAGATTATGCACCCCACTACCTACAATAGAACTTGGTGTTCTTATCTAAGATCTTGATTAGATCTAGCATTCTAGGAGTTTTGGATTGAACTCCTGCTGCCATATCAACACTATCTTCGTTCTAGAGCGATACCTAGCGCAACACATTGAAGTTGTTCCTTCAACACTTGTGTTGTACACATTGTAGCAGCAAGGTGGAGTTGCTCCTCCACAACTTTGTGCATCTTTTGGTGGTATCAGAGCCAGGTTGATCCATACTAGTTCTTGATGTTCTCTTTGAGAGCAAACTGCAGTAAGCAATGGAGCAACCGGAGAAGAGGATGGATCTTGCATAGCAACAAATCAAAGAGATGGGTGATGATCTTAATCGAAGATTTGACCAACTGGTTGAGATGATAAGAAAGGGTGTTCCCCCTGCTACCAATGAAGGAGATGTTGGAAATATGCCCTAGAGGTTTATTGTCCATGCTATAATTGTATTGACTGGAAACTCAAATACATGTGTGGATACATAGACAACAACATGTCCCTAGTGAGCCTCTACCAGACTAGCTCGTTGATCAAAGATAGCTATGGTTTCCTAGTCATAGACATGAGTTGTCATTTGATAACGGGACATGCTATAATTTTATTGACTGGAAACTCAAATACATGTGTGGATACATAGACAACAACATGTCCCTAGTGAGCCTCTACCGGACTAACTCGTTGATCAAAGATGGCTATGGTTTCCTAGTCATAGACATGAGTTTTCATTTGATAACGAGATCACATCATTAGGAGAATGATGTGATGGACAAGACCCAAACTATAAGCGTAGCATATGATCGTATCAAGTTTATTGCTATCATTTTCTGCATGTCAAGTATCTGTTCCTATGACCATGAGATCATGTAACTCACTGACACTGGAGGAGTACCTTGTGTGTATCAAACGTCGCAACGTAACTGGGTGACTATAAAGATGCTCTACAGATATCTTCGAGGGTGTCTGTTGAGTTGGCATGGATCAAGACTGGGATTTGTCACTCCGTATGACAAAGAGGTATCTCAGGACCCACTCGGTAATACGGCATCACAATGAGCTTGCAAGCAACGTGACTAAAGTGTTAGCCACGGGATCTTGTATTATGGAACGAGTAAAGAGACTTGCCAGTAACGAGATTGAACTTGTATGGAGATACCGACAACCGAATCTCGGGCAAGTAACATATCGCTGGACAAAGGGAATTGCATGCGGGATTGACTGAATCCTTGACATCGTGGTTCAACCGATAAAGATCTTCGTTGAATATATATGAACCAATATGGGCATCCAGGTCCCGCTATTGGTTATTGACCAGAAAGGAGTCTTGGTCATGTCTGCATATTCCCGAACCCGTAGGGTCGCACGCTTAACATTCAATAGTGATAGGGCAGTATTGAGATATTAATAGTGGAAAGTCCGAAGGTTGTTCGGAGTCCCGGATGGGATCCGGGACATCATGAGGAGCTCCAAAATAGTCCGGAGGTAAAGATTCATATATGAAAAGTTATTATCGGGGTTCCGAAAAAGGTTTGAGTTTTTTCAGTATTGTACCAGGAAGGTTCTAAAAGGCTCTAGAGTGGGGCCCACCTGCATGGGGGACCCACATGAACCTGGGTAGTGGGGAAATTCCCCACGACCCTGGTCTAGGCGCACGAAGATCCTTCCTTAAAAGGAATAGTATCGTATCCCAAAGGATAATATCAGGATCACTAAAAAGAGGGGATAGCGATCGGTGGGGAAGGAAAGGAGGGATTTCCTTCCTCCCCCTTTAGCCAACGACCCTAGGGCCTTGGAGGGAAAGCCACCATACCCCTCCACGCCTATATAAAGGTGGGGAGGCGTTGGGGGCAGCCACCCCTTGGACCCTTGCCCGTTACCTCTCCCAACTCCTCCCACGTTTCATCGGTACGCGCTTGGCGAAGCCCTGCCGGAATTCTGTTGCCACCACCACCACCATACCGTCGTGTTGGTCCTGATCTCATCTACCCCCCCTCTCTCTCTTGCTGGATCAAGAAGGAGAGGATGCCACCAAGCCGCACGTGTGCTAAACTCGGAGGTGTCGTCCGTTTGGCACTTGACCGGGAGTTCGTGGACGGATCGTGGTTGGATCGCGAAGACATTCGACTACATCAACCGCGTTTCTTAATGCTTCTGCTTTGGGATCTACAAGGGTATATAGATCCAATCTCTCATCTCGTAGATGTGCATCTCCTAGATTGATCTTGGTGAGCGTAGGAATTTTTTTATTTCCCATGCAATGTTCCACAACAGTGGCATCATGAGCTAGGTCTATGCGTAGATGACATCACAAGTAGAACCCAAAGGAGTTTGTGGGCGTTGATATTCAGATTGCTTGCTTCCTTAGTCTTATTTTGATTCAGTGGTATTGTGGGATGAAGCGGCCCAGACCAACTTTACATGTCCACGTACATGAGATCGGTTCCATCGATTGACATGCAACTTGTTGCATAAAGATGGTTGGCGGGTGTCTGTTTCTCCCACCTTAGTCGAATCGGATTCGACAAAGGCGGTCCTTGTAGAAGCTTAAATAGCAACTTTAATATCACCGTTGTGGCTTTTGTAGGTAAGAGAGATTCTTACTAGTTACCCATAACAACCACGTAAAACATGCAACAACAAAGTATAGGACGTCTAACTTGTTTTTGCAGGGTATGTTGTGAATGATATGTCCAAAGACATGATGAGATATATTTGATGTATGAGATGATCATGTTTTGTATAGATTATCACGACCTGCATCTCGATGAATACGACAACCTACAGGAGCCATAGGGTTGTCTTTAATTATTGTCTGACCTGTGTGTCAATCATTAAACGCTATGTAATGCTTTACTTTATCGCTAAGCATCAACAATAGTTGTAAAGCATGGTTGGCATGACAACCCTATTGGTGACGTGATGATGGAGATCATTATGATGGAGATCATGGTGTCATGTCGGTGCTTTCAAGATGGAGATCAAAAGCACAAGATGATGGCCATATCATGTCACTTATGATTTGCATGTGATGTTAATCCTTTTATGCATATTATTTTGCTTAGGACGACGGTAGAATTATAAGGTGACCCCTCACTAAAATTTCAAGATAAAATTGTGTTCTCCCCAAGTGTGCACCATTGCAAAAGTTTGTCGTTTCGAAGCACTAAGTGATGATCGGGTGTGATAGACTCTACGTTCGCATAGAACGGGTGCAAGCCAGTTTTGAACATGCGGAATACTTGGGTTAAACTTGACGAGCCTAACATGTACAGACATGGCCTCGGAACACAAGAGACCGAAAGGTCGAACATGAGTCATATAGTAGATATGATCAACATGGATATGTTCACACTACAAAAAAATACACTTCCGTGATGATACATGTTTGTCACAGTAGGTCACATTTTCTGTCATGCATGTACATCCATGACAAATTTATGACAGAATCAAGATAGTATACCTGTGCTGTCGTAGAAGTGTCCCATGACATTACCAAAATTATCATCACGGAAGTGTCCACTTCCATGATGATAAATCACGCGTCATAGAATTCATTTCGTCAAGGGTAACCAACACATGGCATCCATCGTAACAGGTCGCCGTTAAGCTATCAGGCTCGGGTTTGGATCTGATAACCCGTTAACAGCCCGGACCAATGGGGATTTTCCACGTGTAAAATTCTCAATGGCCAGAGGAACCACGTGTCGGCTCATGTTGGGATAGATGTCATCCACTCATTGGACTGAAGGCGCCTATGATACGTCGACACATGGCACGACCCAACAGAGGCCCATTCTGGTGAAAAGGCCGGACCGTTTGACTTGGTCAAAAGGTAGCGGGCCGGCCCACGGAAAGCTTGTTGACGGCATATGTTCGCATATAGCCCATTTACAACCCGCTAAGTCACGACCCGTTACGGTCTATCCGAATTAGGCCCAGTAGCGTCATCTGGGCCGTCCAATATGACTCCACCCGTTGTAACTTCTAGCCCATGTATGGCCCATGACGTCTTTCAGCCCACATGAGGTCCTTTGTAACTCTTGGACCATTAACGACCCGTGGTGAAACTGACCCGTAATGAATAGTGTATCATTGTATACCCATTAACGACCCATTATTCCATTGGGCCATTTCCAGCCTGTGTTATCTTTCGTCCTTCTCAGGGCCCATTTATTCTTGGGCTCATTTCTAGCATTCGGTTACTTACGGCCCATTACTGGCCTTTTCTGCTTGTGGGCCAAATTCTGCCCGTGGTTACAGGCGGCCCGTTTGTGGCCCGTTAATCCGTTGGGCTGTTTTCATAGCGTCATCAAATATGACCGATTAACGACGACCCGTTATGGTCGGCCCATGAACGGACGATTTCAACTCTAGCCCGTTTACAACCCATAATGCGGTCCGTTATTGGCCCATGTTTGGCCAATCGATCATACGGCTCGTAGAAGGCCCATTGATGCTACACCCCGTAGAAGGCCCATTGTTTCTATGGCCCATAGGAGGCCCATGGTCACTACAGTAAATATGCAGCCCATTGTTATCGTGGCCTAGTTTAAAAAATAGGTTATTGCGGCCACTAGCAAACCGCAGAAAAAGAACTGCATTGACTACAAGCAAACAAATAAACAAGACAACAAGGAAATAAATAAGCAAGAAACTAACGCTAGGCTATCAAGGCTATTACGCATATTACATCCACTGGGTATCAAGGTTCGCTACCAGTGCAAATATAGGGAACAAAGCAGCATATCACATACACTGGTTGTCAAAGTTGGCGACCAGTGCAAATAAACTCCGCAACAAAACAAGTCTAGAGCTGAAACCACTTCAGAATAGCTCAAGAAAATATATCCTGTGTACCCATAATGCTGACAAGACGCTTAGCAAGCTTATTAACTTTCTCTTGTTTGGCGTTTAAATCCTCCAGCACTTGTTGTTGCACCAGAAAGTATGCATCTGAATTCTGTAGGGACTTCCTCAGTCCTTCGGCTTCCTATAGCAGAACATCTGATCGATGTATTTCAACTTGAAGTTGAGACTCAAGAAGTCGAACTGATCTAGGCAGCGAGTTCGAAGAGCTGGTGCCAGCAGTAGTGGCCAATAACTCGAACACTACATCAAGACAGGACTTTGGGGTTGTCTCGGTGTCTTCAATATAGGTTTTATCAGCTTTCTTGGAGACCAACAAGGATGTCTCACTATCTTGAACCTTATCTGCATTACTTCCTTTACCATTGCATAACGGGGTACTCTTCTCCAATATTTATCACATTCTAAAAGAGAAACAAACAGACACATCACATGTTTACCATGTTGTATATGAAACTCATTTTGGTAAACCAGTTCAGTAGTAAGGTGGATAGGATAACAACATGAAACAAACATATATCTATGTAGTATGGTCATTGTATTGTCTGTATCATTACAGTTTATGTTGCCAAATCAAGACAGAGACAGTTCAAATCATATCTATTTAAGACAAAGCAGCATAGACAGAATATAAGTGTGGGAAACTACACAGCAATAACAACACTTGTAATGTGCATGGCATGAGAACATAACTGTTTATTCAATTGAAACTGAAATCAACATAGAGCAAGTTACAACAGCAAACACGTTAAAGAAATAGGTTTAAAACGTACATGTTTCGCCATTGGAGTTTCAGCTACATCCTTCAAATTTGAAATTAGTTGGTATGAGTAAATACAGTGATGCAAGAGCAAAGGAGTATGAGCCATAGCTACGGAACCTGACCTGAGAACAATTCTTCTTCTGCTTTAAGCGTTGACTTGGGGTTCAGAGTGGTGGTCCTCGTGCTTTGGGCACTGCAGTTGCCTTACTAACTGCTCGTGTTTGGGTGCTTTGTGGTGGAGAGTATGCTGTGTCAACTGGAATTGGGTTACTATCTGCCGGGGTTAGGGTTAGAAGGGGTGTAGCCGGTTCTCTGTCCAACTGGGTAGGGGTACAATCTGCGTGAATCCGGGTTATGTGTGGTGGGATGGTTCTTGGGCAAGTACAACCGTGGTTCTATCTGCATCGACAGGTAGCACGATTGAGGGAGTCCTGGATAAGGGGGTATCCGGACAGCCGGACTATGTACTTTGGCCGGACTGTTGGACTATGAAGATACAAGATTGAAGACTTCATCCCGTGTCCGGATGGGACTCTCCTTGGCGTGGAAGGCAAGCTTGGCGATCTGGATTATAGATCTCATTCTCTGTAACCGACTCTATGTAACCCTAGCCCCCTTCGGTGTCTATATAAACCGGAGGGTTTAGTCCGTAGGACAAAACAACAATCATACCATAGGCTAGCTTCTAGGGTTTAGCCTCTCTGATCTCGTGGTAGATCAACTCTTGTAATACTCATATCATCAAGATCAATCAAGCAGGAAGTAGGGTATTACCTCCATCGAGAGGGCCCGAACCTGCATAAACATCGTGTCCCTAGTCTCCTGTTACCATTAGCCTTAGACGTACAGTTCAGGACCCCCTACCCGAGATCCGCAGGTTTTGACACCGACATTGGTGCTTTTATTGAGAGTTCCTCTGTGTCGTTGCTGTAAGGCTTGATGGCTTCTCCAACCTTCAACGACGCCGTTCTGGGTGAGACTTTTCTCCTCGGATAGATCTTCGTGTTCGGCGGCTTCGCACTGCGGGCCAACTCGCTTGGCCATCTGGAGCAGGTTGATAGCTACGCCCCGGGCCATCAGGTCAGGTTTGGAAACCTAAACTACACTACCGACATCCGCGGAGACTTGATCTTCGACAGATTCGGGCCCATGTCAGGAGTGCCGAACGATCACGACGTGCATGACCTAGATCTGCCGTCGGACAGTGTTCAGAACATCGCGCCTGCTATGGCTCCGAACTTCGTTCCAGAGCAGGTCGTGCCTTCCAAGGACGGGTGGATGGACCCCGCCCCGGAGGCCGCACACTCATCGGTGTTGGCGCCGAACACAGACTCCTCTCCTAAAGGAATCTGTATCTCCGGACCCCCGGACTTGTCTCCGGCCGTGTGTTCCGGACCGCGCGCATCCGTGCCCATCGAATCTAATTGGGCCCCGGTTATGGAGTTCACCACCGCGGATATCTTTCAGCACTCACCCTTTGGAGACGTGCTAGACTTATTAAGGTCTCTCTTTTTGTCAGGAGATTCCTGGCTGAACTATGTTTGGCTCGAGTAGGAAGCTAGCGACGAAGAAATTCTTTGCCGACCCACCACTCACTTAATAGCCACGGTCGATGATTTGACCGACATGCTTAACTTCGACTCCGAAGACATCGACGGTATAGACGACGATGCGGGAGAGGAACAAGAACCACCGCCCACAGGGCGCTGGACAGCCACCTCTTCATACGATATATATATGGTGGATACTTCCAAAGAAAACAATGGCGATGAGGCAATAGGAGATAACCCCTCGGGGAAGAAATTAAAGCATGGGCGTCATGGGCGCCGCTCCAAGCCCCGCCACAGCAATACCGGCACTGAAGAAGAAAATAATCCAGATGGCGCCGAAGAGGGACACAATCCCGATCAGCCTACCTTCGAGCAGGCCGAACAAGAACACAGGAAGGTCAGCCCAGATGAACAGGCGACAGACGGATACTAGGAGGACGATAACTATATGCCTCCTTCCGAAGACGAGGTGAGCCTCGGTGACGACAAATTCGCGTACCGGAGGATCCCATAGAGCAGGAGCGCTTCAAGCGCCGACTTATAGCCACTGCAAGAAGCCTGGAAAAGAAGCGGCAGTAGCTTCAAGCTGATCAGGACTGCTCGCAGACGGATGGACTAAGGCCCGGGCAGCCGAGGAATATGGTGTAACACCCCGAGAATCATGCTACAGTAATCCCCTTCTAATGATGCCTTGTCATCATTGTTACTGTTGCTAATCTTCACTTGATCCAAATCACCGATTCAAATTCAAATCCAATCTAAAGTCAAAAACTCTTATTCGTCAGACAGGAGATCTAAAATGTTCATCTTGTGGCAAATAGTCATTTGTTAATATTGGTGATGAACCAACATTTTTGCAAGATGTTTAAATGGCCTCAAGCAATTAAAGCAGTGGTTAAAACAATAGTTTAAATGGCTTTTTTACTTTATAAAAAGTTCAAACTATTTCAAAGGCCTCACCCCCTTTTTTGTGGCAGTGCTAACTATTGCAATGTAATTATGTGGCCAAGTCCCACATTTTACAAAATCCTTTTGGTAGCCCAAATATTTCCCTGCTTTTTCTGTTAAAAGAAAAGAGCAAAAGAAAAAGTTAAAAGAAATGGAAAGAAGAAGGGGTGGGAGAGCCCCTGGCCTCCCCTTGGGCTTCGGCCCATCCCAGCAGGCCGGCCCACCTCACCCAGCCTGGTCGGCCCAGCTCCCCGAAGCGCGCCTCCCTCCTGTTCCTCCGACCGGGCGAGGCAGAGCGCGCCCGTCGCCGCCGAACCACCACGCCGTCGACGCCTCCGCGAGAGGATAAGGCCTTCGCGCCCCCCTCGACGCCTCGGCCTCCTCCCCAGCTACCCCCACTCACCTCCGCCTCTCCCACTCCCCTTCAGATCCCCCTCGAGCACTCCCCTCTCTCTGACCCGAGCGTGCCCGCCACCGTCGCCGCGTCGATCCCGCGGCCACCGTCTTCGCCCCGCGTCGCCAACATGCCGTAGGCGTCCGCCGCCGTCCTCCACGTTGAACGGTGCCCACCGTTGGAGCCGGCAGGCTCCGCAGCGCTGGATCCCCGGTCTTCCTCCTCGGGACGCCCGAGCTCGCCGCTATCGATTCGCTCCGCCGAGCCTCCCCCGAGCCCACGTTTGCACACCTACAGGCGCCCAGTGAGCTCCGCCTCCCTCCCCCTCTCTCCCCGTGCTCTTCCCCGCACCGTAGCTAGCTGTCGCCGCCTCCATGCCCTGCTCGCCGCCGACGAGATTGTGGCCGTCTTTGTGGTTAACGTCGCCGCCGCCTGAGGCCACCGTTGAACTCCTGGAGCTCCCAGGAGCCCAACGAGCCTGAGCACGTGCCTCCCCATGCTTCCTAGCTAGCTTCCGTCGAGGTCCCGTACGCGCGGCCGCCATAGCTCGTCGTCGACGTAGTTCCGGTCGCCCCCGCGTCCAACCAACCACACCACGTGACGCGGCTTCGTCTCCGCGTTCGAACGCGACCGGCCGCTTTCGTTTTGGTGGCCTGTAGGCGAATTCTGCGCATCGCCACCGTCTCCTGTGGTCGCCGGCGTTGCTCCGGCCGCCGTGCTGACCTGGCGCCGACGTGGCCCTAACGGGGCCACACCAGTGAGGCTGCCAGGGGGCCCAGGCGTCCCAGTTGACCATGTTGACTCGTCAACATAGTTACTTTACATGACATGTGGGCCCCTTCTGTTACTTAGGCTAACTAAACATTTTTAAAAATAAAATTAACTTGTTAGACTAATTAGTCACTGACATGTGGGGCCCAATTGCAAATTAACCCCCCTGTTCTTTTAAAATAACCCACTGTTAGCCCTCTCTCTATGACATGTGGGACCGAATGGTCAGTTTGACCAGTCAGCGGGTCTGTTGACCTGCTGATGTCATGTTGGCACTCCGCTGACGTCATAATTCCTTTTCTGTTAATTTAAATAATTTCTGAAAATGGTTTAATCTTCAGAAATTCATAGGAATTAAACCGTAGCTCGGATGAAAATGTTTTCTATATGAAAGTTGCTCAGAAAAATCCAACGAATCCGAATACGCGGTCCGTTCATCTGTCACATGCCCCTAGCATGCTGAACATGGGACTTTCCCCCTCCGGTCATCTGTCTAACACAGGTCCGGAATCGGGAAAACATTCCCGGTTGACTTCCCCCCTCACCGGTATCGTGTAGCACCGCGTTAGAACACGTCTAGCTCTGCTTGTTGTCCTGTTATGCTATGTTTGCTTTATATTTACTGTTTCTTCCCCCTCTTCTCTCCGATAGACCCCGAGACCGATGCTGCCCCTGTGATCGACTACGTCAACGACGACCCCTCCTTGCTAGAGAAACCAAGCAAGCCCCCCCTTTGATCATCCCGATATCACCCATTCCATTCTCTTATGCTTGCATTAGATTTTGCTACTGTTATTGATTGCTCCTATTCTGATGCATAGCCTGCTTTTGTGTCTACTGTTGTACCTTACCTGCTTATCCTAAACTGCTTAGTATAGGTTGGTTAGTAATCCATCAGTGACCCCCACCTTGTCCCTGTTGCCCCCGCTTCATCATTGAAGACCCTATCAACGGGATTGAAGACCAGGCCCCGGCACCTCACATCACTTTCCCCTTAGTTGCTCGACACTGCTGGGTTACTATCGAGTGCCGAGGGTGAGACCTCTACAGCACTTCTGATGTTAACCCTGTAGTGTAGCTATTCGATCGT
This sequence comes from Triticum dicoccoides, assembly GCF_002162155.2. NCBI lineage: Eukaryota > Viridiplantae > Streptophyta > Magnoliopsida > Poales > Poaceae > Triticum > Triticum dicoccoides. The sequence continues at coordinate 611,991,411 of NC_041391.1, read as the reverse complement.
GGTCATCGAGGGTGATTCCGCCTTAACCACTTCCGATACGACTCTGTCGTGCAACCCCACAAGTGTGAACCTCGGGGGTGATTCCTCTTACGTTCACCTTGATGATTACATCGAGTGGAATTCACCGGGGGTAATTCCTCGGGTTTTTCCTCTGGATGTTTAGACACACAGTTACTATGATTACTATGACTTTACACTGAACCATGTTACTAAAGACGGGTCGACCCTGAGGGGTACTCGCGCGAGCATAATTGCGAGTGATGTGGAGACGGGTTGACCTGGAAGGTGCCCGAGAGATAATTATGAGGCGTGGCCGGGCATTCTTAGCCCTTGCCGCAAGTCCTCGAGACGGGGCAACGGGGTCACATCTTTCGTGAGTCTCTGCTTGTTACCACGCGTTCCTAATCCACTACGATTTGGATATTTGATCCAAGGGGCCTCTGGCCTGATAGCACTAACCATCACGTGGGCATAGTATGGGCGTTCTGCGTTGTATACATCAGCCGAAGCTTAATAGACGTCAGTGACTGAGCGACGCGCGCCGGGTTGGACTGGTAAGCTCCTGCCTGTTAGGAAGGTAGCTAGGTCTGCTCACCGGTCGTGTTCGCAACATGCAGGAGTTCCCGGGGAGATGGCCCATGACCCCTGGGGGCATAGGTTTAGTCCGGCGTGCTGGCCTCTCTATTAAGCCTAGGTCGGGTTGCGGCGTATTGTTTGGCCGAGGCCGGGCATGACCCAGGAAGGTGTGTCCGGCCGGAGTTAAGCGAGCGTGGTGGGTAAGTTGGTGCACCCCTGCAGGGAAGAAAACATCTATCGATAGCCTTTCCTACGGTAACGGACACTTGGAGTTGTATCCCGATCGATACAACTAGAACTTGATACTTGTGATGAGAATTGGATTGTGATGAGAAATGGATAGTAGGGCTCTGGGATTTCTTTCTCGCAGGGAGTCGAGAAAGGATCTCTGGCCGAGGTTGATAACACTACTACTACTTTACTTTATGCTACTCTACTCCCTCCTGTTGCTGCAAGATGGTGGTTTCCAGAAGATGCTAGTCTTCGATAGGACTAGGCCTTCTCTCTATTCTGGCATTTCTGCAGCCCAGTCCACATATACAACCTTCTTTTGATAATGTTGCATCTATAGTGTAGATCCTTGCTTGCGAGTACTTTGGATGAGTACTCACGGTTGCTTTGCTCCCTCTTTTTCCCCTTTTCCATTCTTCTCGGATGACGCAACCAGATGACGGAGTCCAGGAGCCAGACGACACCACCGACGACTACTACTACCCCGAGGGTGCCTACTACTACACGGAGGCCGTCGACGACCAGGAGTAGTTAGGAGGCTCCCAGGCAGGAGGCCTTGCCTTTTTGATCATGTTGCTTTTGTTCTAGCCTTCTTAAGGCAAACTTGTCTAAGTCATGTCTGTACTCAGATATTATTGCTTCCGCAGACTCTTGTGTTTTTGAGCTTATGTATTCAAGCCCTCGAGGCCCCTGGCTTGTAATATAAAGCTTGTATTATTTTAATTTGTGTCTAGAGTTGTGTTGTGATATCTTCCCGTGAGTCCTTGATCTTGATCGTACACATTTGCGTGTATGATTAGTGTACGATTGAATCGGGGGCGTCACAAGTTGGTATCAGAGCCGACTGCCTGTAGGTAGTCCCCTTTCCAACTCCTTGGCCGAAGTCAAGTCTAAGTCACTACAAAAACTTTTACTAACATGGTTGTGTGTCTTACGGGCCCACGTCGCCATATGGGTGGTATTAGGATCTTTTATTCCTCGTCTATACTCTGGGACTCTGTTCTCTCTTCTATTCGGGTTAAATGAATTTACTAACTACATTAGGTTCTTGTAACGACTTTCCCTGGAGAGCCCCTTCATTCCGGATGGTTGCCTGCTTCACCAGAATACTTCGAAGATATTCTCCGATCTACTCCCGAGAACTTGTGTTCATTTCCTTTGCAGTCCCTTAACACCGTTGAATCCCTATGGATAACTGCATATCCTTGTCGCTCATACCTTCATCCCCAGTTGCTCTTGTTATTACAAGATACCCTGAAATACTTGTCGTTGTTTCTAGAATCCTTTTGTGCCTACTGCCTTGCAGTTCCTTGTCGCCTGAATACATCGACAAATTAATCGTCACACATATCGAGGATTTGGTTTTTCCCCAGTTGTTCATATGTTTCACCAAAGTCTTTGAAATACTACTCGATCTTCCGATAATCCTCAGCAGCCTATTATTGTTGAAATTCTTGTTTGCTTGTATTATGGTTAATTCCATAATTCTCGTAATCTTCGTTGACATCCTCTGTCACTATCGTTTCGAGTCCCTTGATCCAATATGTCACGAATGCTCGTAATCCTCAATAAGATCCTAGCATTCATCCTTTCGGCTCAGACGTCACTCCAAACATGAGCTTGTTCTTGTCAAATCAAACCCTGTTTGACTATCGATCTGTATCGATTCAACTCAATTATCTTTTGATCTGAGCCTCTGCTTCAGATCTTCTGATTTGAAAATCGTAATTCCTTTGTATTCAAGCTTTGAAGTTATCCAGTTATATCTATAACCCGATGTCTTTGCATTCTTTCTTCTTCTGGGTGAGTATCTATACTCACATCAGATCTTTTATGGACCGCCATATCCTTGGTTGGATTATTATCTGACAATGTCCTTCATATTCATTAAACTTGTGAGTTTTGCCTTGACACATAATGCCTTTGGTAAATTCTATCATCTGCTTTTGTCAACCATGCTCTGCTTTCGAGCTGGTATATTTTAATCCTGAAGTTAGCGGTATATGTTCCTAAGATACCCCTACGGGTTGAACCTATGCCTTCACTAATCCATGTGAACTCAAAAGAGATGTGAGTCATACTCTTCTGGTGCTTCACCAGGTAAATCTTTCGCACTACAAATTCTTCGAAAACGAGGAGTGAATGAAAGGTTATGCATTGAAGAAGTGGGAGTCGACCTTGAACCTTTGTGTTCATGCCCATGGAACCGGTGTAGAACTTATCATGGAAGCCGCTCATAAAAATAATTACCCCTTGTTATAAGTTCATCTTGTATCGATGGATTGATCATTCATAATCGTGGTTCCGACCATAGTTTCTCCTTAATTCCATTTCGCGGACAAGTTAAATCACTTGTCTTCTGCAGGTCAATACAACTGCCCAACCTCTATTATGATCTACCTTCGAGTATTACCCCTGGTATCTCGAGAATATCAAAGAACTGTGTTGCTTCCTATGAGTCTTCATCTAGTATTGCTTCTCACCGATTTCATATTTCCCTTGGGTTCTGATTTATTAGCCACTCAAGAACACCGATAAGTGAATCGATCCCGCACCGAATCAATAACTCTAAGTAATATTTGTTGCTTACGAGTTAAATAATCCTTCAAGTCATTCCTAGCCTGATCGGGTATATCATTATCGTGCTAATTTTAACTGTGCTACCCGGTCCTTATTCCCGGAACACAACTTTCAATGATGAGCTAAGCTTACGTTGATCTTCCTCATCATATCATTTCGCCGTGAACAACAAGCTTGCTTTCGAGTATGTGTCGTACCCATGGTACCAATAACTTTTCGCTTCATCATTCCTTTTACGTGATGTCATCGCTGATCGATTACATCTTCATGAAATCTCTCGACAGATGTGTCGTGATCATCACCAACATTCTGAGCTGTTCTAGGATATCAATCGAATTCCTGATGAGTAATATCATCCTTGCCCCTTAATGAATTGTTCCTGAGCCCACCGGCCACAAAATCATTTTTTCTTGCTGCAATTGTATGACTTATTTTATAAGTTGTTCCGATGGATCCTTTGTGTATCCGAAGTCTGACCTTTCCCCGATGACCATGTCAACACTATCCCGAAGCATGTGTGTGGTACTCCGATCATCAACAAGAACATTGGGAGCGCAATGCTAACTGTTCTTGATCAATTATCCAAACACCATTGTATGGGTAAACCTCATAAATTCCTTGCCCCTTTGTCTAAACGGCTTAATACTTGGAGCCCTATCATGCTCTGCCTTTCCTTAGGAAAGATTATACTCTTAACACTTGGGTATAAACACATTTTCCTTGCCATTGGTCTATTTAATCTGATAATCACATTTTCCTTTCCATTGTTTTGTTTAACCTTTCTTGTGATCTAACTTGTCTGACCAGAGATAAATCCCTGCTTAAGTAAGCACCTCGGTGTACAACTCTGTTAGTAAGACCCTGTTACTATTGTTGATGACATTCCGATAACCACCGTTGGAAGAGAACTTTGCCTATTGGTCCGCCTTGTCTTACGAGCAGGAAAATGGTTCTCTTCCTCCCACGCCCTTGGTACCAAACTTTGTTGCCAACATAACTGACAGGCTATCCTCTGACCTGCCTTGCTATCATGACCATTCAAGATGTTAGCGCCTTCCTGCTTTTAACCCACATGTTGGGCCCATAACCCACAGTTCCACAAGATCGAAACCTGACTCTCCTGTACACCCTTGTTTCTAAGGTTATTTCTCATGCTTGGCTTCATATGAAAATCCCGAGCCGCCTTCCGAGAGGCGATCTATTCTGGTATTAGACGCAATACTTATTCCCATTGCTCTGAACCCCTTTCAACCTCTGTTCCAGGCAACGAATGATTGCCTACCAAGTTGAAGCTTCTTATTGCACCTTCTTACCTTGCTCCCGATGACTTCCTTGGATTTCAACTTGAGAGATGCCTCTATGCCACGTTCACTGAGATAGCCCCCATGGCAACAACATGAATGACAAAATGCAACATGAGATGGCATGAGATGAAAATTCACTATATGATGAGGATGAATGCAAAATGACAAGAGGCACAAATGCAATATAGTAAGGAGAGCTAGACAAAGAAAAGAATAACACACATAACCAAAACAAGATGAGGCCAAGCATGACAAAACCCACAAGAATTGGATGAAGGTCAAGTTGATATATTGCCAAAATGGGACATGTTACATCTGGGGTGTTACATTTACACTGAACCATGTTACTAAAGATGGGTCGACCCTGAGGGGTACTCGTGCGAGCATAATTGCGAGTGATGTGGAGATGGGTTGACCTGGAAGGTGCCCGAGAGATAATTATGAGGCATGGCCGGGCATTCTTAGCCCTTGCCGCAGGTCCTCGAGACGGGGCAATGGGGTCACATCTTTCGTGAGTCTCTGCTTGTTACCACGCGTTCCTAATCCACTACAATTTGGATATTTGATCCAAGGGGCCTCTGGCCTGATAGCACTAACCATCACGTGGGCATAGTATGGGCGTTCTGCATTGTATACATCAGCCGAAGCTTAATAGACGTCAGTGACTGAGCGGCGCGCGCCAGATTGGACTGGTAAGCTCCTGCCTGTTAGGAAGGTAGCTAGGTCTGCTCATTGGTCGCGTTTGCAACATGCAGGAGTTCCCGGGGAGATGGCCCATGACCCCTGGGGGCATAGGTTTAGTCCGGCGTGCTGGCCTCTCTATTAAGCCTAGGTCGGGTTGCGGCATATTGTTTGGCCGAGGCCGGGCATGACCCAGGAAGGTGTGTCCGGCCGGAGTTAAGCGAGCGTGGTGGGTAAGTTGGTGCACCCCTGCAGGGAAGAAAACATCTATCGATAGCCTGTCCTACGGTAACGGACACTTGGAGTTGTATCCCGATCGATACAACTAGAACTTGATACTTGTGATGAGAATTGGATTGTGATGAGAAATGGATAGTAGGGCTCTGGGATTTCTTTCTCGCAGGGAGTCGAGAAAGGATCTCTGGCCGAGGTTGATAACACTACTACTACTTTACTTTATGCTAGTCTACTCCCTCCTGTTGCTGCAAGATGGTGGTTTCCAGAAGATGCTAGTCTTCGATAGGACTAGGCCTTCTCTCTATTCTGGCATTTCTGCAGCCCAGTCCACATATACATCCTTCCTTTGATAATGTTGCATCTGTAGTGTAGATCCTTGCTTGCGAGTACTTTGGATGAGTACTCATGGTTGCTTTGCTCCCTCTTTTTCCCCTTTTCCATTCTTCTTGGATGACGCAACCAGATGACGGAGTCCAGGAGCCAGACGACACCACCGACGACTACTACTACCCCGAGGGTGCCTACTACTACACGGAGGCCGTCGACGACTAGGAGTAGTTAGGAGGCTCCCAGGCAGGAGGCCTTGCCTTTTCGATCATGTTGCTTTTGTTCTAGCCTTCTTAAGGCAAACTTGTCTAAGTCATGTCTGTACTCAGATATTATTGCTTCCGCTGACTCTTGTGTTTTCGAGCTTATGTATTCGAGCCCTCGAGGCCCCTGGCTTGTAATATAAAGCTTGTATTATTTTAATTTGTGTCTAGAGTTGTGTTGTGATATCTTCCCGTGAGTCCTTGATCTTGATCGTACACATTTGTGTGTATGATTAGTGTACGATTGAATCTGGGGCGTCACATACGTACTCGAGCACCGAACAAAACATTACCCAAAGCGCAGGCTACTGCCTCAATTCGAGGAGGCGGCACTAAAAACCAAATGCAGGCCTACACCCCACCGACAACACACTGCGGCAAGGGGCTATGTGCAAGACCAGCATTACATACTAAACAACAACATAGCAAGCACCCTGGGCACATCAGCAGCCAGGAACAGCGTCCGCAAACCCTGGCACAACAAATATAAGCATCCGAAGACAAGGGACGACACCCAGGACACGGCAGTCAATATTGGAGCCCGCCGCCCTCAGCCCATTCAGTGAGAGTAGACATTTCAAAACATGGGCCCCTCTAGCCTGAACCACATACTTGACCGCCTATGTCAAATTCATGGTACCCCAGGAACAACAGCCAATCATACAAATAAAGAATGCTGGGTCTTTCAACAAGTCGGCAGACAAGCGTCAGAAATAGCAAGAAGGGGTCCCAGGGCAGGAAGCCCAGATCATCAAACATCATAGGGCAAAAGAAATTACTTCCGCCAACCAGGGCCATGAACACGATAAGCACCATCCACATAGGAGGAGATGTACACCCTTCGGGATGTCACCCCAACAAAGCAAGTTGCCCCGTCGTATAAAAACACGACCGATCATCTTCGATCGCCTAAACTATCCGGCCAATATCAACTAGAGGTATTCCCCTATTAGCGGCGACAACAGTCCCAACTTGCTACGCAAGGACACGGTGCGTCGGATAGCGATCGATCACTCGAGGATCAGCCCCGCTAAAAAACTCATTTCAGAGTGTCATAACAAGGTGTGAAGGTCATTTAGGCCCCGCCACTCTGGAGATGGTCTTCGGATCACCGAAATATTGCCGTACCAAAGAATAAATCTTCGACATTACACCTCCAGGCAGGGGCTATTCAGCACCACCAAGATACACGGTGATTCAATGCATTATCACCCAATGCCCAAGACAGTCTTAAAAAACCACACCCACATGATGTAGTCATAATTGCGGGCAAGACCGAGCTTCACCTCGGCGCCGAAGAGTATTCGGCTACTTTATTAACAGAAGCAGCGAGTCACGGTTTTTTCAATCGAACCTTGATTCGACAGCCGAACTCCTAGACACCGATAAAGGAGTCCGAACTACTTCATGATATCCCAGCCTAATCATGGCTCATACAGATCCTCTGGCATAAGCTGGACGGGCCACATCCCACGGCTCAGCCGCTGCTCACACACGCCCTTAGCATTATTTGCAGGTTCGCCTTTGCGCATAACGGGACCGACGACTTGGAATCAGCTCGGACGCACAAAGGGGGAATCTTCACCCCGCCCGAATACAATTCGGATATTACTCCAAACCCGCGCATAGCTCCCTACCGCCCGGTCCCAACAGGTTCTGCCATCATGCCTCTCTTTTATAACATGCACTGTACTCATACGCATAGACGTATTACTTAAATACAACATGTAGAGTCATTTGACGCTTATCTGCTATTATTTCTCAAACGACATTTTGTCATAACGGCATCCGAACATTGTGTTATGCCTTTAAATGCCAGGGGCTTCATTGCACCCGCACTATGGCAACAAAGTCCGACCACCTTCTTGGTCGTTCGGCACCCCGAACTTATAGCATTATATGCATCAACTCTGAATCATGTCTTGGGTCATTCGTTGGGTTTGCCCGGCTCCCATGTTTTGGTACCTTACGTTCGGCAATATCGGCTAAGGCAGCGCTGGGAGAACTACTGCGGTTGTGTCCCGGTTCTTCCGGACGAACACCTCAGTAGAGAAAGCCGAAAACTGACTGTCATGATAAGGTGAGAGCTGGTCAGCTGTTCGAGAGGTTGTAAAATCTTTAAAGATTTATTCTGCATAATGCCATAATAAAATGCAGAGTGCGAAGGATCAGTCAACCGATCAGGCGCTATTAGAGCCCCTCGTGCGGTCTTCCGAACACCAGGGGCTGCGCCTCCCATACTCGAATTCCTATGGCTAAGTGAGAGTAATAAAGCCCTATAGTTCGATTGCCTGGTTCGCTGTGTTGAACACCTCCTTTATGGACCCAAGAATGGGGTAAAGAGTGTTCAGGTGTATCCCAAACACCCCTGTACTTCCTACGTGGGGGCAGAAGCCGACGACTGGCCAACTTTCAAGACTAATATATAAAACGGCCGCGCAGGAAGAAAACTTTCATATAACAGGCAAATACATATGATTTTGTTCCGCCTTACAAAGGACAACACAACGGCCTTTAGGTAAAAATAATGTCTTTCGCACATTGCTCTGCCACAAGGCAGGCCCCCTTCATGACACCATCATAATATAATTCGGGCTTGCGGTGCTCCTTCTCCTCCGGCGGCCCCTCGGTCATCAGCTTCTCAGCATCAAGCTTCCCCCAGTGCACCTTCGCACGGGCAAATGCCATTCGTGCACCTTCTATGCAAACCGACCGTTTAATCACGTCCAGCCGAGGACATGCACTCACAATTCGCTTCACGAGCCCAAAGAAACTGCTCGGAATAGGCTCGGCAGGCCATAGCCGGATAACCAAATCCTTCATGGCTAGTTCGGCCGCTTGATGCAGTTCGATCAGCTGGTTCAGCTGGTCGAAAAACGGCACCAGATAATTCGGCGCCAAATACTACGACCAGAAGAACTTCTCCACAGTTTCCTTCTTCTCAGCTCGGCAGAATTAGGCAGCATCAGATATGCTGTGCGGCAGATCTGCAAATGCCCCTGGAAAAATCAGGATTCAATGGGTCACCATGAATCTTCCCCGCGATTGCATACAAATCGCTTTGAATAAGAAAAAACCTTACCAGCCGCAATCTTCCGCGCCTCCTGAATATCCTTCAGAGCAGCCTGGGCTTCCTCTCGAGCATCATTTGCGGTCTGGTGATTTTGGACGAGTTCGGATTCTTTCAATAATAGACTCTGCTCCAAAATCTCGCTTTTCTTCACGGCCTCCTGAAGCTCTCATTCAGCTTCCACCACCCTGGCCTCGTGCTTCTCGCGGAGAGCCTACTCCGCGGCTGCCTTCTTTTCGGCCAAGGCAACAACCTTCTTGAGCGCCTCAATTTCGGCATTTTCCCCTAGAGTGCGCGATATAAATGCTTTAAATTAGACACAACTACTTACTTGTGCTAAAACTTACTAAAAGTTTCAACATACCTTGTTTATCCTCCAGCTGCTTCTTCACTTGGCCGAGTTCCTCTTCGACTCGCTCCAGACTCTGCTTGAGTCCGGACACTTCTGCAGTATGAGAGGAGGCAGTCACTGCAGACGCCTGATTCATAAAGAAATAGATATATGTCATTAGCCGAGCCTCCTGCAGACGGGAATTTGATCCCCTGTCCGGTTCCTGTCCTCTCCGAACAGTGTATCAGGGGCTACTATCTATACTATGATAGTCTTCTAAACATACCTCCAAGCCTTTTATAAGGCTGATGCAGGATTCATTCAGTCCGCTCTCGGCGGCCTGAATCTTTTCTATCACCGCGCCCATAAGGGCGCAATGTTCATCAATGATGGAAGCGCTCTCCAGCGGTGTTGATAGGCCGCCCGGCACCTTCGGGTGGACAGAGGTCACAGGTGGAGTAGGATTGCCCCCTCCAGTCAAGATAGGCTGCCTACCTGATCCCGGAGCCTCAAGGGTATCCGGGACCATGTCCGACTGTGGGCCGAATCCAAGATCGCCCCCGCCATCGACGTTCATGGGAACCGCCGCTCCCGCGTGTCTGCCCCCCGGGGTATGCCCCCTGGCTCAGGTCCTTTTTGGATGACACCTCGGTGTCACAACCAAGCTTTGGGGAAGGGGCCCTGGGAGGTGTCTCACTCTCCAAGGCATCAGAACTCAGCGAGTCCTCCGACGAGGACTGTTGGGCAGGAGACCTCGCCGGACTGTGAAAAGTACGGTGCAAATCACAATATTACATTCTAGTAATTCCGAATGCATGGATATGTTCGGATTTCATGCACTTATGAGTTTACCAGGGGCTGGGCCCTCGGATCCCGCTCCGGGCTGCTGTCGGTAGCCGTGGTGGACGCCTCGGGGATGAGTGTTCTTCCCCTCTTAGGCGAATTTGCCTCTAAGGATGAGGAGGCTATCCTTTTCTTCCTCCCCCTCGTAGGGGACTCGAGCTCTTCCTCCTCCTCGTATTCTTCCTCCTCCTCGTCCTCTTCGGAGGAGGGATGGTCACTAGAGTCTTCGGACTTCGTGGCCAAGGCACCGCGACGACGGAGACCGCTCCTGGTCTCCTTGGCCTTTTTGTTGGCCTCTTTCTTCGGCGCCTCGTAAGGCACGGGGACCAGCATCTTCGTTAGAAGTGGTCCGGCCGGTTCTTCCGGCAGCGGGACCGGACAATGAATCAGCTCCGCCTTCTTCGTCCATCCCCGAGGCAATCGTGGAAAAGTACGTTAAAAAACATCTCCCTCGGGACATACCAATGAAACATATGGATGGCCAAGACATAATGACGACTTACCGGACTTGCAGGGTGGGACAGTTGGTACCCGCGGTCCGCGGCGGAGTCCGGCCACGGTTTGCCGGACTTGAAGAGCACCTTCCAGATGTCCTTGTGCGAGGAGCCGAAAATCTCCCGCAGGGTCTGGTGCTCGGCCAGGTCGTACTCCCACAAATTGTAGCTTCTGTGCTGACACGGAAGGATCAGGCGTACCAGCATCACCTGGACTATGTCAACAAGCTTGATGACCCTGTCCTCCATGCCTTTGACGCGCGCCTGTATTGCCGACAGTTCGTCGGACGACGACCAGTTCACGCCCTTCTTGGGCTAGGACGTAAGCCGCAAAGGGGCTCCAGATCGATACTCAGGAACGGCGGCCCATTTTTTGCCGCGTAGCTCAGTGATGTAGAACCACTGCTGCTGCCACTCCTTGAAAGAGTCATTAAAAGTACCTGTTGGCCATGTGACCTTGGGCATTCTGCTCACCATGGCGCCTCCGCACTCGGCGTGTTCGCCGTTCACCACCTTGGTCTTCACATTGAAGATCTTCAGCCATAGCCTGAAGTGTGGCGTGATGCAGAGAAAGGCCTCGCACACGACGATAAACGTTGATATGTTGAGGAAGGAATTGGGGGATAGATCGTGAAAATCGATCCCGTAGTAATACATGATGCCGCGAACAAAAGGGTGAAGGGGAAACCCAAGCCTGCGAACGAAATGGGGGAGGAAAACGACCCTCTCATGGGGCTCCGGAGTAGGGACAATCTGTCCCGCCGTTGGAAGACGGTGGCCGATTTTCTTGGCCAGATACCCGACCGCCCGCAGCTTTTTAATATCCTTCTCCTGGACGGAGGAGGCCATCCACTTGCCTCCCGCTCCGGATCCGGACATTTTCAGAGAACCTTTGTTGGTGGGGAAGATGAATGCTTGGGCGCTAGGGCTCGGGCGAAAGGAAAGGGGCGAGCAGAAGGAGAAGAAGGCGTGGGTAGAAAGGAAGAGGCCTTTCCCCTTTATAGAGGCGATGAAACTTTATGCCTCCTCGCTTGCCTAATGGAACCTACTCGTTCCCCACTCACCATAATTGGTGGTACGGTTGGGTTATCCACGCCCATATTGAAGAGAATCCCGGGTTATGGGGACACGATCTCTGCTTCGACAAGACGTGCCAAGGAAACCACCTTGCAATATGTGCAGAAGCAGGTTGTAGAAAATGGTTGAAATAATTACCGGGCCGTGGCATGATGTCACTCTACGAAGAGTTGTCAGCAGATTAGATTCGTGGTTTATTATTCTCTCTACGGTGGTATATGAAATTTGTCTTGCAGAGCCGGACATGGTCCTTGTGTTCGGAACTTATCTTGGAGTATTCGGAGATGGAACCCACCTCGCAATGCCGAAGACAATCCACGCGCCGGACTCATCATCATTGAAGCCTGGTTCAGGGGCTACTGAGGGAGTCCTGGATAAGGGGGTATCCGGACAGCCGGACTATGTACTTTGGCTGGACTGTTGGACTATGAAGATACAAGATTGAAGACTTTTGTCCCGTGTCCGGATGGGTCTCTCCTTGGCGTGGAAGGCAAGCTTGGCGATCCGGATTATAGATCTCATTCTCTGTAACCGACTCTATGTAACCCTAGCCCCCTCCGGTGTCTATATAAACCGGAGGGTTTAGTCCGTAGGACAGAACAACAATCATACCATAGGCTAGCTTCTAGGGTTTAGCCTCTCTGATCTCGTGGTAGATCAACTCTTGTAATACGCATATCATCAAGATCAATCAAGCATGAAGTAGGGTATTACCTCCATCGAGAGGGCCCAAACCTGGGTAAACATCGTATCCCCAGTCTACTATTACCATTAGACTTAGATGCACAGTTCGGGACCCCCTACCTGAGATCTGCCGGTTTTGACACCGACAACGATCTTTTCCGAAGACCGTGTTTTTACTCCCACAGATACTGCCATCACCCCCTCCAATTCAAATGGCTAATAAACAATAAAAGTAATTGAATGTACATACATTGTAATATAGACAGGTGAAATGGATAGTAGGGAAGAAAACAGGGCATGAAATAATTCACATTTATGTTGTCTAACCAAACAGAATAGCATGACATAATTTCACATATATGATGACTAATTAAACATGATAGCATGACACAGTTTCACATGTATGATGGCTAACTAAACATGATAGAATGACATACTTCAAAATATGATGACTATGTAAACAAGATGGCATGATATAACTATACGATGTGTCTATTAAAGTGGTTGGCATGCCATAATTCACAAACATGCCGTCGATGGAAACATGATGGCATGATATAATTCACGGATAGAATGGCGTAATTTAAAATATGATGACTATATAAACAGCATGAGATGATATAACTATATCATGTATTTAGAAAATGGGTTGGCATGCCATAATTCAGATACATGTTGTCTATGTAAACATCATGGCATGATATAATTCAAATATATGATTTATATACTAAGCAAGTGAGCAGAGGGCAATCGCATATATGATGTGTCAACTAAGGAGATGTCATTCAATATTGTGTATATGATGTAAAAACTAAGCATTGCAAGAAAACACATGCATGATATGAGTAATATAACGCTGCCAAGATTGAGCATACACCTCAGGGGGATAATAGGGCTGGTCATCTGCCTCTGAATCCTACTCTGAGGAGCTATCTATAACTAGCAAAATATCTGCTTCAGTAGGTAGAATTATCTACTCTGAAGACCTTGTTTTCACTCCAGATTTCTCCATCACCAATTCAAATGTCTGATGCACAGGAAGAGCAGTTGAATATACAAACATTGTCGACAAATGCAATGAGTAATAAAAAAAGGACAACATGATATAATTCACATATATGACGCTTGGCTAAACATCATGGCATTGCATAAGTCACATATATAATGCCTTGCAACAAGATAGCATTGCACAATTCACATATATAATGTCTTGCAACAAGATGGTGTCGGTGGAAAATGACACCTATGGGATCACTGGAATCCCTTCTATGGTCGGCGGGCGCAAGGTTGTGGAAAGAGCGAGTTTAAGAGTCAGCACAAAGATCGTTTACCCAGGTTCGGGACGCGAGGATGCGTAATACCCTAGTCCTGCTTTGGTGTATATTTGAGTGTTCTTGAGTTCTTGAACTAGCTACGGTGTGTGGCTTGTTCCAAAGAGCCGAATCCCTCTCTAGTATGCCTCGGGCCTCCTTTTATAGTCAAAAGGAGCTGCCATAGTGGCATACAAGAGGTGGAAAGTTGTATAGTGTACAAGCTTATCGCCTGTCATTACGGGACAAAACACATTACATGCGCTACTTAGGTGTCCCTTGGTTTTATTGGGGACGGTAGTGAGGCCCGTCCCATCCGTCGCCGCTCCGTCTTGCTTTGACATGCGTCTAGGCCAACGAGGCATGCAACGCCATGTAGGCTGGCAGGCTGCTGAGTTAGCGTGGTGGTAGGGTCTTCATGAAGATCTGCATGCCACCACGCAGGTGCTTGCTGAGTTGGCCTTGAGGCCGCACATCGCCACGCAGGTGCCTGCCTAGTTGGTGGGCTGGTAGCTGTATGGGAACGGCGGTGGAGTCTTGGCATATGTGGGCCTGGCTGTGGCCCCATGGATGTCCCCGGCAATAGTCTTGCTGAGGCCTCGGCATGGGTCTTGCCGTGGCATCGCGGTCGTCCCCGGCAAGGATCTTGCCGGAGGTCTCATGGATTTCCTCAGCAAGGATCTTGCCAAGGATCATCATCTTCTGGTCCTCATCTGATCTTGTGCGCTTATGATCTTCAGAAAGATCTGCATGCCACCGCAGAGGTGCCTCCCGAGCCTTGGCTCTAATGTGGTTGATGGTGTTGGAACCCCTGGGCTCAAGGGTGGCGGACTCTGCTGGCATTGGGCAAGTTGCCCCGACAAAGCTCTTGCCGGGGCTGCGGAGCCCCCCCGGCAAGGGTTTCGCCGGGGGAGTCCACCTCGCCCTCTTGCTCTTTGTGTCTTTTGTCTTGGCGTTGCTTTGATTGTCTTGCGCCTTCGGCTTCCCTCCTCTGCCCTGCTAAGTGTGGCCGCAGGCGCGGCTTTGACAGCCCGTGCACAAGTAAAGGGGTACAAAGGAGAGACCCTTCTTTAGTACACCGACAGGAGCCCCAGGGCCTGGGCCACACATAAGCGCGACGTGTTGTTGGGCTAGGCCCAGAACGATGCGCGGTCAGGCGAGGCGGATTTTTACCGTGGTAACTTCTATCGCCCGCTGCACTTCCCCACGACCCGTGTTGAACGCGTGACATGGAGGGTCGTGCGTGACATGGGGGTCATGCGTGGGGCGCTTGCTGCATGCATGTGTCACGTCGCAGTAAATGGTAAAGAGGCGGGCCCCGCCTTCCCCATAAAAAGTAATAACCGCAGGCGCGCTGCTCATTTACCCTCTGCACCCTCCCCAATCTCGGAACCGCCGTCCCTTCCTTGTTCCTCCTCAAGATCTCGCTTTCACTCGCCGCTGCCACGCCTTCCATTGTTCTTTATCCCTCGGCATCCCACAGCCGCCATGGCACCCAAAACCAGCAAGGGCAAAGGGGCGGCGGCGGACGCCGGGGAGGAGGACTCGTCGGAGAAGAAGCTGGCAGTGCTGCAGACGCAACTCACCTATTTCCCCTCAACGGTCGATGCAGTTCACCTTAGGGATTAATTCAGGCCCCTCTGGGGGAGGGAGACAACGGGGCATCCCGCCACACGCATCATCCTTGCTGATTTCGCCGAGGCCAACCCCAATCGGTATCCATTTTTTGTTGATTACTTCTCCTGCGGGCTCTACCCCACTTTTTCTGATTTCTTCAACGATATCATGCACACCTACGGCTTCCACCTTCTTGATTTCTTGCGAATGCCGTGGCGTGCATGGCTTTCTTTGCCCATCTTTGCGAGGGCTTGGCCGGAGTGCTCCCTAGCACGACGCTCTTTCGCCATTATTTTTACCCTCGCATCCAGCCAGGGTGTGCCATCTCTGGCAGCATCACTTGGATCCTGAGGACCCAGGAGAAGGGCGCTTATCCGTAGGTCACCCAGAAGGAGATATGGGAGGAGTGGCGGGGCCGGTGGCTCTGGATCGTGGAGGAGGACCCGCAAGAGTTTTTCGGGGTTTGTCGGATCCCGCCGGTCCATCGCAAGGACCGGGGCGACCTCGACGTCAATGACAAGAAGCTCTCGGTCGCTACAACCAGGATCCTCCGCCTCATCGCGGCCGGGCTCACCCTTGAAATGATTGGGGCAGATTTCCTTCGTCGATGGATCACCCCGCTACACAACAAGGGGAGGCCAGCCTGGGATTTCAGGAACGTGGCCGACATCATGAGGCTCCGCCCTGGCCTGAAAGAC
Organism: Triticum dicoccoides; assembly: GCF_002162155.2. Taxonomy (NCBI): domain Eukaryota; kingdom Viridiplantae; phylum Streptophyta; class Magnoliopsida; order Poales; family Poaceae; genus Triticum; species Triticum dicoccoides. The sequence continues at coordinate 611,975,088 of NC_041391.1, read as the reverse complement.
AACTTCACGGTGATGGGGCATGCCCATTACTGTCAAAGGCTCTTTCAGCTCGACGTGTTCAGTGGTGGCAGGGCGGAGAGGACCGACAGGGCCGCGAAGGCTGGCAAGGCCATCAAGGGGCCCCTGTTTGGGTCGCCGGTGGGAGTGGTCCCGCTGAGCAACAACTCTCGCTGGTCCGACATTATTGGCATGATGTCGGACTTCAACGCACACGGCCTCGACCCGGCCTGGGCCGAGCCCCCGGCACACTAAGTGTAAGAGTTCTTCGACAACTTGGCAGAGGGCTATGTCCATGCCGAGCTGCTGCTCATCCGGAATAGCATCAAGGCGGAGCTGGACTATATCACCGCCAGGGTGGCGAAGGCAGAGCTTGCCAAGGAGGCCGGCAGCACTGGCAGCATGGAGGATGAGTCTGACGCGGCCGCAGACGAGAGGGAGCTCGCCCAGTGGGAGAAGTCTACCGGGGAGGCCAGCGGCATCAACATCGAGGCCCCCTTGTTGAGGATGTGGTCGAGGAGTTGACCGAGGAAGAGGCCGAGGCTGACAAACCTCCATCCATAGGAAAAAGGCATGTCCTGCGGCGGGCCGGTTCTGGCGAGCCGTCCCGGCCCGGCAGGACCGAGCAGCGGCAAGAGGTCCAGGGGGAGTATGTGCACCTGATGAGGGCCACGACAGCGAAGAAGGTGGTGAAGGCCGCGGTGGTGAAGAGGAAGGCGACCGCCTCTTCTTCGTCCAAGCGTTGATGGACTCCATCCCCTTCCCCTCCTCCCGCAGATGTCGACATGGAGGTCGTCTTTTATTTTGGGTCTCTCAGACCAAGGAGGAAGAGGAAGGCAGCGGAAGAGGAGGTGGAGGACGAGTAAGTATCTTGCCCTTTGTCATCTCTGTCCTTTCAGACCACGCCGCTTTTCTTGACTTGTTTTCATCTTCGCAGGGATAGGGAGACGCTGGCCCAGAGGGTGGCAAAGAGGGCCAGGGCCTCGATGGGCGACCAGCCCCTGGCGGGCGCTTCATGCACACCGGTGGTGGAGATCAGCCCGGACAACACCCCTCGGCGCAGCCCCCGTCTCAGCCCCCAGTGTGCGTTCACCACTCACTCCTCATCAACATTTGTTGGGATATGATCCCTTGGCACTGACCTTGCCGTGGCTACAGGAGGAGGACGGCAGCAGGAGGAGCCACTGAGGGCCACCCCTAACACGCCACCCCCATCAACCATGCCGCCCCGAGGGGCGTCCCCGGCAAGGGCGCCAAGCACCGAGCCCATGCGCACGGAGGAGGAGGAGAAGGTGAACCCAGGCGCTGGCGGCTCCATCCCGGCACCGAATGTTGGTGGGGAGGAGGCCACTCCTTCCCAGCCTGGCACGGGTGAGTTATTTGCCCTCTGTCCCTACTCGTTCTTCTTCTTTTGAACTTTGGTTCAGCTCTACCTCATCCTCCTTTTTGGCATCTAGGCGCTCCCTCGATGGACCATGAGAACATCGATACTGTCATTGAGGAGGTCGCCAGGGATGCCGAGGCCGAGGCCAACAAGATCGCCGCCGAGGAGGCCGCCAAGGGTGATGCTGAGGATGCCGCTAAGGAGCCGGCCGTGGAGACCGCAAGGCCGCTGCCGAGGAGGCTGGCAAGGCCGCTGCCGAGGAGGGGGCTGTTGACAACCAACCTTCCTCCTCCTCTGCCTCTGGCTCGGGCAAGTACCTAAAGGTGAGCGATGACCTGTTTGTCCACCTCCCAGGGACAACGAGAACCGGGGCGCCCACCGAGGGGGAGGTGTTTTGATGATGAGGTGCTCGCCATCGCCGGGCTTGAGATTGTTGACGAGCCGAGCACCAGTGGTGGCGGTTCCCAGGAAGAGCGGCTCCTCCAGGCCATGAGCGCCAACTTACATAAGCTTCAGGCGCATCACCGTGCCCGCCTGGACAAGGCCAAGTCCAGGATGGCGGTGGTGGACAAGGCGGAGGCGGACCTCGAGGAGAGCATCACTGAGACACAGGCATGGTTCCGCCAGGCCCACGAAGAGCTGAAGGCTGCCCAAGATCTGCTGGCCGAGCGCAAGCAAGAGTTCATCTTGAAGCAGGCCGACATCGAAAAGGCCCAGGAGGCGGCGAGGGAACAAGCCGCCAAGGACGAGGCCGCCCGGCACCAGCACCAGGCCGAGCTGAACTCCCAGGAGGAGGACCTTGCCGCTCGTGAGGAGAAGCTTGCTGCAACACTCCACGGCAAGGATCAGGAGGTGGAGAAGCTTGTCGCGCAGGGGACCCAGGGGCTAGAGCAGAGGCACAGGAAGGCACTGAATGCTCAAGCCCTGGTCCACGATGACAAGGTGAAGGAGCTGGAGGTGGAGCGGGACGGCCTGAAGAACAAGGCCTTGGAGCTGGCGAAGGAGAAGGACATGCTCAACGATGCTCTGGTCAAGGCGCAAGCCGCTGTCCTTGGCAAGGCCAAGCAGCTCTCCAAGGCCAACGACTCCATCAATGACTTGAAGTTGAAGCTAGAGGGCCTTGAGGGGACGCTTTCAGAGGTCAGGGCCAGGGAGAAGACCCTGACCAAGAATCTGGAGGAGGACAGACAGCTGCGGAAGGATGACGCCACCAACCACGAGGATTATGTGAAGGGCGAAAACCTCTGGATCAGCCGCGTCACTGACATCGCCAGCAGGATCACCACGAAGCTGGCTACCATGGGGATGCCGAACATGAGGTACGCCCCAGAGCCGAACGTGAGTACCAATGCCAAGCTGAATCTATTCTTCGAGGGCGTTCTTGGAGCTTTGGAGCAGTTTTGCTCTAACAGAGCGAGCTCTCTGGCCAATGGGGCCCGATAGATTTGCCAGGGTGCCCTGACCAAGGTCCTCACCAAGGTGGCGTACTAGAACCCCAACCTCGACTTTAACGCTGTGCTGGAGAGCTTGCCGGAGGATGTGGACCTCACGACGCTTGAGGAGCGTATCGAGCCCATCATCAGCCGCGTCAACGGAGTTCAGAGGACAGAAGGCCAGCGTCGGGACTAGGCACCCCGTTTCTCATCGCCGCTGCAGGTTCACAACCAAGACAATTTTTATCTTTAGTTTGAACCGCAGCAACAATAGATGTAATATAACTCTGCAGTACTTTGAAACGATGCATGTTATTTTCCTGTTTGATCTCTCTTTGTATGTCCACCCTACGTTAATTGGGTAGGCTTGCCGGCGCGTAAACCCAAGCCGCAATGCTTTGAAGGACGGATCCTTAGTGGCCAGCTGGGTGTGCTTGCTGCCAGGCAAACCACCTCACTGCTCTCAACACGGCCGCTCAAACTATCGAGCAGACTCGAGACAGAACAAGAGAGTTGCCAATTGCAGAAGGTCACCCTGCCGTTCTCGATGTAGCCGCTCGAACTGTTGAGCGGACTCGAAACAAAACAAGGGCGTTGCCAATAGTGGAAGGGCCCCATTGCGTGCATATTTCTCATACAGAGGGAAAGATCTCCGAGGAAAATAATCTTATATGAAAAGAATTGCTCAAGGTTTTGCGTGACTTAGCTTTTCTGTTGCCGCGCGAGCGTTCAGTGCATCTGCAAATTATGCCGCTCGTTCGGTCGCCTTCTTCCTTGGAAGCCATGTCGATGAAGAATTGCTAACTAACCGCTAAACTGGATTTTCACAACTGCGCCCCCTGCCTGGCACGCCAGAGATGTCGGTGGAAAACAACACTATCAGCATTCTGGGAACGGGGGTCCCTAGACTTGCCTACCTGTGGCCGGCGGCGTGGCTCCACCAGCGGCCCAACGCGGCCCATCTTCATTAACCAAACACTCAAGACCCTCGCGAGGGGCCAAGCCTCGCGGGGCGGACGACACAAGACCTCCTTAGGAGCGGCCTCATCCGGCAGGCTCACGAGGGAGGCGGATACATCAAGGTAAGGGGCACCTCGCGAGGTTCCCGTGATGCAAGCCATGACGACCAAGGCCAGGCGGGCACCAGGTGTCGTGGTTCTAAGTCTGACAGTAGAATGGGGGGTAGGTATGGAGAGGCAAGATCCTAGCTATGGAGCAGTTGTACACACGAGTGTTTAGCAAGTTCAGGCCCTTCTCAGAGGAAGTAACAGCCCTACGTCTCGGAGCCCGGAGGCGGTCGACTGATCTTTGTGTATATGAGTTACAGGGGTGCGAACCCTTCTACCAGTGGAGGGGGGTGGCTTATATAGAGGACGCCAAGACCCCAGCTAGCCCACGTTAGCAGAGGGTTAAAGTACATTAAGGTCGGGCGTTACTGGTAACGCCCTGAATAAAGTGCCATCATGACCATTAAGACTACTTAATTACAGACCGTTTAGATGCAGAGTAGATCCTGAACTTCTGATGGTCGAGTGAGTCTTCATGGTCAAGTGTCTTCTAGCCGGTCGAGTGGAGCCTCTCTTGGTCGACTGAAAGGTAGCTTCGTCTAAGGATGTCCTTGGGCATGGTATCCTGGATAGGTCCATGACCCTACCCTAGGTACATAACATCATCATTAGCCCCCGAATGGATCGAGGTTCGAGTGAGGAAGGAGTTGGTGATTTTCTCCGACTCATTTTCTACGTTTTGATTGAGTCGTATCTTGGATCGGTGATCTTTCTTTCGGCGCTGGTGTCAACTTTTACTTCAGTCGCCTTGATCCATTCTTATCTTCTGTCGAGTGGACTTTTGGACTTGGTGAACTTCCGAGCGACGGATCGCGGGAAGGATATCGTCTGACAGATCGATCTGCTGTTAGCGGATTTTGCGGGATCTGAAATTTGGGAAGCACGCGAAGCGGGGCGATCCGCGGCAATCGGGCGGGATAAGGCATGGACGCCTCGATTTCCGCACCGCCTTTTTCGCCATGTATCGTGCGTGCGCGACTGTTTCGGGATGTGACAGGTCTGCTCGGACCCACTCGTCAGCCACTCAGAAGCGCCCTTATATAAAGCGTCGGGGAAGAGTTTTTGAACAGTGCCTCCCCATTCTCCTCTCTTCCCTCTCTGCCTCTGCCCACAGCGCCTGCTCCCACCTCCGCCTTATCCGCCTCTTGAGCGCTTCGCCGGCGATAATGGTGAAGGAAAAGACGGCGGCTCTGAAGCGCGCGAAGAAGGCGACGGCGACGGGGCAAGCGAAGGGGAGACCGTCCAGTCGGGGCGGATCTTCATCGAGGTCCCGCCTGCCGAAGGGTTGGGTCCAAGGGGATTGGATCCGCTCGACCATCACCGAGAAGGGCCTCAACGACCTGGCCAATGAGGGACTGATCCCCCACGGGTCAGCGAGGCTCGCGGGGTCCGAGTGTCAACCGCAGCCGTAGGAGGGTGAGTGCGTTCTCTTAGCCACTCACATAGATCGTGGTTTCTCTCTGCCGCCGAGTGTCTTCTTCCGAGGGTTTTTGAATTTCTTTGGGGCGCAACTCCATCATTTCAATCCCAATTCCATCGCCTATCTTGCTGCCTTTGTGTCCATGAGCGAGAACTTCCTGGGTTGTCGACCGCACTGGGGTCTCTTCAAGTACATATTCACCTGCCGCTCGCAAACAGTGAAAAAGGCGAGTCCGGACAATGAGAGGACTAAGGTCATTCAGATGTGTGGGGGTCTTGGGATTCAGTTGAGGAACAAAAGCACTTTCCCGACCATGACCCTTCCTGAGTCGGTCAGAGGGTGGCAGTCGACTTGGTTCTACTGCCAGAACGAGTCGACGCCGGGACAGTCGACCGGTCTCCCTCCGTTCTCCATGGACCGAGTGGACAAACCATCTTCTCTGAAGGTGCTTCCTGAGGAGAAAGCCGAGGTAAAAATGTTGATGGAGCGCGTGGTCCAACTCGTTCGGGACGGGGTGACGGGCATGGACCTTTTGGAAGTCTTCCTTAGGCGGCGCATCCAACCGCTTCAGTACCGAGGCCACCCGATGTGGTTGTACTGTGGTACCGAAGACACCACTCGGGTCCATCCAGAAGCAGTCGATGACGCCACACTGGAGAGGTGGGTGGCCGCCATCACAGGGAACAAGGACAACCCTCGAGGAGCTAGGAGGATCCTGCCACTCGACTGTACTTATACGCCAGACAAGGTATGACCACTTATCTCTGATTGTGATCTGGCTCTATCCATTCTACTTTGTCGTGAATTGGTCAATTGATCTTTGCTTTGCTTTGTTATCTGACAGGTCACCACCGAGCTATACTCGATGCCCAATGGGGCGCAGACGCCAACTGAGGAGGAGGAAGGCAGCAGGGGCGAAAGCCCGGAGGAGTGGGACTCGAATGCTGACGATGACGACGAGGGCGACGACTCTGATGAGGAGGAAGATGAGGAGGAGGAGGAGGAAGTTGTGCCTCCTCGCTCGGAGAGACGTTCGAAGCTCGCCCATGATCCCACGACTGAGCGCGGTAAGGGGGTGGCGACCGCTACTCAGTCGACCAAGCGCCCTCGGACCGCTTCTCCGGCGCCGAATGAGAAGGCTCCGAAGCAATCTCGAGTGGCACTGTCAAAACCCGCGAAGGTCTTGCCGAAGATGAAGATGGTGATCCCCACAATCTCAGGGTAATGGTAGTTTCGAGCTTTCCCCGTTTCATGAACTTGTTCTTGGTCGACTCATGGGTCAATCGACTGACTTTTGGAACTGTAGCGCTGCTACTTCCGACACTTCGGCGAGGGCCGAAGACCACGAGATGGAGGATGCCGCAACTTCGAAGCCTGGTATGACTCTTGTGATGCCATTTTCAGCTGACTGACTCATTGTCTCTAATTTTGATTCTTTCTGCAGTTTCATCTAACATTGTTATTGACCTTCCTGACGACGACGACGAAGAACCACCACGGCCGAGGAGGAGCAAGAAAACATCTGCTGGCAAGGCGACTCAGGATGTGCCGGCACCCGAGCCGTTGGTCGCGGAGGGAGACAATGTCGCTCGACCGACCGTAACTTTTGCGGTGCCGTTGACGAGTGCTCGCCCTTCGTCGTCGAGTGCCGCTCAACCCTCGCTTTTTCTCCACCTACCCCGTTCCAGAAGACCAAGCTAGCGCTGCTAGAGAAGCAATACGCCAAGCGGGGGTCATGATGGAGCAAGTGAAGGCTATACGAGAAGCTAGCCAGGCAGCCTATGACGCCAGTTCAGCTCTTCAAAGTAATGTTCAGGTCAGTCGGTTGCTGCCTGTTCTGTTAGGATATGATATCTGCAAACTCTTCTTTCTGCGATTCTTGGAGTTTGTCCTACACCCACTGGGTGTGTCGATTGAAATTCCGAATGAGTGGGGGCACGATGAGTGCACCCACTGGGTGTAGTCCCCAAGGCTATGGTCGACTGCTGGCAGTCGACCATAGGCTTTATGTCTTAAGGTTTTTCTTACTCGTCTAGACCGAATAGATTCATAGACCGGTGGGGGCACGCTGAGTGCACCCACTGGGTGTAGTCCCCGAGACTGTGGTCGACTGCGGGCAGTTGACTATAGTTTGAAGAGCATCTCCCGTTTTTTTTGTTGGTCGACTGGTCGACTCTAACTGATGAAACTAGTGGGGGCACGCTGAGTGCACCCACTGGGTGTAGTCCCCGAGACTATGGTCGAATGTTAGCATTCGGCCGTAGTCTTAGAAACGTTATGATTTTTCCTTACTCACTCGGAAGTGAATTGTCTTTGACATTTGTCAATTGATTCTTCGTAGAAATCCTGTGACCTTGCGGCTCGTTATACTGAGCTGGAGAACAAACACATTCAGCTTGAGCTCGATCTAAAACTAGCCCAAGAGAACTTGACGAAGGCAAAGGAGGAAGCTAAAGGTATGCTTGGTGAGGCCTTTGACGATTGCCCTTGCCTCTCACTTGCTTTCCAATTTAATCTTCACTGTAACTTTGCAGATAAAGTGAGGGACGCCCTAAAGAAACAAGAGCTTGATTTGGCTGAGATGCAAAAAACTGCTTCAGAGAAGACCAGGTTTGCTGATGAGAAGCTGGCTTCAGTGACCAAGCTTGAAGAAGAAAACACCAATCTGAAAGCTGCTCTGGATGCTGCCAACCAGGAGGTCAGTCGACTGAAAAGCGACAAGACCACCCTGAACGACAAGGCCAGTGAATTGAAGAGGAAGAAAGATGATCTAGAGGCTTATCTGGGTGGAGTCGCCAAGAAGCTGTTCCTCATGCTTGAAGGTAATCCTTTATCTCAACCAAAATATTTTAATTGTACCCTCCGACTGTTTGTCTTGACTTGGTGGTTATGCTTGCAGAATTCTGCCAGAACTTCGAAGAGGAGATTGGTCGACTGGAAGTGAACTTGGACCCCATCAACTCCCCTGTGAAAGATGAAGTCGCCATGAACGTGCTCCGGCTTGAATCTCGTGTTGCTGCTGTCATCGATTATCTTGCAAGGCTGAAGGTCGCAACTTCTCGCATCGATACAACACTCTGGCCAAGAGAGACGCTCCAGAACGACCTCGAGTCTCTGATGACTCGACTGAACGAGGTCCCAAGTCGAGTGCAGGAGTGGAAGAAGTCTTCGGCCAGGTGTGGTGCGGATGTTGCTTTGTCTCTGGTCTGTGTTCACTGCAAGGATGCACGAGAGGACAAGCTGGTGGCCCTTAGGGTGGCTAACACCAAGAAGCACGACTTCAGATCTTTCATGGAGACCTTCATCGCCGCCACCACTCGGATTGCAGATGGAATTGACCTAGACGAGTTTGTGGCACCTTCCAGCCCTCCACAGGAGGGGTAAAAAACTTCTGAGCTTGATACTTTAAATTTGCCTCGGTATGCCGAGTGAGTTTTGTAACCGACAAACCTTAACAGGCCTAGCGCCTGAGCACTTCGGTTCCGTTAGGTGTTATCAGAACTTGGATTCGTTGTTGAGTATGTTTGTATCTGGTTTGAGGTGTCTTTTGCAGGTTGAAGCGAAGCGCTTATTGCAATCGACTTGTTCCCCAACACACTTAGGCGAGCACTGGGCTGCAGCTAAGCCCCCGAGTGAGAGGTTTGCTCTCCACTCGGTAGGATTTTCACATACTTAGGCGAGCGCTGGGCTGTAGCTAAGCCCTCCGAGTGAGAGGTTTGCTCTCCACTCGGTAGGATTTTCACATACTTAGGCGAGCGCTGGGCTGCAGCTAAGCCTCCGAGTGGGAGGTTTTCTCTCCACTCGGTAGGATTTTCACATACTTAGGCGAGCGCTGGGCTGCAGCTAAGCCCCCGAGGGGGAGGTTTGCTCTCCACTCGGTAGGATTTTCGCATACTTAGGCGAGCGCTGGGCTGCAGCTAAGCCCCCGAGGGGGAGGTTTGCTCTCCACTCGGTAGAATTTTCACATACTTAGGCGAGCGATGGGCTGCAGCTAAGCCCCCGAGTGAGAGGTTTGCTCTCCACTCGGTAGGATTTGAATTGGTGGCGCAGCCCGGAAAGAGAGGGTAGCAGTCGACCTGCACCTCGTCTTCCTTGCAGAGCGCATGTTGAACTTGTGGCGTAGCTCGGAAGGAGAGAGTAGCAGTCGACCTGCACCTCGTCCTCCTTGCGAAGCGCATGTTGTATTCGTACTTAGGCGAGCGCAATGCTGCAGCTAAGCCTCCGAGTGGAAGGCTGGCTTACCACTCGGTAGGATTTTATTTATCTTAGGCGAGTACTTGGACTGCAGCTAAGCCTCCGAGTGGAAGGCTGGCTTACCACTTGGTAGGATTTTATTTATCTTAGGCGAGTACTTGGACTGCAGCTAAGCCTCCGAGTGGAAGGCTGGCTTACCACTCGGTAGGATTTTATTTATCTTAGGCGAGTACTTGGACTACAGCTAAGCCTCCGAGTGGAAGGCTGGCTTACCACTCAGTAGGATTTTATTTATCTTAGGCGAGTACTTGGACTGCAGCTAAGCCTCCGAGTGGAAGGATGGCTTACCACTCGGTAGGATTTTATTTATCTTAGGCGAAACGGATTTCGCAGCTAAGTCCTTCGTGTGGGAGACTGGCTCACCACTCGGTTAGGATTTTTTACAGGCTTGGGCGAATCAGATTCGCAACCAAGCCACCCACTGGGGGATTACTTTGAGTAGACAAAAGAAATAATGATTACAAGGAAGATTATAAATCTCTTGTCTTTGATCAACAAACTACAGAAGTACTTTTATTACAACTCGTCTGAGTGAATGCTTAGGTGTAAAAGGGACGGAGAAGTTCCGCGTTCCAAGCTCGGGGCTCGTTGATCTGATGCTCGACATTGTAAAGACGGTATGCTCCATTGTGGAGAACCTTGGTGACGATGAAGAGACCTTCCCAAGAAGGAGCAAGCTTGTGTGGTTTCTGCTGATCCACTCGGAGAACTAAATCTCCTTCCTGGAAGGCTCGACTCTTCACGTTTTTGGCGTGGAAGCGACGCAAGTCTTGTTGGTAAATTGTTGATCTGATCAGAGCCATCTCCCTCTCTTCCTCTAAAAGGTCGACTACATCCTGCCGTGCTTGTACTTCTGCTTCAGTGTAGAGCTTGACTCGAGGAGCATTGTGGAGAAGGTCACTCGGTAAGACTGCTTCAGCCCCGTAAACCAAGAAGAATGGAGTTCTCCCAGTTGACCGGTTGGGCGTGGTCCTTAAGCCCCAAAGCACTGAGGGAAGTTCGTCGACCCATGCACCAGCCGCATGCTTAAGATCACGCATTAAACGGGGTTTCAACCCTTTGAGGATCAAACCGTTGGCTCGTTCAGCTTGTCCATTCGACTGTGGGTGAGAGACCGAAGTGTAGTCGACTCGTGTGCCCTGGGATGTGCAGAAGGCTCTGAACTCTTCGGAGTTGAAGTTTGACCCGTTGTCAGTGATGATGCTGTGCGGGACCCCATATCTGAATATCAATTCTCTGATGAAGCTGACAGCAGTACCGGCATCGAGGTTCTTGATTGGTTTGGCTTCGATCCACTTAGTGAACTTGTCGACTGCTACCAGCACATGGGTAAAACCGCTTCTGCCTATTCTCAAAGGGCCGACCATATCCAAACCCCACACTGCAAAGGGCCAGATGAGTGGTATAGTCTTCAAAGCTGACGCGGGCTTGTGTGACATATTGGAATAAAATTGACACCCCTCACACTTGTCGACCATCTCCTTAGCCATTTCATTCGCTCTTGGCCAATAAAACCTGACTCGGTATGCTTTGGCCACGATGGTCCGAGAGGACGCATGATGGCCATAGGTCCCTGAGTGGATGTCATCAAGGATTATTCGACCTTCCTTTGGCGTTATGCATTTCTGACCAACTCTAGTCGCGCTTTCTCTGTACAACTGTCCCTTTATCACAGTAAAGGCTTTAGATCGGCGGACGATCTGTCGAGCCTCTTCTTCGTCCTCCGGGAGCTCTTTCCTCAAGATATACGCGATATATGGTACTGTCCAATCTGGAGTGATCACAAGAACTTCCATGATCAGGTCGACCACTGCTGGGACTTCAACCTCAGTCGGGTCTGTGACACTCTTAGGCTGCGGGGGTTCATCGGTAAAAGGATATTCTACGACTGACGGAGTGTGGATATGTTCCAAAAACACACCACTAGGGATGGTTTCTCTCTTGGACCCTATCTTCACCAGGTTGTCAACTGCTTGATTTTTCAGTCGGGGTATATGGTGGAGCTCTAACCCTTTGAACTTCTTTTCGAGCTTCCTCACTGCATTGTAGTATCCAGTCATGGCTGGGCTTCTAACGTCCCACTCCTTCATTACTTGATTGACCACCAAATCTAAATCGCCGTAGACCATAAGGCGATGGACACCGAGTGAAATGGCCATGCGTAATCCATACAAGAGTGCTTCATATTCTGCTTCATTGTTGGAGGAATCAAAGTGGATCTGGAGAACATATCTGAGCTTGTCTCCTCGGGGGGAAACCAAAACGACCCCAGCACCAGAACCATTTAACATCTTAGAGCCATCAAAGAACATGGTCCAATGCTCCGAGTGGACTTGAGTCGGCTGTTGTTGCTCAATCCACTCGGCAAGGAAATCTGCTATAGCCTGGGACTTAATGGCTTTCTTTGCCTCGAACTTGATATCAAGGGGAAGGAGTTCAATCGCCCATTTAGCCACTCGACCAGTTGCATCTCTATTGTGCAGAATTTCTGACAATGGCGCGTCGCTGACGACTGTAATGTCATGATCAGAGAAATAATGAGCAACCTTCTTCATGGTCATGTAGATCCCATATACGAGCTTCTGATAATGAGGATATCTTTGCTTCGATGGGGTTAAAACTTCAGAGAGATAATACACTGGGCGCTGAACTTTGAAGGCTTTCCCTTCTTCTTCCCGCTCGACCGTAAGTACTGTACTGACGACTTGTCCTGTGGCTGCAATATAAAGCAACAGAGGCTCTTTGCTGATTGGAGCTGCAAGCACCGGCTGGGTGGAGAGCAGAGTTTTTAACTCGGCAAATGCTGCATCAGCTTCTGGAGTCCACTCGAACTTGTCTGCCTTTTTCATCAGTCGGTAAAGGGGCAACGCCTTTTCACCGAGGCGAGAGATGAATCGACTTAACGCGGCCAAGCATATAGTAAGTTTCTGGACGTCGTGCACACGCATAGGGCGTTTCATTCGGAGTATGGTGCCAACTTTTTCTGGGTTAGCATCGATTCCTCGTTCGGAAACGAGAAAACCGAGTAACTTTCCGCCAGGTACTCTGAATGTGCACTTTGAAGGATTGAGCTTGATATCATACCTCCTGAGATTGGCAAATGTTTTAGCTAAGTCAGTCAACAGGTCAGAACCTTTTCGCGACTTGACCACTATATCATCCATGTACGCTTCCACATTCCGACTGATTTGAGTGAGTAAACACTTTTGAATCATTCTCATGAACGTGGCTCCGGCATTCTTGAGGCCGAAAGGCATGGTGATATAGCAGAAGCACCCGAATGGAGTGATGAAAGCTGTTTTGATTTCGTCAGGCCCATACAGACGGATCTGATGATACCCGGAATAAGCGTCTAGAAAAGACAATCTCTCGCATCCTGCGGTCGAGTCGACAATTTGGTTGATGCGAGGGAGAGGGAAATGATCTTTCGGGCAGACCCGATTGATATGTTTGAAATCAATGCACATACGAAGGGAATTGTCCTTTTTGGGAACCATAACAACATTGGCGAGCCACTCAGAGTGGTATACCTCTCGGATGAACTCTGCTGCAAGGAGTCGAGCCACCTCTTCGCCAATGGCTTTTTTCTTCTGAACGGCGGACCGTCGAAGATGTTCTTTAATAGGTTTTGCCTTTGAATCGACTCTGAGGTGATGCTCAGCCAGTCCCCTGGGAACACCCGACATGTCATCTGGCTTCCATGCGAAGATGTCCCAGTTCTCACGGAGGAACTGGATGAGCGCTTCTTCCTATTTAGAGTCGAGTGTTGTGGAAATATGGGTCGGAGCTGCATTGGGGTCAGTCGGGTGGATGTGAACTGGTTTCGTCTCACCGGACGACTGGAATGCTGGGTCCATGGCTGGCTTCTTGGCCCGCAGTAAATCACTCGGATCTGCATTCTTCTTGTATCCCTCTAGCTCTACCACTGTTATCTGGTCATCCACAATCTTTGAGCCTTTCTGGAAACACTCTTCTGCTTTCTTCCGGTTGCCAGTGACGGTAATCACGCCTTTGGGGCCAGGCATCTTTAACTTGAGGTACACGTAACATGGTCGAGCCATGAAGCGGGCGTAGGCTGGTCTTCCCAAGATAGCGTGGTAGGCGCTCCGGAAATCCACGACTTCAAATGTCAGCTTCTCTTTGCGGAAATGCTTCGAGTCGGCGAACACCACATCCAGGGCTATTTGGCCGAGTGACTCAGCCTTCTTTCCTGGGATGACTTCGTGAAAACTCATGTTGCTGGAACTGAGCCTGGACATCGAAATGCCCATTCCCTTGAGCGTCTCTGCATACAATATATTCAACCCGCTGCCGCCATCCATCAATACCTTCGTCAGTCGAGTGCCTTCGACGACCGGGTCGACCACCAGTGCTTACCTCCCAGGGGTGGCAATATGAGTAGGATGGTCAGACTGGTCGAAAGTAATGGGAGTTTGCGACCATCTCAGATAGTTTGGTGTTGCCGGGGCAACCATATTGACCTCACGGTTGATCACTTTCAGTCGACTTTTGCTCTCTACATCAGCAAAAATCATTAGAGTGGAGTTGACATGAGGGTACTCTCCATCACTGTCCTCCTTGTCCTCAGCCTTGTCCGACTCCTTCTCTTTGTCCTTAGGCTGTTTCCCTTGGAACTGCTGGATTAAGAGCCGGCACTGGCGAGTGGTATGCTTTGGGTAGATGAAGTTACCCTCTTCGTCTTTCTTCATGTGGATATGACACGGCGGATCCATCACGTCATTACCTTCCTTATCTTTCACCTTCTTGGGGTTCCAAGATCCTTTGGGCTTCCCTTTGAATTTGCCCTGTGTCACGGCCAGAGCCTCTCCAGGAGCTGTTGGCTCGGCCTTCCGCTTTTGCTTCCGACTGGAGTTTCCTTTATCCGACTGACTCGGCTTGTACTTGCCGCTCCGGAGTCGGTCCTCTTCTTCGCCGTTGGCGTACTTGGTGGCTATTTCCATCATCCGACTCAGGGTCATATCTCCAGTTCGACCAAACTTCAGGCTCAACTCTCTGTTCTTGACGCCATCCTTGAAGGCACAAACCGCTTGATGATCTGACACATTCTCTACAGTATGATGCAAAGTGATCCACCTCTGGATGTAATCCCTCAGTGTTTCACTCGACTTTTGTACACAAACTTGCAGCTCGGTCAATCCGGCAGGTCGCTTGCAAGTCCCTTCAAACGTCCTGACGAACGCTCGAGAAAGATCTTCCCAGGTGTAGATGCTGCTGGGAGCTAACTGATTCAACCACGCCCTGGCCGAACCTTCTAGCATAAGTGGCAAATGTTTCATGGCCACCTCATCATTACCGCCACCAATCTGGTCAGCCACTCGGTAGTCTTCGAGCCAAGTTTCAGGCTTGGACTCTCCGGTGAACTTACTCACCCCAGTCGCCAACCTGAAGTTGGGGGGTATCACTATGGCTCTGATTGCCCTGCTAAAACATTCTGGACCTGAAACATGGACTCGGCTGCTTGTGGGCGCATCTCTGTCATGACCACCTCTGTGAGCTCTGTTCCGGTCGACCAAACCTTGCACGATGATGGATCTCGCGTCAAAGCCTGGCTCTCTGGGATCGACTGGAGCTCTCCGCCCACCACTGAGCTGGCGTCTGTCATCTTGCTGCCGATGGGCGTTGGACCCACTTCTCGAGGGAGGAGTAGGCACTCGACACCTATCATCATGATCAAATCGATCATCATAGTGGTCCCGCCGGCCTTTGCGTCCCACGCGCCTCGGAGGCGACCTCGGACTGTGAGCCGACTGAACAGTATTCGCAGCGACGGATCGGCTGTGAATCCTGTTGCGCGACTATGACACAGCTGAATTCTGATCCCCTGCCGCTCGGAGCAAATCTCTGATCTGCATCAAGCCTCTTCCAGCCTCTGACTGAGAGGGCTGAATTGACTCCGCTATGCGGGCTGCAGCTGCCAAATTCTGAATTGGGGTTCGATATACCTGAGTTGGTTGCGGAAAGAGCTGACGTCGGTTGGAGTTGGTCACTCATTGACGCGCACGCTCGTCGAGTGCTCGCTGGAGGTTCTCTAGTCGAGTGCGTTCAGCCAGGTTGGCTAAAGGCGCCTCTTCCAGGGTGCGAGCCTCAGGTGTTTCTCCTGCAATGGGAGTATGCAGGGCATCCATGTTCCATCGGCAAAGTTCTTCCCTCTGCTGGGAAGTGAGCGGCTCGGGTTGGTACTCTTCATGGGCCTGAGCGGGGTCGTCCTCGTCGTCCATCCCGTCGCCGCGGGGGAAACCGGGAGGACTACGGGGCCTGTTGACCATCAGGACCTCCGCCGCTGGATCACTACTATCGCACTCGGATGCAGTCTCTATGGAGCCAGTCGACAGGTCGAACAGGCCGTAGAGAGATTCGTCGGGCTCAACCGCCGCGACTTGGATGGTGGCCGATTGGCGAGCCACTGTGTGTCTCACCCATTGCTGGAGCCTCGACCGACCAGAGCGCTTGCGCTGGTGGGAGACAGGGAGGGAGGACGGCGCAGGAGTCGACCGGTATGGAGTCGACGGCTGCCGCAGCAGGACGCCGCGGACACACACCCAAAAGTGCGTCGCCCCGCGGACGGGGAGCGCGTTGATGTCGAGTGGTGCCTCCTGGAGCCAAGCGGAGTCGTCAGCGACGAAAGTAAGCGCACCGAGACGGATCTCGTAGCCCTCGACCAGAGCTCTGCCGGAAACCATGATGAAGGCGATCGGACAAATTGCAACTTCTCCAAAAAAGTCGCTAAGACACCTGCCCCAAGGTGGGCGCCAACTGTCGTGGTTCTAAGTCTGACAGTAGAATGGGGGGTAGGTATGGAGGGGCAAGATCCTAGCTATGGAGCAGTTGTACACACGAGTGTTTAGCGAGTTCAGGCCCTTCTCAGAGGAAGTAACAGCCCTACGTCTCGGAGCCCGGAGGCGGTCGACTGATCTCTGTGTATATGAGTTACAGGGGTGCGAACCCTTCTACCAGTGGAGGGGGTGGCTTATATAGAGGACGCCAAGACCCCAGCCAGCCCATGTTAGCAGAGGGTTAAAGTACATTAAGGTCGGGCGTTACTGGTAATGCCCTGAATAAAGTGCCATCATGACCATTAAGACTACTTAATTATAGACCGTTTAGATGCAGAGTAGATCCTGAACTTCTAATGGTCGAGTGAGTCTTCATGGTCGAGTGTCTTCTAGCCGGTCGAGTGGAGACTCTCTTGGTCGACTGAAAGGTAGCTTTGTCTAAGGATGTCCTTGGGCATGGTATCCTGGATAGGTCCATGACCCTACCCTAGGTACATAACATCATCACCAGGTGGGCACCAGCGCGCGTAGTGTCCTCGTTTCCCCTTTGGTGCTAAGGGGGCAAGCGCAGGCACGGAGTATCGAGGCATTAGGCAAAGGTTTCCATATTGGTGCAACAAGACCAAGACTAGTAGGACGGCAAGACGGAGGTCATTGTGGAGCCCAAGACGGCGTCATCACCAGAGCCTTTGGCAGGCAAAGACCACCTTTAGTCAGGATAGCTTGTACTAGCTGTCCCCCTTGAAATTGGCCGTTGATGGATCCCTTCATGCTCAATATTTGGGGAGAGGACCAGGGCCTCTATAAATAGGACTAGCCACCACCATAGAGTGGACGGATCCATTCGGACCAGAACCCACCACTGAGCACAAGAACACCTCGCCTCAGGAGGCTGTTCTTCCCCTTGTACTGTTCATCATCAGCCCAAGAGGCAATCCACCACACCACACTGGAATAGGGTATTACACCACGACGGTGGCCCGAATCGGTATAAATCTCGTGTCTCTTGTGCTGTGATTTCGTCTAGTTAAGCTTAGGGATCGCGGCGAGGCTGAGGGCGAGATTCGGTAGGGGGAAATCTTCGTGCGCACCCCAGTGTTCGAACCTTAAGGGTTTTACCAGAACCCGATATCTGACAGACACCTATGGGATCACTGGAAGCCCTTCTACGGTCGGCCGATACGAGGTTGTGGAAAGAGCGGGTTTAAGAGTCAGCACAAAGATCGTTTACCCAGGTTCAGGCCACGAGGATGCGTAATATCCTAGTCCTACTTTGGTGTATATTTGAGTCTTCTTGAGTTCTTGAACTAGCTACGGTGCGTGGCTTGTTCCAAAGAGCCGAATAACTCTTCAATACGCCTCGGGCCTCCTTTTATAGTCAAAAGGGGATGCCACAGTGGCATACACAAGGTGGAAAGTTGTACAGTGTACAAGCTTATCGCATGTCATTACAGGACAAAATGCATTAAATGCGCTCCTTAGGTGTCCCCTGGCTTTATTGGGGATGGTAGCGACGCCCATCTCGTCCGTCGCTGCTCCATCTTGCTTTGACACGCGTCGAGGCCAACAAGGCATGCAGCACCATGTAGGCTGGCAGGCTGCTGAGTTAGCATGGTGGTAGGGTCTTCATGAAGATCTGCATGCCACCACGCAGGTGCTTGCTGAGTTGGCCTTGAGGCCGCACGTCGCCACGCAGGTGCCCGCCTAGTTGGTGGGTTGGTAGCTGCATGGGAACGACGGTGGAGTCTTGGCAGATGTGGGCCTGGCTGTGGCCCCGCGGATGTCCCCGGCAAGAGTCTTGCCGGGGCCTCGACAAGGGTCTTGCCGTGGCATCGCGGTCGTCCCCGGCAAGGATATTGCCGTAGGTCTCATGGACTTCCTCGGCAAGGATCTTGCCGAGGATCGTCGTCTTTTGGTCCTCATCTGATCTTGTGCGCTTATGATCTTCACAAAGATCTGCATGCCATCGTGGAGGTGCCTCCTGAGCCTTGGCTCCAATGTGGCTGATGGTGTTGGAACCCCTGGGCTCAAGGATGGCGCACTCTGCTGGCATTGGGCAAGTTGCCCCGACAAAGCTCTTCCTGGGGCTGCGGAGGCCCCCCCGGCAAGGGTTTCACCGGGGGAGTCCACCTCACCCTCTTGCTCTTTATGTCTCTGGTCTTGGCATTGGTTTGATTGTCTTGCGCCTTTGGCTTCCCTCCTCTGCCTTGCTAAGTGTGGCCACGGGCGCGGCTGTGACTGCCCGTGCACAAGTAAAGGGGTACAAAGGAGAGCCGTTCTTTAGTACACCGATAGATGGCATTGCAAAATTCAAATACATGGTAATTAGACACTAAACAGGTGACATTTACAGCAAAGCATGTCTAAACTAAGCAAATGACATGCCAATGCAAGACACCATATGCACGATATGAGCAATATAACCCTGCCAAGTTAGAGCATGCACCTCGGGGGGGGGGGATAGGACTGGTCATCTGTCTCTAAATCCTCCTCTGAGGAGCTATCCGTAACCAGCAAGACATGCGCTTCGTCATATAGCATTGTCTGCTCTGAAGACCTTGTTTCCACTCCAGATTTTTCCATGACCGTGTCGAATGGCTGATGCACAGGAAGAGTAATTGAATGTACTAAAATTGTTGACAAATTTAATACATAATAAAAATGATGGCATATGATACAATTCACATATAAGATGACTAACTAACCAGGGTGGCATTGCAAAATTCACATATATGATGCCTGGCTAAACAAGATGGCATTGCATGATTCACATATACGATAAAGAAACTAAACAGATGACATTCACACAAAGCATGTCTAAACTAAGCAGATGGCATATTTGATGTATAAAGTAAGCAATGCAAGGCACCATATGCATGATATTACCAACATTAGCATGCCAAGTTAGAGCGAAGACCTTAGGGAGTAAATAGGAGTGGTCTTCTCCTTCTGAATCCCCCTCAGAACAGTTATCTTCCTCTTGATTACAATCTGAACTGGGTGGAGGGGGGTGTCACGCCCAATATGCGACCCTATCCAAAAGTAACTCGAAGGTCCCACCAAGGATAGACCCGCATATTGAAATGCTTTTGCAAGGTGGATATCATTACATCAACATTACATAATAGATGGGGATACATACATAAGGCATACAATGCCACACGGATACATCAACACAATACATAAGAGCATCATCCGGCTACGGATGAAACACAAACAGAAACTCAAACGACATCCACCCTGCTAGCCCAGGCTGCCGACCTGGAACCTATCCCCTGATCGAAGGAGCAGAAGAAGAACTCCAAGACAAGCAAACATCGCTCTCGCGTCATGATCATCGCACAACCTGTACCTGCAACTGTTGTTGTAGTAATCTGTGAGCCACGAGGACTCAGCAATCCCATTACCATGGGTATCAAGACTAGCAAATCTTAAAGGGAAAGGAAGGGGTAAAGTGGTGAGGCTGCAGCAGCGACTAAGCATATATGGTGGCTAACTTACGCAAATAAGAGCGAGAAGAGAAGCAAAGAAACGGTCGTCAACTAGTAATGATCAAGAAGTGATCCTGAACTCCTACTTACGTCAAACATAACCCAGAAACCGTGTTCACTTCCCGGACTCCGCCGAGAAGAGACCATCACGGCTACACATGCGGTTGAGCGTTTTAATTCGGATCTGGTGTCAAGTTATCTACAACTGGACATTAACAAATTCCCATCTGCCTATAACCACATGCACGGCTTTCGAAAGATTATACCCTGCAGGGGTGTCCCAACTTAGCCCATGACAAGCTCTCACGATCAACAAAGGAATAGACCTTCTCCCAGGAAGACCCGATCAGACTCGGAATCCCGGTTTACAAGACATTTCGACAATGGTAAAACAAGACCAGCAAAGCCTCCCGCTGTGCCGACAAATCCCGATAGGAGCTGCACATATCTCGTTCTCAGGGCACACCGGATTGTCCAAACTTCCGGTAGGCCAGCCCAGAGTTGCCCCTGGTGGCCACCGGCGGCTGACAGGTTGGACCAACACTCACAACGAGCACTCGCCCGGGGGGGGGGGGGATAATATAAAGATGACCCTCGAGAGCGCGACTCCCAAGGGAAAAAGGGCTAGGTGAGGCAAATGTAAAACCAAGGTTGGGCCTTGCTGGAGGAGTTTTTTTCAAAGCACACTGTCAAGGGGGTCCCATAAATCACCCGACCGCGTAAGGAACGCAAACTCCGGGAACATAACACCGGTATGACGGAAACTAGGGCGGCAAGAGTGGAACAAAACACGAGGCAAAAGGCCGAGTCTTCCACCCTTTACCAAGTATATAGATGCATTAATAATATAAGAGATATTGTGATATCCCAACCAAAAATCCTGTCCACCATGGAGCAATCTTCAACTTCACCTGCAACTAGCAACGCTATAAGAGGGGCTGAGCAAAGCGGTAACATAGCCAAACAACGGTTTGCATAGGAAAGGTGTCAAAGGTTAGAGGTTCATGGCAATTTGGGATGGCTTGATAAACAGGTGATAGGAAGCGCAACATAGCGATAGAACGAAGCAACTAGCATAGCAATGATAGTAGTGAGATCCAGGGTAGCGGTCATCTTGCCTGAAATTCCGCAAGGAAGAAGAACGAGTCCATGAAGAAGACGAAGCCACGAAGACGAACCAAGAGTAGACGAATGAATCCTCACGATCGCAACGAAACAGGAACTATCGAAAAGAAGCACACAACATAGTAAACACACCACACATGAACAAGGCATGATGCACAACAATCATGATGCATGACAAAGCTACATGAAGCTACTCATGGCAAGAGATGATGCAAACAAGAGCAACACATCAAGGCAAGTTTAAATGAGGCCGGGAACAACATATAACAATTCCAGTAAGTCCTCATATGCATATTTCGAAATTGGTCCAGATCTGAATAAAACTTATGTTCAAGTTGTTAAACAGTAAGTTAAGATGCACCAAGATGATCTACACGAGATTCTAGTCAAGTTACATATAAAGTTCACTTAGTTCGGGGCTACGGCCTAGAAGATATGAGCAAAACAAGTTAAACATGGCATTGATGCAAAATGCACCCAAACATCAAGCAAACACCTCAAAACAAGGATGCAACATGATAATATGAAACTACATGCAAAATCAAGCAAGTTTCATATAGAGCACACTCAAAACGGAGCAACGGTTCAACACATGCACTCTATACAAGTCATAACAATAATCTGCCAAAAACAGCAACTAGGCATATTACAAGCATCAAAACAATATGCTACAGGACCTCAACAAGAAAACAAAAGGCATGGGCATGATGTACAGGTAAAGCATAAAAAAACATGAACACTGAGCTATCTCCAGAAACCACTAGAACATGCTCAAACACACATGGTAAGATTGCAAGTAATAACAATTTCAGACTTTGCAGAAAATAACATCACGATGCAATGTTTAGAGCTATCAAACAACATGTTACAGGATCTTATCATGGCAAAAAAAGGCATGGCATGAATCTACTAATTGCATGGATCAAAAGTCCCTTACTGACCATAAGCCAAAAAGGTTCGGAAAATATGATGGCACCCACGTAAACATAGTAAGTTATATTACAGATTCAAGCATGGCAGAAACAGAATTATGAAAGCATGTTTATGAGCTTGTGCAACTCACTACAGAGCAATACATGGCATGGCAAGGCAAGAAACAGTAAGAAGGCATGTTTGTGAAGCTAAGCATGGCAATAGCAAGTCCATAGGGTGCATGGAACACTGTCAACAATCACGATAACAACTGAACTTAATGTAAACAAGCTGACAGCAACATTATCAAGCAACTTTGGAGCAAGATATGAACAATCTACAGCAAGCTATAAATGCAACCATGGGCATGTATGGTTAGAGGATGATATGCAAGATCAAAACATATTTATAGAACATCTCCAGATTATGCATAGAATGATTAGTAGGAGCAGGTTTACATCGCATCACGGAATAACAGATTCAGCCTAGCAAAACAGCAACATCATGTACCCTACTTAACAAGCTCGAGTTACTCACCACAAGTCATTGCATGACAATATAATCATAGCATCATCAAGAAGACCTGTTTGTTAAACAAACCAAGGAAAGAACAAGGTCATAGCATGCAAGGATCAACTATAGCAACCTTGGCCAAATTGAATAACATGTAAACAATCTGCCAGGAAACATTTTGAAGCAAAAGTAGAGCACGAAAATGACATGCTAGACTAATCCATAATTACAACCAAGGGCATGAATGGATAGACAATAACCTATTGTTCAAAACATCCTTATTGAAGTATCTCAAAATATGCATGGATCTCTCTGTAGCATCAAGTTTACATGGCATCAAAATAACAGCAGAACAGAGACTAAAATGAGCAACATCATGATGCCTAGTTTGCATGCTTGTGCTAGTCACCACATTGATCACAAAAATACATGGTAAGCACCTCTGTAAATAAGACATAGCATAGATCAAAACACATGTAGACATCAACCTCGTAGGATGCACACATCAATCATGGCAAAAATGACAAAAGAGCTCGTTCTGATAACAGACATCAGGAAACATCATGAAGCACTCTTACAATGATGATTCACGCATCAAGATGACCTCAAATGAATATGATGCAATGTAATGAAATGATGTACTCATCGAGACGAACAATTTGACATATTACACGCGCAAAACAGAGCTACGGATGCAGAGATACGGCATGACAAACATGGCATGCAAATTACTATAGATTCGGGGACTGAGAGAAAATATACCCTCCGAAAAGTCAACTCGGGACGGAGATATCCGGGACGCGGGGATCCCGTTTGGTTCAACTTCTGGTGGATCTTGTCCATCTTCGTGGATCTGGCCGGAGAAGAACTCCGGTGAGCTGCGGGGCGACGGCCGGGCGAGCTCCGGCGAGGGCAAGACGCGGAGGAGGTCGGCGTCGACGGGGAAGGGCGGATCCGGCCATGTCCGGCCCGGATTCGGCCGGAGGCGAGGCCAGCGGCGGAGGAGGCCACGGCGGGGCGAATCCCGGCGGCGCCCGCAGCGGCGGCCGGCGGAAGGCGCACAACGCGCGAGGCGGCGACCGCGGGGAGCAGGTGGCGCGGAGCCGGGCGCGGCCGGGCGCGGCCGGAAGCTGGAGCGAGGCGCGGGAGGCCGGGCGACGCGGCCTCCGGCGAAGTCGGCGAGGAGGCGCGCCGGCGGGGAGGCGCTCCGGCGCAGCAGCCGAGGGCGGCGGGCGGCGCGGCGACGAAGGCGCCGGGCGGCGGGGCGAGATCTGGTGGGGCGGCGGCGCCTCAGGCGCGGAGGCGGCGGCGGGCTCGCGCGGGTCGGGGCGGGCCTGCCCTGGGCCCCGCGGGCCGCGCGATGGTGGGAGTCGGCGGCGACGGGTGTCGGCGGCGGATTGGACAGGGCGGCGGTTGGACATGTCCGGGTGCGGGGCGGACGTGTCCGGCTGCGGGAGGAAGAGGAAAGGCTAGGGTTAGGGTAGGATTAGACCGCAAATTTCGGGGGAGGGGCATATTTATAGGTAGAGGGAGCTAGGAGAGTCCAAATGAGGAGCGGTTTTTGGCCACACGATCGTGATCGAACGACCGAGAGCATGGAGGGGAGTTGGCTGGGTTTTGGGCCACTTTGGAAGGGGTGTTGGGCTGCAAAGAGAGAGGGGTTTTACGGTTACCCGGTAAACCGTTGGAGTACCAAACGGACTCCAAATGGCACGAAACTTGACAGGCGGTCTACCGATGGTGTACCAAGGCCACTTGACAAGACTCGATCCATTCCGAGAAAGTTTAACACCCACTCACAACGAGAGACAAAAGGGGAACGCCGGAGGACATAGGAGCACCGGATTGCAAAACGGACAACAGGGAAAATGCTCGGATGCATGAGACGAACACGTATGCAAAATGAAATGCACATGATGACATGATGAAAAGCAGCACGCAAGCAAAAGACATGGCAACTATGTGAATAACTGGCAGACACCTGGCGCATCGGATCTGGGGCGTTACAACACTCCTCCACTAACAAGAGATCTCGTCCCGAGATCTTAGGACCGAGACGGAAGGGAAAAGGGATGAGGTGAAACAAGAACTCAAGATAAGGAGCAAAGAATCGAGAGCACTCGAGAATAAGAGAGGAACACCGAGAATGACGAGAATCAAAAACTCACGGAATCAGATAGACTATGAAACCACTCCGGTTAAAACGAGATAAGAAACGAATAAGACTGAAAGGATTTAGGCAGAACTCTGACTGAACATGGAGAGGATCGAATCATGAACTAGGGAAGATGGAATGATACTTGACGAGAGGAACAACACAATGCCTCCGAAAGAATTGAATGAAAAGAACGAAGAAGAACATGACAACTTGTGCCACGAATGAAATAGAAAGCAACCTTAGAAGAAAAGATTGAATGGAGTTGTTGAGAAAATTCAACAACGGAAAGAATAAGCTTGTCGTGGACTTATGGATAACATCTCAGAAAATATGAGGTGATAACCAGCCGCAAATGGAAATGATTGAATAGCTGAGAAGAACGAAAGAATGCAAAACTCCACTTGAAAAGAAGACGGAGAATTAATTGCACTTCGAGATGCAAGAAGAAAAGATACTTGAACTCCACCAACAAAATCTTGATGAACTCTTGAGAGAATGAATTAAATCATGAAGGAACACCATGAGGAACTCCGGTAACAAAAGGATGATGAGATAGAATGAAGGACGAACGAATTAGATGAGCCTTGCGATGATTTAGATGGAGGTTCCGACAAAATGGCTGAGGAAATTGAACTCCGGAAAAGAAAAGATGAAAGCACTTGAAACTAGAATTTATTCATCAAGAACAAACTCTGAAGGAAGGGATTATCCAATTGGATGAAATAAGAATAAGATTTATTGTATGCTTATCCTTCATCAAATTAAATTGATGACAAGCATTGGAGTTTTGCAAACTACTTATTCTTCTTGGAAAGGATTGAGAAGTGACAGGACGCAAACTTGAGAAGGTCTTCATGAACCACCGGTAGGATTGGAAAAAATGAATGGATTAAAATGATAATCAAGGAAAAGAATCTTGAACGAACCACCGTAAGAATTCAAAATAACTGATGAAAGAGACTGAATCACCGAAAGAATTAGAAGAACAAATATTCTTGAGGGGATTTATATGCAAAAGAACAAAGAGATCATGAGCTGATTAATGAATACTTGAACGAAGCGCCGGGATAACTCGATAACGGTAGCTGAAATGTGAGGATGAGAATTCTTCTGGAATAATGGCCTTCGGTAAAAAGAAATGGGAAAAGAACTTCTGAAATACTCCGGATGGGTGAAAAGAATTGCACGACTGGAAACAATTTGATAGGATAACATCGAGCTAGCACCGTGAATCTTCGGGAGAACGGGCAAGATTTAGAGGAAAAACTCTTCTGCGATCTTCAAAAGATGACGAGAAACACCACCAAAATTATTGAGATACTCTGGGAGAATGAAAAGCGAAGGGGTTGAGCCAACAATGAAAAGAGTTTGAAAACGATCTTGAAATGCATGTGACTGATGGAATCCATTCTTACGTCACACTTGAAAAGAATTGAGAATAACTTCGGGGGAATTAAAAGAGTCAGGTAAGATCCTGGGAAAAGACCTGTGGGTTAGGGCCCACTGAAGAGAAAAGTACCGTAGGAAAGGATTATTGAACAGATAGATGATGCACCGGAACAATTGAAATATTTGAATGAGGTGACAACCTCGAATTAATTGGAACACTGACGAATCTCCTGAGATGTCTTCCGAACTCCGGAATGATTTAATGGCGAGAGGCGAACGAGCAAGGAGAACACTTGATGCAAGGAAAAGAATACGATCAACACCGAAAAAAACTTGAATTGAGTCCACCGGAGATGAAGAATGTCCACCGAGACGAGAATTCACCGGTTGAAACAAATGATGAAAGACTGAAGAGGCTCCACACGAATGAAATTAATGCTCGAAACAGACTCAAGCTCCGGGAAGAAGAGGGTGGGAGGGCGGGAAAACAAAGGCAACTTAGAAGGGGAAACGACGAATATCTTGAAGAGAAAAACACTGGTTGAAATCATTGAGGAAAGAAAAAACAAAGACTTCGCACGAGTAGGATGGATACTCGATTACAGACTCCGGTTCCGAGAAGAAGAAGGGTGGGCGGGTCGGAAAGAAAACAACTGAGGATTGAACTCAAAGATGAAGAGGATCGAGTCGACTTGACGAGAAATGCACCAGATGAACAGAGCTGAGGAACAACTACCGGAAAAAACCAACTGCGTGATCCTAAGGAAAAATTTGAAGGGGAAGAGGAGTGATTCAAAACACCTATGTCAAGATTCCTCACCAGAGCGACGAAGGGGCTGAGGAGTAAAAAGAATTCCTACTCTCCGATATAACTAGACTCAGAAAACAGTTTTCTTCTAGACTCAACAATGGCCAAACTACACGATCAATCAAGGGGGGCTCCTAGGGTCGGTCGAGGCTCTGATACCAACTTGTCACGCCCAATATGCGACCCTATCCAAAAGGAACTCGAAGGTCCCACCAAGGATAGACCCGCATATTGAAACGCTTTTGCAAGGTGGATATCATTACATCAACATTACATAATAGATGGGGATACATACATAAGGCATACAATGCCACATGGATACATCAACACAATACATAAGAGCATCATCCGGCTACGGATGAAACACAAACAGAAACTCAAACGACATCCACCCTGCTAGCCCAGGCTGCCGACCTGGAACCTATCCCCTGATCGAAGGAGCAGAAGAAGAACTCCAAGACAAGCAAACATCGCTCTCGCGTCATGATCATCGCACAACCTGTACCTGCAACTATTGTTGTAGTAATCTGTGAGCCACGAGGACTCAACAATCCCATTACCATGGGTATCAAGACTAGAAAAGCTTAAAGGGAAAGGAAGGGGTAAAGTGGTGAGGCTGCAGCAGCGACTAAGCATATATGGTGGCTAAGTTACGCAAATAAGAGCGAGAAGAGAAGAAAAGAAACGGTCGTCAACTAGTAATGATCAATAAGTGATCCTGAACTCCTACTTACGTCAAACATAAGCCAGAAACCGTGTTCACTTCCCGGACTCCGCCGAGAAGAGACCATCACGGCTACACACGCGGTTGATGCATTTTAATTCGGATCTGGTGTCAAGTTATCTACAACCGGACATTAACAAATTCCCATCTACCTATAACCACAGGCACGGCTTTCGAAAGATTATACCCTGCAGGGGTGTCCCAACTTAGCCCATGACAAGCTCTCGCGATCAACAAAGGAATAGACCTTCTCCCAGGAAGACCCGATCAGACTCGGAATCCCGGTTTACAAGACATTTCGACAATGGTAAAACAAGACCAGCAAAGCCTCCCGCTGTGCCAACAAATCCCGATAGGAGCTGCACATATCTCGTTCTCAGGGCACACCGGATTGTCCAAACTTCCGGTAGGCCAGCCCAGAGTTGCCCCTGGTGGCCACCGGCGGCTGACAGGTTGGACCAACACTCACAACGAGCACTGGCCCGGGGGGGATAATATAAAGATGACCCTCGAGAGCGCGACTCCCAAGGGAAAAAGGGCTAGGTGAGGCAAATGTAAAACCAAGGTTGGGCCTTGCTGGAGGAGTTTTATTCAAAGCAAACTGTCAAGGGGGTCCCATAAATCACCCGACCGCGTAAGGAACGCAAACTCCGGGAACATAACACTGGTATGACGGAAACTAGGGCGGCAAGAGTGGAACAAAACACCAGGCAAAAGGCCGAGTCTTCCACCCTTTACCAAGTATATAGATGCATTAATAATATAAGAGATATTGTGATATCCCAACCAAAAATCCTGTCCACCATGGAGCAATCTTCAACTTTACCTGCAACTAGCAACGCTATAAGAGGGGCTGAGCAAAGCGGTAACATAGCCAAACAATGGTTTGTATAGGAAAGGTGTCAAAGGTTAGAGGTTCATGGCAATTTCGGATGGCTTGATAAACAGGTGATAGGAAGCGCAGCATAGCGATAGAACGAAGCAACTAGCATAGCAATGATAGTAGTGAGATCCAGGGTAGCGGTCATCTTGCCTGAAATTCCGCAAGGAAGAAGAACGAGTCCATGAAGAAGACGAAGCCACGAAGACGAACCAAGAGTAGACGAATGAATCCTCACGATCGCAACGAAACAGGAACTATCGAAAAGAAGCACACAACATAGTAAACACACCACACATGAACAAGGCATGATGCACAACAAGCATGATGCATGACAAAGCTACATGAAGCTACTCATGGCAAGAGATGATGCAAACAAGAGCAACACATCAAGGCAAGTTTAAATGAGGCCGGGAACAACATATAACAATTCCAGTAAGTCCTCATATGCATATTTCGAAATTGGTCCAGATCTGAATAAAACTTATGTTCAAGTTGTTAAACAGTAAGTTAAGATGCACCAAGATGATCTACACGAGATTCTAGTCAAGTTACATATAAAGTTCACTTAGTTCGGGGCTACGGCCTAGAAGATATGAGCAAAACAAGTTAAACATGGCATTGATGCAAAATGCATCCAAACATCAAGCAAACACCTCAAAACAAGGATGCAACATGATAATATGAAACTACATGCAAAATCAAGCAAGTTTCATATAGAGCACACTCAAAACGGAGCAATGGTTCAACACATGCACTCTATACAAGTCATAACAATAATCTGCCAAAAACAGCAACTAGGCATATTACAAGCATCAAAACAATATGCTACATGACCTCAACAAGAAAACAAAAGGCATGGGCATGATGTACAGGTAAAGCATAACAAAACATGAACACTGAGCTATCTCCAGAAATCACTAGAACATGCTCAAACACACATGGTAAGATTGCAAGTAATAACAATTTCAGACTTTGCAGAAAATAACATCACGATGCAATGTTTAAAGCTATCAAACAACATGTTACATGATCTTATCATGGCAAAAAAAGGCATGGCATGAATCTACTAATTGCATAGATCAAAAGTCCCTTACTGACCATAAGTCAAAAAGGTTCAGAAAATATGATGGCACCCACGTAAACATAGCAAGTTATATTACAGATTCAAGCATGGCAGAAACAGAATTATGAAGGCATGTTTATGAGCTTGTGCAACTCACTACAGAGCAATACATGGCATGGCAAGGCAACCAACAGTAATAAGCCATGTTTGTGAAGCTAAGCATGGCAATAGCAAGTCCATAGGGTGCATGGAACACTGGCAACAATCACGATAACAACTGAACTTAATGTAAACAGGCTGACAGCAACATTATCAAGCAACTTTGCAGCAAGATATGAATAATCTAAAGCAAGCTATAAATGCAACCAGGGGCATGTATGGTTAGAGGATGACATGTAGATCAAAACATATTTACAGAACATCTCCAGATTATGCATAGAATGATTAGTAGGAGCAGGTTTACATCGCAGCACGGAATAACAGATTCAGCCTAGCAAAACAGCAACATCATGTACCCTACTTAACAAGCTCGAATCACTCACACAAGTCATTGCATGACAATATAAGCATAGCATCATCAAGAAGACATGTTTGTTAAACAAACGAAGGCAAGAACAAGGTCATAGCATGCAAGGATCAACTATAGCAACCTTGGCCAAATTGAATAACATGTAAACAATCTGCCAGGAAACATTTTGAAGCAAAAGTAGAGCACAAAAATGACATGCTAGACTAATCCATAATTACAACCAAGGGCATGAATGGATAGACAATAACCTATTGTTCAAAACATCCTTACTGAAGTATCTCAAAATATGCATGGATCTCTCTGTAGCATCAAGTTTACATGGCATCAAAATAACAGCAGAACAGGGACTAAAATGAGTAACATCACGATGCCTAGTTTGCATGCTTGTGCTAGTCACCACATTGATCACAAAAATACATGGTAAACACCTCTGTAAAGAAGACATAGCATAGATCAAAACACATGTAGACATCAACCTCGTAGGATGCACACATCAATCATGGCAAAAATGACAAAAGAGCTCGTTCTGATAACAGGCAACAGGAAACATTATGAAGCACTCTTACAATGATGATTCACGCACCAAGATGACCCCAAATGAATATGATGCAATGGAATGAAATGGTGTACTCTTTGATACAAACAATTTGACATATTACACGCGCGAAACGGAGCTACGGATGCAGAGATACGGCATGACGAACATGGCATGAAAATTACTGCAGATTCGGGGACTTATAGAAAATATACCCTCCGAAAAGTCAACTCGGGACGGAGATATCCGGGACGCGGGGATCCCGTTTGGTTCAACTTCTGGTGGATCTCGTCCATCTTCGTGGATCTGGCCGGAGAAGAACTCCGGCGAGCTGCGGGGCGACGGCCGGGCGAGCTCCGGCGAGGGCACGACGCGGAGGAGGTCGGCGTCGACGGGGAAGGGCGAATCCGGCCGTGTCCGGCCCGGATCCGCCCGGAGGCGAAGCCAGCAGCGGAGGAGGCTACGGCGGGGCGGATCCCGGAGTTGCCCGCGGCGGCGGCCGGCGGAAGGCGCACGATGCGCGAGGCGACTACCGCGGGGAGCAGGCGGCGCGGAGCCGGGCGCGGCCGGAAGCTGGAGCGGGGCGCGGGAGGCCGGGCGACGCGGCCTCCGGCGAAGTCAGCGAGGAGGCGCGCCGACGGGGAG
>NC_041391.1:611885350-611943683 GCF_002162155.2 Triticum dicoccoides | reverse complement strand
GGGGCGGGCCTGCCCTGGGCCCCGCGGGCCGCGCGGTGGCGGGAGTCGGCGGCGACAGGTGTCGGCGGCGGATTGGACGGGGCGGCGGTTGGACATGTCCGGGCGCGGGGCGGACGCGTCCGGCTGCGGGAGGAAGAGGAAAGGCTAGGGTTAGGGTAGGATTAGACCGCGAATTTCGGGGGAGGGGCATATTTATAGGTAGAGGGAGTTAGGAGAGTCTAAATGAGGAGCGGTTTTCGGCCACGCGATCGTGATCGAACGACCGAGAGCATGGAGGGGAGTTGGATGGGTTTTTGGGCCACTTTGGAAGGGGTGTTGGGCTGCAAAGAGAGAGGGGTTTTACGGTTACCCGGTTAACCGTTGGAGTACCAAACGGACTCCAAATGGCACGAAACTTGACAGGCGGTCTACCGGTGGTGTACCAAGGCCACTTGACAAGACTCGGTCCATTCCGAGAAAGTTTAACACCCACTCACAATGAGAGACAAAAGGGGAACGCCGGAGGACATAGGAGCACCGGATTGCAAAACGAACAACGGGGAAAATGCTCGGATGCATGAGATGAGCACGTATGCAAAATGAAATGCACATGATGACATGATGAAAAGCAACACGCAAGCAAAAGACATGGCAACTACGCGAATAACTGGCAGACACCTGGCACATCGGACCCGGGGCGTTACAGGGGGCTACCTTTCCACCCACCATGGAGCGATGTGTGCATGAAATTTTATTGCCACGCAAGGCTCGTCTCTTTTGCTCTACATGTTCAGTTCCATTGTGTACAATAACTAACATGCATAGGAATAAAATATAGTGAGATTATGTAAGGAGTGCATGCACAAATCTAGAGTGATTGCAGCAAACTGTGGATAGACCCAAAACCAATGATAGTAGGTAGATAATAGCTTTAGTTAAAAAATACAGATAATGGCTCCTTTAATGTTTGTTTCCACCCAACATGAAACTCATAGTAGACACACGAGATTAACCAGATAGTAGACACATAGTATTGATTCTGCCCCAATATGTACCCCACAACCATTTAAAAACTCAAGTTTGAGCATTTGTTTGTACCTGAGTCGGAGTCTAATAGGTGAACAGGATGATAAACTAGCATGTCATATTAAGTGATGCATAACGTAAGCATACACGAAAGAGTGCAACCTCTCTTGCGGACCCATGTAGTCCTCAAGGTCATCTTCTCAGTTGATGATGGTAGTGTAGTTGTCGTGGTTAGCTGTCGGCGGCGGGGAAGAAGATCTGAGGCGGCGAAAGACAGTCTGGAGGGCAGATCCCTGCTGTGGTGAACCCTTCCATCGTTGGAGCAGCTGAGCTAGGGTGGAACATAGCGCAGCAAGAGTGGGACAAACCACACAAGGTTTTCCTTGACACATATCTGTAACAGAAGTAATTGTGTAAGGGCTTGTTTGAATTTGACGATTCTAGCAATGAAGGGATAGCAGATACACAGGAATAGGATAAGAATGCACATGCAAAATAGAGAATTTAAAAACACATGATTTCTACCAATCTGGGTGTTTGGTTCACAAGAATTGGAAGATCACATGATGCACAAAAGCATGGTGAGATTAAGTCAAACTACAAGAAAATGTACGGTTGTAATGCTATTATGCTACTATCTCTTAGTCTTGTGCTTCATGAATAGAAATTTGAAAAGGAGGACAAGTGGATATTAAAATTCCTACGGTTTTTCTTTCAAGGAGACACTAAAGGAACAAATCCTAAAGTTTTCCTTTGCTCCATTCCTTTGAACCAAATGCATGAGTAGTAGTACCATAGGAAACTTTCCAATTCCTATGTTTTTCCTTCACTTTTCCTTTCAAGCACTGGCGATTCTAGTAGGCAAGCTTGAGCAGGGAAAAGCCTACACTCAAAAAATGTTTTTGTGCTACTTCTACTACTTTGGACTCAGGCCACTGCCCTACTAGCTCAACTCCCAGGCCCATCTACAAATGCACATCTCAAACACGCAGAGATAAATAATGATGGCGTTCAAGAGAGTCCATCACGGATAGCTAAGTTGCCTGGTACCTCACTGCTTGTCATATAGTAGGGGAAACTAGCTGTATTTCACGTTACTACATGTGCTCAATGGACAATATATATAACATTTAGAGTAAAAAAGTGATGCAACAAGTGTACAACCTCTTTGGCAAAGTCATGTCGATCTTAGCGTGATTGGGTTGGTCGGTGAGGATGCTCCAGCTGATTTGGGTGTCGGAGGAGGGGAAGAAGATTTTAGGTGTCTAGAGATGGAGCCCAGGGTATTGCTCCGCTGTGATGGAGGGTTTCTCATTGGAGAAGCTCTTGTGAGTTGTACGACGGCGAGGCTGAAGCAGGACAAGAGAGACAATGTTAACCTGAGTGGAATTCTAATAGCATCTCCAATAGATGACGTAAAATACATAACCACAAAGTGCAAGATGTAAAATACATCAGCCACTCATTTCTGAACTGAACTGTCGAAATTGAATTTAACCATCAAAACTGTATTTAACTGTCAAAACTGAATTTTATTGTCGAAACTGAGCGCACTAGTAGCAGAAAAGCAGTAGCAGTAGCAGCGCCCGGAGCAGCAGCGCGTGCAAGAGCCAGGGCAGCTGGTCGTGTACAATATCTCGGGTAGCAGCTGCATGGGCTCGAGGGAGAGCAGGATCTGTTGCTCGTGCAACAACAGCGCACGCAAGAGTAGAGCAGCAGCGCAAGCAAGAGCAAGAGAGAGAGCAGCAACGCAAGCAAGAGCAAGAGAGAGAGAGCAGCAGCAAGAGCAAGAGCAAGAGCAGACCAGGCAGGGGATCGATAGCAAGAGCAGAGCAGTAGCGTGAGCGAGATCCAAAGTAGCAGTAGCTCCTACTGATGTGGACGTCGCCACTGAGGGAGCGACACCGCCATGGATGGAGTTGTGCCATGTCGGCTCGGGACCAAGCGCCGGCAGCACCGTGAGATCGAATCAAGAAGAAAATGTGACGATTAGTGTAGAACCTCTTTGGTGGCGCCGATTAGGCCTCAGCTTCATCCAAGAAATTAGTGATGATGCTGCTCTTCCCGTGGTGCAAGTGAACATGACAGTGTGGGACGAAGGTGGCGTGAAAGACAAGAGGAACATCGGGGCAGCTCCTTGGAGGTGGACGATGGGGTGGCTGAATCGGCGGGATGACGAGATCGACGATGGATCCTCATCCGGTGCGGTGGATGAGGGACATCGAGGTGTTGCTATGGACGATATCGTTGGGGAAGAGGCTCCGGCTGGGTGGCGGACGAAGGAGGGTGTGGGGCTTCGCAGGTTTTCGTGGCCTCGATGTACGAATGGTTGGGCGGATGGGATGAGAGAGAGGGGAACCATGGCTTAGGGACGCGCTTGTCCTAAATGTGGGGTAAGTTACGAAAGTACCCCCACCAATTTGAGCTAGGCGGTTCTTTTGGTTCAGGGGTATCACAGGCATTTTGTGTGTCGGGATTTCGCAGGAGGTGGGAGTTTTCGCGCGCGTTATAATTTTGAGATTGCAAGGCGTGGGTTGAGATGGAGGGAGTTTTCGGAGCACAACGAGACAAAGATATATCTTAAATATTTCGGGGTAACAAGGCGCGGGTTGAAGAGGCAGGAGTTTCGCAGCACGATAGACAAAGATGCTAGCTTGAAATTTCGGCATAACAAGGCGCGGCTTGAAATTTCGGGAGAACAAGCTTAACGTGTACAAAAAAAATACAATTCGCACCTGATCACTAGAGAGAGGCATGTCCCGTTTTACTATATTACTAGAAATGCATTCAAATACAACAACAACAACAACAAAAATAAAAAAATCGGGACAACAAACATAACGTGTAAAGTACCAAATCAATTTGCACTTCACTCAATGATAAAAAAACAATTCATGTTGTCTAGCATATGGACTAAATTTTAGTACATTTTCCCTGTTTGAATGGGATTGTACTCGGTTTAGTTATACAACCATCTAAATATTATGTTTGCAACACATAATATGAATATAGGAGTAGTAAATTCCTATATAAATACGAATTACATGTACATACGATCTCAAATTCAAATATATGTATCCATTTTATGTTGAATTCAAATCATAGTACATGTATGCTCTAGCTAGATGTTGTTGGGAAACGTAGTAATTTCAAAAAAATTCCTACGCACACGCAAGATCATGGTGATGCATAGCAACGAGAGGGGAGAGTGTTGTCTACGTACCCTCGTAGACCGAAAGCGGAAGCGTTAGAACAACGCGGTTGATGTAGTCGTACGTCTTCACGGCTCGACCGATCAAGCACCGAAACTACGACACCTCCGAGTTCTAGCACACGTTCAGCTCAATGGCGTCCCTCGAACTCCGATCCAGCCGAGTGTCGAGGGAGAGTTCTATCAGCATGACGGCGTGGTGACGATCTTGATGTTCTACCGTCGCAGGGCTTCGCCTAAGCACCGCTACAATATTATCTAGGAGGACTATGGTGGAGGGGGGCACTGCACACGGCTAAGAGATCAAGAGATCAATTGTTGTGTCTAGAGGTGCCCCCCTGCCCACGTATATAAAGGAGCAAGGGGGGAGGGGGCAGCCGGCCAGGGAGGAGGCGCGCCATGGGGAGTCCTACTCCCACCGGGAGTAGGACTCCCTCCTTCCTTGTTGGACTTGGAGAAGGGGGGAAAGAGGAGGGAGAGAGAGGAAGGAAAGGGGGGGCGCCGCCCCCATCTCCTTGTCCTATTCGGACTAGGGGGGAGGGGCGTGCGGCCCTGCCCTGGCCGCCTCTCCTCTTCTCCACCAAGGCCCACTATGGCCCATTAAGCCCCCGGGGGGTTCCGGTAACCCCTCGGTACTCCGGTAAAATCCTGATTTCACCAGGAAAACTTTTGATATCCAAATACAGGCTTCCAATATATCAATCTTCATGTCTCGACCATTTCGAGACTCCTTGTCATGTCCGTGATCACATCCGGGACTCCGAACAATCTTCGGTACATCAAAACTCATAAACTCATAATATAACTGTCATCGAAACCTTAAGCGTGCGGATCCTACGGGTTCGAGAACTATGCAGACATGACCGAGACATGTTTCCGGTCAATAAATAATAGAGGAACTTGGATGCTCATATTGGCTCCTACATATTCTACGAAGATCTTTATCGGTCAAACCGCATAACAACATACGTTGTTCCCTTTGTCATTGATATGTTACTTGCCCGAGATTCGATCATCGGTATCTCAATACCTAGTTCAATCTTGTTACCGGCAAGTCTCTTTACTCATTATGTAATACATCATCTCGCAACTAACTCATTAGTCACATTGCTTGCAAGGCTTATAGTGATGTGTATTACCGAGAGGGCCCAGAGATACCTCTCCGACAATCGGAGTGACAAATCCTAATCTCGAAATATGCCAACCCAACAAGTACCTTCGGAGACACCTGTAGAGCACCTTTATAATCACCCAGTTACGTTGTGACGTTTGGTAGCACACAAAGTGTTCCTCCGGTAAACGGGAGTTGCATAATCTCATAGTCAAGGAACATGTATAAGTCATGAAGAAAGCAGTAGCAACATACTAAACGGTCTAGTGCTAAGCTAACGGAATGGGTCAAGTCAATCACATCATTCTCTCAATGATGTGATCCCGTTAATCAAATGACAACTCTTTTGTCCATGGCTAGGAAAGATAACCATCTTTGATAAACGAGCTAGTCAAGTAGAGGCATACTAGTGACACTCAGTTTGTCTATGTATTCACACATGTATCATGTTTCCGGTTAATACAATTCTAGCATGAATAATAAACATTTATCATGATGTAAGGAAATAAATAATAACTTTATTATTGCCTCTAGGGCATATTTCCTTCAGTCTCCCACTTGCACTAGAGTCAATAATCTAGATTACACAGTAATGACTCTAACACCCATGGAGTCTTGGTGCTGATCATGTTTTGCTCGTGGAAGAGGCTTAGTCAATGGGTCTGCAACATTCAGATCCGTATGTATCTTGCAAATCTCTGTCTCCCACTTGGACTTGGTCCCGGATGGAATTGAAGCGTCTCTTGATGTGCTTGGTCTTCTTGTGATATCTGTATTCCTTTGCCAAGACAATTGCACCAGTAATGTCACAGAAGATTTTCATTGGACCCGATGCACTAGGTATGGCACCTAGATCAGATATGAACTCCTTCATCCAGACTCCTTCATTTGCTGCTTCTGAAGCAGCTATGTACTGTGCTTCACATGTAGATCCCGCCATGACGCTTTGTTCAGAACTGCACCAACTGACAGCTCCACCGTTCAATATAAACACATATCCAGTTTGTGATTTAGAATCGTCCGGATCAGTGTCAAAGCTTGCATCGACGTAACCATTTACGACTAGCTCTTTGTCACCTCCATAAACGAGAAACATATCCTTAGTCCTTTTCAGGTATTTCAGGATATTCTTGACCGCTGTCCAGTGATCCACTACTGGATTACTTTGGTACCTCCCTGCTAAACTTATTGCTAAGCATACATCAGGTCTGGTACACAACATTGCATACATGCTAGAGCCTATGGCTGAAGCATAGGGAACATCTTTCATTTTCTCTCTATCTTCTGCTGTGGTCGGGCATTGAGTTTGACTCAACTTCACACCTTGTATTACATGCAAGAACCGTTTCTTTGCTTGATCCATTTTGAACTTTTTCAAAACTTTATCAAGGTATGTACTTTGTGAAAGTCCAATTAAGCGTCTTGATCTATCTCTATAGATCTTGATGCCCAATATGTAAGCAGCTTCACCGAGGTCTTTCATTGAAAAACTTTTGTTCAAGTATCCTTTTATGCTATCCAAAAATTCTATATCATTTCCAATTAATAATATGTCGTCCACATATAATATTAGAAATGCTACAGAGCTCCCACTCACTTTCTTGTAAATACAGGCTTCTCCAAAAGTGTGTATAAAACCATATGCTTTGATTACACTATCTGTTGGGGATATAACTATTCGTGTAAGCCGCCCAGGAGGGGCCGGGTTACGCAAAGAGGACTAACCAGTGAGAAGCCCAAGACCAAAGTATGAAGATGGCGGTTCATAGAGAGCTTAAGGCCCGCAGGCAACTTAAGGCCCGCAGGTGACTTAAGGCCCGTTGTAGTAAACTGCTGTAATAATATTACTTGTATCATAAGGTAGATTTAACTAGTCACCGAGCCGGACATTGTTTATAAGCCGGCCGGGACTCTGTAAGCCGCAGGGCGTCGACCCGTGTATATAAGGGGACGACCCGCTGGCGGTTTAGGGCAAGAAACAACTCATCGAGAGCCAGGCATAGCGTATCTCACTCCATGGTCATCAAAACATCAATACCAACCCAACTAGACGTAGGCCTTACCTTCACTGTAAGGGGCCGAACTAGTATAAACTCCTCGTGTCCTTTGTCCCGATTAACCCCTTCAAGCTTCCTAGTTGCGATGGCTCCATAACTAAGTCCTTTCACGAGGACATCTGACGTGACAATTCCACGACAGTTGGCGCCCACCATGAGGCCAGCACCCGGTGGATTTGAGTTCTTGAAGGGCAACTTCGAACGGCTGAAGGGATACTTAGTAGGCCGGATGACCAAGAGTCGTCGCGGCAAGGTTTACATCAACGACGAAGGCTGGGGCCCCGACGCCGGCTCAATTGAGTACGAGTACCGGGTCCCCTTTGGAGGGATCCACGTCTTCATCGGCCGGATCGGTGAGCCGGGGCCTGAGCCGGACAACTGCACCGACCTCGTCGAGACGGCTCAGCGTGTGAAACCCGCCCGAGTTCAAACCGGCATGAAGCGTGTCTTTGTGGGCTGCGTCCACGGAGAAGAACTTTCTGAAGGTCCTGAAGATGGTGGTGAGACGGTCGTCCACTCTGACGGCGATTCGTTCGCCGGTTCAACAGATTCTTTGTATCAAGTTCAAGAGGGTGCGCTCGGGGGGCTGTTCCGATGGCCTTAGTATTCCGGACCTCTGTGAGTCGCCGAATTGGGCAGGAGTCTTTATGGCTGGGACTCAACCCGGACAAAACTCTACAGCCGCGGCTGCAATTACTTCCGGGTTAGGAGTAGCCGGGGCAGGAGGCCCTATGTGCCCGCCGGCTCAAGTACTGATAGACCTCATGGACAAGCTTACGACCCTGTTAACCACCACGGTTATCCCTGCAAACAAAGATGAGCATGACGCGGAGGTAGCACGGGTACGTGAGGAGATAGCTCAGGCCAAGGAGGCCTTAGCAGTTGCGGATACTAGGCTAGCTATGGAGCGGGTGGCTCTTGACGCCCGGGCACAGCGGTTGCAGTCAGAGGCTTACCAGCTCACGATGAGTTTAAACGCGTCCAATGAGGTAATGATGAGGAGACACCAGAAGACCCAATCCCGGTTGCCTCTGAATTATGACCCTAGGGTTCTTTTTGCTACACCCGGAGCCGGCCCAAGTAACCCGCCCAATGCTAATCAGTTTATGACATCCGGAGCGGGAGGTCCGGCTCAGCGTCGGGAGATGCCACCTCCTCATATGAGCACGGAACCGTCACGTTATGTGCCGATACCGCCGGGTCACTTTCCAACCGCATGGAGAACTTAATCGCAGCATCAGCGTGTTTGGCGGCTCTTCCAGTGGATGGCGATGACCCAACAGCGATGGAGACCCGGAGGATCAGGGAACTTGTTCAGACATCCCTGGCTCAGCAAGAGATCTATTCTTATAACCGGGATATATTTCATTCCGCTCCTCCGCCTTGGATAACACCACCTCGTCAGAACCAGAGTCAGAGTTACAGCAGGCATGTAAGATCTGAAGTTTTGTCACGCAACGTCCAACGCCGTCACCAACATGGAGGTTATAACCCGGTGCAAGATCGAGTACGTCGGAAGAAAGAGCGAGCGGCTCAGCCGACGGCTCAACAGACGACACATCAGGATATGCTAGAAGATCCAACGACTTTTACTGAGAGGGGAACAGCTACCAGAGCCGGTGTTTTTTCTTGTTTGGTACCGGCTTTGCACAATGTGCGCCTGCCCAAAGATTTCAAGGGACCTCGAAAGGTGCCGAATTACACGGCCGACTTACAGCCTGAAGCATGGATCGAGAGTTATGAGATGGCCATGGAACAGTTGGAGGTCAGTAATGCGGTAATGGCTAAATATTTTATCATGATGTTAGATGGAATGGCCCGGTCTTGGTTTAAAGGTTTACCACCCGATTCCATTGGTTCGTGGGAAGAGCTAAAGGCCGTTTCATCCGGAACTTCAAAGACACCTGTAAGCGATCGACGACGGTCGCGGACTTGACGAATTGTTAAGCAGGGGGAAGGTGAATCTACCGCCCATTGGGTACGCCGGGTTAAGGAGATAATTCATTCATCTGATAAGATGGATGCCGGCTCTGCAGCACTTATATTAGAAAGGAATTGTAGCTTCAAGCCGCTAAGGCAGTAATTGGGGCGCCTTAAACGTGACTGCAAGGATATGGGTACGCTAATGGCGGCTCTGGTCAAATATGCCAATTCTGATAGTACCAAGGATCCCGAGTATGACGGTGAAAATACAGGGAAGGGAAAACGGAATGACAGTAGAAAGGGCCAACAACACAACCCGGAGAATCAAAACAGCAGTAAGCGTAAAGCAGATGACAACCCGGAACTTGTGGCCAATGTGACACAAGGTAACAATCAGAGACATAAGGGTAAGTGGTCTCGATCCGGCGGGTTATACACCTTTCTTGATAGTTTATGGAGTCTAGGCGGCTTTACTAAATGATATCTGGCCATGGGATATAACCCATTTTCGGCCTTGCTATACTTGAGCCACTGGCTCTTATGATATATATGTTTTTTGACAATGTACATATTATATAAGGTAATAAAGCAGGACCTTTGTCCTTTTTTCACCCTCAAAAAATGTGTACATGTCTTTTTAAACAGGTGGTGGAAACAACCAATAGGGACTGGATCATATCTGAATCCAGCTTCCCTATTGGTCCGGCTTATGATCATATCTGAATCTAGCCATGATCACTTGGGGGCTTCCTGTTCAAACATGGGTCGTATCCGAACCAAAGAGAACATAGCTGTCGATACCCACTTGATCGGCATACTTGCCAAACCTACCTGGGGGCTTCTTGATCATATTTGAATCATAGCTTAACCCCTTTAGGTCTGACGTGGATCGTATACGAATCAGCGTCATTAAACAAATCTTATGGTCACTTGGGGGCTTCCTATTCAAACATAGGTCGTATTCGAACCAAAGAGAACATAGCTGTCGATACCCACTTGATCGGCATCGCCAAACCACTGGGGGCTATATGATCGTATCTGAATCTTAGCTTAACCCCTTTGGAACGGTTTACTGATCGTATCCGAATCAGAAGCCTGAAAAGTATTTTGATTATCCTGAAACCTTACGGAAAGCATTATGAGATGTTTTTGTCTTGCCGGCTTAATATTCGTCACTCCGGGTTGTTATGTGCCGAGTGAACACTATATGAGCCCGAAAGAGTATCAAAGGGTCGCATGTATGCTATCATGCTAGCCTGCATATAAGTCAGTTGGTTTGTGTCCGGGTTATCCATGCTTTCTGTGCAGAATAAGGCGAGCAGAATTTAAAACGCCAAAGGAATAAAGCCATAAATATACAGCCACGGCGGCTTACGGAAAGTATTAAGCAATAAGAACATGCACGAAGGCATGACGAGCATTGGGAAGTTCTTTCTACCCTATTACAAGGCTCCCCAAGTCTGAATAGATGAAGCATTGTTTTTTGGCCAAACACCTGGTGATTCACTCCTTCGACGGGCTTGAGGGTTCCGGGTTATCCTTTTCCGCTTCTCCGTCGGCTCTTTTGTCCTGGAAAGTTGATGAGGCCCAATCAATGCCGCTCAAAGCTTCAAATTCAGCCTCATCATCTATTAAACCGGCATGATCCACTTCAGGGGCAAAAGTATGCTTACGAATTGGAGGGATCAGGCTGATTTGATCATAGGGAGCGTTTGGGATTCTCTGGTTTTCACTGTCATAAGCCGGTGCATACTTGCTAAGATCTGTGTCGTTTCCAATAAGGGTTGCCACAGGACGTATGGCTTTGACACAGGCGTTGAAGTCATGGCCATCAAAGGCAGTATCATCCTCCTTCAGACTTGGGTATCCAAGGGCAAGGTTGGCCGGGTCTAGTTCTGGGAGCCATGCTTTAGCCCGGCTCAATGCGGCTACGGCTCCGGCTCTTGAGGACGCCTGCCTTAAATCTTGGATCCGCTGAGGAAGAAAAGCGAGGCTCTTCAATACATCTTGCAGAAGTTGGGGATGTGGAGTTGATAAGGCTACAATGGCCAAGGCACGTTGTGACCCGGAGTACAGCTGCTCCACAAGGGTGTAAACCGCCTTGAGCTTGATTAGCATGTTTTGTTTGAGGTTGGTGCTCCTGGGGCCTGTATGGTCACAAGCATAACAATAAGCCGGAGATAAACATCACAGTAAATCTTGGAAGATTACAATGTTTAAACGGGTTAGAGTGACTTACCGAAGATGGCTGAGACCATTTGGGATATCTGCCGCTTTAAGTCGGACAGTTCGGTTGTTGCCTCTGCAAGCGATGCTTCTGCCGTCTCGGTCCGAGTCACTAATGAAGCCCTTTCATCAACCCAAGCTTTTTTCTCCGACTCAAAATTTTTCTTCAGTTTCTCTTTGTTCAGAGATGCTGAATTCAAACTTGGAGTTTGCTTTTTGAGTTTCAAGCTCTTGAAGCTTCAGCTGGCTCTTCAAGTCAGCAATCTCTGATTCAAATTGACTTATGGTGACCTGTATTGGCATGAGGTTATGGTAAGGATCATGATAAGGTAACATTTAAGTCCCAAACACTTTACAAGTACATATATATGGCACTTGGGGGCTAATGTATGCTCCAAGAATTTTTTAACTTCTTTGCCAAGTCATACATACTAAAGTCCCAAACACTTTACAAGTACAGATATTTGGCACTTGGGGGCTAATGTATGCTCCAAGAATTTTTTAACTTCTTTGCTAAGTCATACATACTAAAGTCTCAAGCATTTTACAAGTAAATATACTTGACACTTGGGGACTAATGTGTCAATTCAAAGTTTCATACTTTCACCGGGTTAAAAGTATTCACTTTAAACCGGACAAATTAACAGTAAGTAGATTTCTAAGTCTATAACATATTCATTCATAAGCGATAGACTTGGGGGCTGGTACAGTAAGTAAGGTTCAGGAAAAAGTTAAAGTTATACCTCAGATTTATGCTGTATTTGCTTCACCATGTCAATTTCTAGGTCGCGGCTTTTGTGCACTTGGTTCAGATAACCCGAGACTATATCACCAATGCTTAGGTGAGTATAATCAGTGATATCTTGTTTGGCTTCCCGACGTTGAGCAAACTCCTCCTTGGCAGTGCATTGGGCAAGAACAGTAGGCTGGCCCGGCTCAACATATTAGCTTTTCAGAAACACAACGTCTGGATCAGTTGTCTTGACCGGGCTATGAATTTTTGGGTTATCAGAATTGTGGACAACGTTTTCTACAGGCGGGTCAGAGGTTGACACTGGAATATCAAGAGCTGGTTCAGGCGGTGGCTGATGAGCGGAGCCGTCAGGAACGGATGAGTCAATGGCTGGTTCAAGGACCACCGGGTCTTGGGACAGCTTATTCTTCTTTGCCCTCTTGCTGGGCTTCACTTGCATGCTGTCAATCAAAGTGGAAGGATGAGTATTAACGTATAAGTGTGGAAAAGCTTAAAGTAAGAAAGGTTGCATTACCCGGGAGCTATTTTAAAAACCGGCATGTTTGATTGCATCGACTCGTCGGAAGACGGAGAAGCATCCTGATAATTGAAGTCAGATGAGTTGAGAGGTTGGCGAATTAGACCCGCCAAAGGAAAAGCGGAATGTAAATCGGAGGTAACCTCGGTTCGACGCTTCCTGGTTACATCAGGTAAGCCGGAGGAGAGTTCGGCGTCTTGAGTGGCCCAAGTTTTCCTCCGGTTCTCAAGCTGTTGTTGCTTCAAAACAAATTGAGGATCTTGGTAAGCTAGAGGATGTGAAAATCTTACTTTTCGGGTCACCCTTCGGATTTTTCGCGTTGGCAAAGGCTCTGAGTCGGAGGAGATTATAGTTACCTCTTCTTCAACTGCTTGACTGTTCCCAGTATCCTCCTAAAAGGATAGAATGTCAGTAAATAGCAACAGGGGAGTTAAGAAAATTAAAGAATTACCTCTTCATCATCCGAAGAAGTATCATCCAATTTGAGCAAGTCGGAAGCGCTGGGTTTCTTCTTCTTTGAGGTTCCCGTCTTGGCAGTTTTTCTTTCAGTTTTCTTGGTTGCCCTGGCCTGTTTGGCGGCTTCATGGTCATATTTGACCTTCCAGAAATTGTCATCGACTTGTGAAAAAAAAGGAATCATAAATACAAGAAGGCATAACATGTTAAAGAGTATTTGGGAAGATTGATAACTTACCGCAGGGGCCGGGTTCTTCTTGCAGAAGGGAAGTAAGCCGAAGGCATTACTGGTCACAGTGCCCTCCTTCAACAGAGATTGGAAGGTAGCATCTATCACATCATCTGGTAAGTCATTAGAACTTTGACACATTGGGTCATCCTTTTCGCCTGTGTAGGTGCACATTAAGCCAGAACGGCGGCTTAATGGTAGTATCCGCCAGGTGACCCAGACTCGAACCAGATCGATGCCGTTTAACCCATTCCGTAGAAGAGCTTTGATCTTCCTGATGGTGGGGT
The DNA here is from genome assembly GCF_002162155.2 of Triticum dicoccoides. Classification (NCBI taxonomy): domain Eukaryota; kingdom Viridiplantae; phylum Streptophyta; class Magnoliopsida; order Poales; family Poaceae; genus Triticum; species Triticum dicoccoides. The sequence goes on along the minus strand of NC_041391.1, from coordinate 611,929,907 downwards.
TGAGAGGCAGGCGCTCAACAGTGGATAACTTATCTGCCAGCGGATGATTGGATTCGAGGCGCAGGGCGCGAAAGCCGGGCAGAGGCTTCTCATCAGCCGGTGATATATCTTGACAGTAGAACCACGTCTGGTTCCAGTCTTTCAGGTGACTTGGCAGTTCAGCGTAAGGGAAAAGACAGTCTCTCCGCCGCTGGATTGAGATGCCGCCGAGTTCAAGACTAGGCCCGTTGGCACGTTCATTTTGCCGGTTCAAATAGAAGAGTTCTCTGAACAAAAGCAGACTTGGCTCCTCTCCCAGGTACACCTCACAGAAGACTTGAAAATTGCAGAGGTTTGACACGGAGTTGGGTCCAATGTCTTGAGGTCTAAGGTCAAAGAAATTCAGAACTTGCCTGAAGAATTTTGAGCCGGGAGGGGCAAATCCCCGGTTCATGTGATCCGTGAAAACTACTACATCCCCATCTTGGGGTTGAGGTATTTCCTCAGACGGGTTAGGGACACGATAAGACATGACCTCCCTCTTCGGCAGATGGCCGGACTTCACGAATTCGGCAAGTTTGCTTTTGGTCACTATGGATGGAACCCAATTGCAAGTCACAGGGGCTTTGGCCGCCTTAGGAGCCATGACAACAGTGGCCTACGACATAATAAGAAAGCTCCGGTTTAACTTTAACCCGAGAGAAATATCTACAATTATTCAAAGTGGCGGCTTAAAGAAAGGGGCCTAATGGTATAAAGGTGATGGTGCAATAATATTTAAGCCGCTAGCAGTATCAAGAGCAATTCAAGAATTCTTAAGGTCATGAGAAGAAGGAAAGCTTTCCGGGTGATGGACACAAGTTTCACAGACGACATTTATTATTCGGGATCAAAGTATGGCTCTAAAGGAAAAAATTTCTAGACCTAAAAACAGGGCAGAGAAGTTCATACACTCGAAGAGGGCCCTAAAAGGGGGAAATGAGATCTATGTCTGTGCAAGATCAACGCAAACAGCTACCGCATCAGTTCTGCACAGTTTTTTCGATCTAAGCAAGGCGTTGGAGGCAAAACTGATGAAGGTTTGCATCAGGCAGTGATGGACACCGACGAACTCGATAGAGCTTCAAGGTAGATCTAAGAAAGGGGAAGAAAGGAACTCACAGATGAGGAGGAGCTGCGGAGGTTCGCCGTCGATCTCTGGTCAAGGTCAGGTCGATGCAGCGGCCTGAGTCAATGAAGATGAGGGAGTCAATGGCGACAGCGGCGGAGCTCGAGTGGCAGAGAGGAGAGGAAGAAGACGATTGGGGGCAAGACCCAGGTCACTTTATTTATATGAGAAGATTGACCGAGAGGACGTGAAAAACAAGGAGATAACATTTATTATCCAGCGGCTCTGGCGCCTCGATTCTCGGGATGGTCAGTAAAGACAAAGATCCGTTGAAAGATATGACAGAGTAAAAATTAATTTTTATTGAAGATGACGTCATGGTGATTTAACCCGGATCCAGATGATGACGTCACAGCGGGTTAAAATTCTTAATGCAAGACGAGAGACTGCAGGACAGTTCGTATGGTATTTTAAGATTGGCATGAACAGGTTCAAATCAATCTGGGGCCTAATGTTGGGGATATAACTATTTGTGTAAGCCGCCCAGGAGGGGCCGGGTTACGCAAAGAGGACTCACTAGAGAGAAGCCCAAGACCAAAGTATGAAGATGGCGATTCATAGAGAGCTTAAGGCCCGCAGGCGACTTAAGGCCCGTTGTAGTAAACCGCTGTAATAATATTACTTGTATCATAAGGTAGATTTAACTAGTCACCGAGCCAGACATTGTTTATAAGCCGACCGGGACTCTGTAAGCCGCAGGGCGTCGACCTTGAAAAAGTGCATCATTTTTGGCAGAGGTTTTAGACCAACCCAAAAATGATGAACTTTTTTAAAGGGCATTTTGTGTTCATTGAAAATATTTGAAGTTGAGCCTACTTGAACCCATTTGGTGCTAGGGTTTGAACATCCCCATTTCAAGTTTCAAAAATTAAAACATGATGCATGGTTGTAGATGCAACTATTGCAGGCAACTATTCTAGGACTGTGACAACTCACCCCCACTGAATAAGAATCTTGTCCCGATATTCAAGACATGAGGTAAGAAGACAGAGGGGACACAAAACCAACACAATCTTCATGATCCAACTATCCCTCTCGAAGATGTTGATTCATTGCTTCAAATTGATTTTGACGTCTTTGCTTTCGAGATCTTCATCCAACACAACAATGAGAAGAAAGGGAAACTCTAAAGAGTCGATCTTCTCGAAGATCGAGCAACTCACAATCAACTCACAGAATGGGACATAATAACATCTCTCGAGTTGAGACACAAAACACACATCAGGGTTATGGAAGAAATGGATGATGAAGGTTCAATTTGGTAGGCAACAATTCCACGCTCAAGCAGATGGGGAGTGAATGTCAAAGTAGCAAGGAGATAAGTTGCCATGATTCGATAACGCTGCACCTTAGAAGAGGTGACTCATTGGATTATTCCCGTAAACTGCAAAAATAATTACTTTTGATATTTAGATCATTGAAACTCTTTATACCAGCCTAAGGCAAATCACAATCGATCATTTGAAGGAGTCCAAAAGAATGCCATACTTGAACTAGGATGGATGATGTGGACTGCCTTGTTGAAGACAACACAAGTAGTGATTTTTGCTTATCATCAGAAATGGATGGGACCCGTGGTAGGACCACTTTTGAAGATGACCCTGAACAGCAATTACCGAAAAGGTAGACCGTAGTGAAATGGCACAAAGGCAGGTGCAAGCTGGGGACAAATGCAAATATTGGGAATGTTCCAACCATCGTATCTGCCTGAGATTTAGATTTGGCTGGTGATAGGATGCTTCAGACCCAACGTGCAGGAAAAGGAAGGTTTGCAACACAAATTGACGAGATGACGTTGCGAGATTCTCGGGAAATGAACTACGATAGCAAGCTCCAAAACATGATCTGGTTCTGCTACACACATGTGAACACATTCTCCCAGACAAGCGTGACCACATAGTAGTCTTACAACAAAATACTACCAGGTTCTGGTTGGGAACCATCATCTTCGTAAGGAAGTCTTGTGCATGACCTAGGATTAGCACAACAACTCCTTTTCCTTGAACAAATCAATCAATGGCTTGGGTGCTAGGGATACTTATGGAATGGAGGTAATTAATCTACCAAACCATAGTATACTTTGCACATGCATGACTGACTTGGGATGATTCCAAAGGAAGCAAAACAATCTTTCTCGGATCCACGGCGGCAACTTACACCAAGTGCACATGAATTAGAGGAAGTCACTCCTTTCATCCAAGCATATCCTTCACAAACAGGACACGAATAAAATGCTTACACAAGTTTCCAACACTAGCCTGATGTTCATCATGAATTATGGAGGAGATAAAATGTTGCTGATGGGCTCAACAACAACTCATCGGAATTTCCATATCACTGGAATTCCACCATTATGTGAACAAGGTGATAACATTGGTCAGACCAAAATATGTAATGGTGTATGCTCAAGGGATCAAACACAAGTAAGACAACATTACGAACATCGTCGGTGCTGATTTTGATTTGATGATAACCCACACTCAAATCAATGTTTTGACAAGACAATAGATCCAACAATTGGTCACGGAGATCAATCAATGAAGATATCATATTTCTTGAACACACATATACAAAGAGATATCCCTTTGGAATGAACTAAGTCAGACAAAGCTTTTATCTTCCAACTCTCCAAGTTGTTATTTAGCTTAACCAACTAGCTCAGGGTATCCAACATAGATTCTTGGAGAAGGGGTGGCTTATAGGGATAAACCAACTTGATCACGAGCTCAACACAATGACCACGGAACAACCTAGTGATACTTCCGAGAAGATATTCGTAAAATCACGAACCACCGATATGTTATTAACCTCAAGAACAATCTTGCTTTCCAGGGCAAGACGATATGATCAAAAGGGCGAGGGTTTGACACAATCCTAACTCATTGATCGAAGAGTGCACCCGGAAATATGTACTAGGTAGCACGATCAATCTTAGAATGATAATTCAATAACCAACACGCTAAGAATGAGATTATTGTCCATTAACTACCAAGCAACAAGGTTGCTAGGAGTATTGATTTCACACATCACAGTTCACTTGTTGATATTCCGGTTACAACAACACGGGGACCAAGGAATGAATAATGATGGCGATAAGTATCACTACATCAAGAATTCATAAGAGGTGGTGCAATTATCATGACAATCCTGACATAAAGGGGGTAATACTCCAGGGTAGAACATAACAAAAGCTGGATTGGCATTTTGATCTGCGGAGTATGATTACTTGACTCAATCCTGGATATGGATGAGGTACTGGAGTTTGTTTCTCCTAGTCATTCTGAAATAGAACGGCTTGACGGACCACAAGAATAATAGGCACCGATGAACATGAATGCACAACTACTCCTGACTATCAACTGATAGACGAAGTTCATGATACAACTAAAGAGGGACAACTCAAAGGAACATATGATTTTCTGAGTTGTGGATGCTTAGATTAGTATGTCGAACAAGTTTAACATATTTCTTCCAGATAACCCATGCAGAAAGGTAGGACGGGCGGAGCCACAAATATAGCAGAGAACTCATCAAGAGCACTCTGGTTGTGATCTTTTGGTTCAAAAGAACTTCTGCCATGATTGTTCATGGTATTGGAAGAATGATATACCACAGACCTCAAGGACCATCACAAAGGTTACTAATATCTTAAGGGAGCTAGCAAACACTATCAACGCGAAGTAAGTAGGATGAATCTCGGGTTCAAGAACCCAGGAGTAGAATACCTACTACAAAGTGGCATCACGGGATACTTTCGAGAATGATGGCCAGAATCATCACACTGTGAACACAACACATGGATGGATTACTCGGTGGTTATCTAAGACACCTAGGGTCATAATAATAGCTCCAACCTATATGTCGAGGAAATAGAGTACCTCAACACAGTGGTTAGTGTGGTTAATCTTGCCCAAAGGAACATCGGGAACAGAAAGAAGGGATTTGCAAATGCATCAGACTATTTAGAAACCTGGGATGACTCAGACAACATAACGGCTGTAAATGCTCAAAAAGATGTGAGACATCCTGCAAAATGGTGGCATAACCACTCGACATCACAATATCAAGGTTCCGAGATCAACAGTTAACATGCGGAATTAGTAGGAACTGAACTGAGGCTTAAATCCATCAATCTTATAAGTCTACAGATTAGTAACACATGATCCTGATGGAAAGAAGAGAAAGCCTAGTTCCTTAACCCCGTAGGAAAGATAGGATGACTCGGATAAGAAGGGCATAAGGTAAAGGAGTAAAACGAGCCTTACGTTCCCTTCCACAATCAATTCCCTTATATAACTAAAGAGTTTCTAGACTCAACTTCGACCAGTTTGGCTTGGTAATCCTACAGGCAGTCAGGCTCTGATACCAAAGTTGCAGGACCCCAATCATAAGTCACAGCGATCTAGCATGTAACACATCATATCACTTTGCGGCCTCACGCATGGTATTCCCACGGGTGCCACCTTACCTGGCCCGAGACCGTTTGCGCCTTTTGGCTCATGTATATGATAGTGTCTCTAGCATCCATATGACAGAGAACCCGGGCCGACATGACTAGTCGTAAATCAGAGGTGGCGCTAACTTATAGGTACATGCATACTTGATCCAACAATGAAGGTGTCGATCAGCAATGTATGAACCCAAGTCGTAGCAAGCTATAAGGACTTAAAGGAAGAACACGTGACATTTCCCCGAAGGGACAAACACAAGAACGAAGAAGGACACATGCCGACCAACCTAAGTGTTCTGGAGCAGTAGCAAGCTACCATGGCTCAGTGGAAGCACTAGGAGCATTTCCCCATAAGAGAGGCTACCAAGAATAAACAACTAGGCTATCGAATCCCACACATACCAAGCATTTCAAATCATACACGCAATATGCTCGATATGTGCAAATACAACATGGCATCACAACAAAACTCTACAACTCAAAGTATTTATTCATTAGGCTTTGAGGAGCCAGATATTACAAACATGGGTCACATGACCCAACATACAGAGCATACATGCAACAGAAGCATATCATGTCTGAGTACCGACATCTACAAATGAAAAGGGTTGAGAAGCCTGACTATCTACAAGACCCTCCCAAGGTTACAAGATCGTAGCTGAGGTAACAAGCTACGCGGAACTACTAGTGAGACTGAAGTCTCTCTGCAAAAACATAAATTAAGCAAATGTGGGTACGAATGTACCCAGCAAGACTTACATCAGAACTATTTACATATGCATCAGTATCAACAAAGGGGTGGTGGAGTTTAGCTGCATCAAGCCAACTTTGACTCGGTGGCTATCCTGTACTACAACTGCTGTTAACTCTTTTAAGGTGGCGCACACGAGTCCACATATTCACGAGATCAATACACCACTATGGATCCGATCTTGTCTCCCTACGAGAAGGCAATCCATAGCACTCAGGCTTATCTTGTGCATTTTAGAGTATCCACTTTCACTTGTCTATGAACTGTATAAGCAACCCAATAGTCCTTTCACTACGAAAAAAGACACATCTGTGACATTTTGGGCCGAATGAAATTTTTTCTGTCATACTTATGACACTTCTATGACGATAATTGTGACAAAACCCGGTATCATCATAGATGTGGTGGGCTCCTACTTCTATGACAAAAAAACATGACAGAAAATGGGCTTTTCATCCTGGGCGGGCCGGAGACGCAGCTGCATGACATTCTTTGGGCCGTCCATGACAGAAAAAACCATGGTAGAAGCGAGGGCGAGGAAAATTTTGGCGAGTTCCCGGTTACGGTGGGTGGTCGAGGGCCGAGCGATGCGCGTTTCTCTCGTACACATACACACGTGTGTGCGAGGCATTGGCTCTAACTGAACCCGAGCGATCAACCGATGGCTGTTAACTGAACCCGATTGAGCGATTCCTTTGCTACTGGTGCTAACTGAAGCCGATCGATGCTTCCTCTGGATGAACAGTGAGCATTGCATGGGGGGGGGGTTGGATGAACAGTGAGCGGTGGGGGTGGATGAACAGGACCCGTGGTGTTGCCTCTGGATGAACAGGACCCCGATCGATCGAGCCGGTTGGGGCTGGATGAACAGGACGACCCCGTGGAGGGCTGGATGAACAGGACGACCCCGTGGAGGCCTGGATGAACAGTAGATGGTGGAGGGGTGGATGAACAGTAGCCCGTGGAGGGGTGGTTGAACAGGAGCCCATGGAGAGGGGTGGTTGAATAGTAGCCGGTGGAGTAGCGCACGGTGGAGGCTGGATGAACAGTCGCAGGTGGAGGCTGGAGGAGGTTGACGGTGGATGAACAGTAGCCCGTGGAGGCTGGAGGAGGTCGACGGTGGAGATGAACAGTATCCTGTGGAGTCCTGTTTTGCGGTACGCCACACCCCTCCCGATGAACAGGACCCCCGTTTCGACCGTAGCGCTCCAACACAAGTCTGTTTTGTCCGTTTTGCGGTATGCCACACCCATCCCGATCAACAGGACCCCCGTTTCGACCGTAGGAGGTCCATTTCCTCCGTTTTGCGGTACGCCAGACCCCCCCGATGAACAGGATCCCGTTTCGAACGTGGCCTGTCGAACACAAGGCTGTTTGCTCCGTCCTGCGGTACGCTAGGCCTCGTTTCCATCGCCTGTTCCGTCCAAGCCCTCCCAATGAACACGGCGGTGCATTCCATTCCGACCCAGCCGGTTGGCTCCCCATGAACACGACGACGACGCTGTTTCTCCGTTCCGACCCAGCCATGTACATGAGCCCTGGCCTTACATATGCGCGAGTAGGCGTTCGAGACCCCGCCTGTATGTACGTAGGTGGCCGTATTTTCTTTCTTGCACACTGGCCGCTGTACGTATGTGTACATGCTACGTGCGCGCCTCTACTATGACACGTGTGCGCCTCTACATCGACCAGTCTATATGTACGTACACGTTCGCGATCATAATGACAATGCTACGTACGCTTCGATCAGGTGGGTCCTGACTGTCAGGCACTTCCTTGCGTGCGAAGATGTAGCTGGTGGGTCCCAGTAGTCAGGGGGCGAATCATTTTTTTTGCCCGGACACACTTCCTTGCGTGTGAAGTTGTAGCTGGTGGGTCCTAGCAGTCAGGCGGGAAACATTTTTTTGCGAAATATAGTGGCCTGTCAGGTGGGTCCCTGCTGTCAGGTGGAGGTATCATTATTTTCCACGTGATAAGGAGGCACTTCCTTGCTGCGGCCGTGGACCCAACTGTAAGCCTCTCCACGTATAGTCCACGTCCGATGGAAGTCGTTCCTTGACCATGTTGACCACTCCGCGCCGAGAGCACCACGGTGGTGGACAACGGCGAGGCCTAGGAAGGGGACAACACGGAGCTGGGGAAGACGCGGCAGTGGATGCCCACGCGGAGAGGAGTATGAGGGTTCACTGATTCGGCTGCGGTGTGAGGCTGCCGTCGCCACAGAATAACAGGGGGTGTGGGTGAGTAGAGGGATGGCCTGACCAGCGATGGGAGTAGTATGGGGGCGGTGAGGCCTCCGCGGCAGCACAACCGGCCACGGGAGGCGGGAGCAGGCGGCACGATCGGCTCTGCTTTGGGCGGCTAGAGCAAGAAGACCATAGGTTGAAGAAGCACCATGGCCGTTGGATGGACATCATACGGTCACTGGAGTATTGACTAAGTTGACAAAGCCCTCCGTCCCCGTCAACTTAGTAGGCCCACAAGTCAGCTACCCACTATGGTGGGTCCCAACTAGCAGGGGGGTATTCATTTTTTGTGCGTAATAAGGAGACACTTCCTTGCGTGCGTAGATATAGCTGGTGGGTTCGACCTGTCAGCGGGGGGAACGTTTTTTTCGCGAAATACAGAGGCCCTTCCGGTGGGTCCTAGATGTCAGCTGGAGGAATCTTTATTTTGCGCGTAATAAGGAGGCATTTCCTTGTGTGTGGCCATGGACCCAGCTGCCAGCCTCTCCACGTACAGTCCACGTCCAATGGAAGTCGTTCCATGACCACGTTGACCACGCCGCGTCGAGAGCACCAGAGCGGTGGATGATGGCGAGGCCTAGGAAGGGGACGACGCGGAGCCAGGGAAGACGTGGCAGTGGATGCCCACGCGGAGAGGAGTACGAGGGTTCACCGGTTCGGCTGCGGTGTGAGGCTGCCGTCGCCGCAGGGCCTGGCTAGCGGCAGGAGTAGTAGGGGGCGGTGAGGCCTCAACGGCAGCATAGTTGGCCACTGGAGGCAGGAGCAGGTGGTCTCGCCGGCGCTGGTTTGGGTGGCTGGTACAAGAAGAGCAGCACTTGAAGAAGCAGCAGGACCGTTCGATTCAAATCCAACGGTTACTGCTGCTACAATCGTTTGTTGACTAAGTTGACAAGCCCTGCGTACGCGTTAACTTAGTAGGCCCACAGGTCAGCCTCCCAACCGGTGCGCCCCAGATCTCAGTGGGAGGAATCATTTTTTTCGCGTAATAAGGAGGCAGTTGATTGCGTGCGGCCAGGCTAGTGGACGGAGTAGGGTGGGCCGAGGAAGCCTGCGTGGCATCACAGCTGGCCACAAGAGGAGGGAGCAGGCAGTCCCACCGGCGCTAGTCTAGGCGGCTGGAGCAGGAAGATCAGAGATTTAAGAAGCACTTCGGCCGTTGGATGGACATCCAACAGTCACTGCTGCTGGAATCATGTGTTGACTAACAAAGCCTTGCGTAAACAAGTCAGCCTCGAAATTTGTGGCGTCTACAACCCATTTGCTATTATTTTTATAATTTTTACTCATTTTCTAATTCATATGGAAATTATTGCCCCGTTTTCCATTTTTAGAATTGCTGCCCATTTTCTGGTCAGTACCAAGGTTAAAAAAATTAACTAAATATGTGCGAAATTTTGAAAATTCACAAATTTTGGCTGGGGAACAAAATATTCTTAATCCAAAAATTAGTAGTTATACTAAAACAACTTTAAAAATAAATTAGTACTATGTCATGTTAAATCCAATGAAATACTATAAAATATCAGTGAAGAACAAAAACAAAGAAAGAAACTAATATCCCATTTGCTATAATTTTTTTGGAATTTTCAACCCCTTTGATATTACTTTTAACAGACACTGACCATACTCTTTGGCCAGGCCGAAATGCATCCCTCCTCGTCTTGAAAGATTTGCAGCCCAGTAAGTCGAAGAAAACAAATAGGCCTAGCTTGGGTATTCTTCAAAAAGAAATACTGGGCTACCTATTTTCCCAAAGAAAAACCTGCTGGGCTAGTCATGTTGTTAGATGGGCCACAGAGACCGCACAACCCAGTTTATAGCCTGCTCCTCCGAATTACTACTAAAAAAAGTTGTGCAATTCTGTCGTTAATTGACTATAAATTAAAAATGATGTGGGTCCCGGATATCAGCAAGGTGGATTAGAGTAAAAAAATGAGGGGGTGCATCTGAGTAGTAAAAGAGGCGCTTGCTTGTGTTCGGGAGTGGACCTGGTGGGTCCGTACTATCATACTCACAACTACAGTTCTCTCCCGATTCACTATGTTGACAGGGACCATTTCGAAAAAAACTATGTTGACAGGGCCGGACGGCGGCGCCATGGCGAGCGCACCAAGGCGGAGGATAAAGTGCTGTCGCCAATGTGCTGGGCTGGGTTGGACATTCTTATTGAAAAATAAAAATGGACCGGAACTATTTACGACGTTGACTACGATTTGCATCGGTCCGCTGGTTGCAGGAAGAAAATGCTGGGAGAAAGAAGACTAGTCACTATCTTTGCCTAAGAATAATATCGACTGAATGTAACGACACTATCATAGGAAATAATATCCTCCTGTTAAATCATGAATTTAAAGAACTGGTGCATGAGCATTTTGCTTTATTTATTTATTTATTTATTTATGTTTAGGGGACCATGAGCATGTACCTGGGCCAGATTCATGTGAGAGCCTCCCTTCCAGTTAATTATGGGCTCCTCTATTGGGCCTTCATCAGTGGGCTGCATGTTATCAACAAGTGGAAAATGTGTTCCTTACGAAAAATAGTATGCGTTACGTACGGTACGGGGCACTAAGGATCGAACCGTGCAACGGCTTCCAAAACATTGTGGTTGTCGTTCTAACAACACATTTATTCAACCAACAGACAAAATATACTACTGATGGTACATTGAAAACAGCAACAGCAACAACCAGGGCTAGGGGTGCAATGGAAGCAGTAAGCAGGCCAGAAGAGTGAAGACGCAGCTCTCTCTTACAAACCAAACATCAGCCATTACAAAAGGGCTACCAAAAAAGAACAAGTGTATGCATCAAACTAAATAAAGATCCTACTACACCAAGTGTACGCATCTAATTAACTGGCTCAGTTAGATGTTACTATTTATTAAGCTGTGGAGATTGGCTGACGGCTTGAACCAGATGGGTGCCTGACGGGGGAAACTCCAGCCAGCAGGTAGAAGTGGCGGCACATATCAGGGTATGGTGCATGCAGAGACGCATGGTATGCTGTGTACACATAGTTTTGCCTGATGAACAAAACCGCGCTGACATCATGATCCTTGCCGTCCGTTATCTCCTGGTTAATCAGATAATTCAGTCCGACAACCAGAGAGTGTGTACCAAGGCTACTTACCAACCTCCAGTCAAAAATTCCTGAAGGCCCAGAGAAGCTGGGATCCTGCTCAAAGACCTTGCAGTGATTGTGATTGTATTCCACGAAACAACATGCCCGGTACGTGCGAACGATTGATCATCTGATCGAGCCAGGAACCACCTGCAACTGCCATGCCGCTTTTCTTTGAAAGGTTCTTGGATTAGGAAGGGTAGGGACACCAGGCGGCCTACAACATCATATCAAGTTGGAGTCAAATAAAAAAGGCTCTTGATGTAGTCAATCTTAAGAACAACATGTTATGAGCATGAATATTTTTTTAGTAAATGTTGACAGTAATATAAGCAAGCCATCATGATATCATTGGAAAGTAACATACTGTTGTAACAGCCGATTGTAGCGATGACTGGAGTAGGATAGCAATACGTCCAGCCATAGAAGGAGTCGACAGTGTAAATGAAGCCCTTGTGCTCAATGGCATCAGAGAACCATGGAGGATGTATGATCTTGCTATGGACGTGCAGATTTATCCACTTGCTGTAGTGACCTGTCAAATAGGCGAGACCGTAGTTGAAGAAGGCAATTAGCCTGAAGTCTTTATGCTTCGCAGATCTTGTGGGCACCTGGCAGATTACAACCTTGAGCAAATCAAACTTGGTATCATATTGGCTACTGTAAGATTCCAAGGATTCTGGACCGTGGTGCCAAAGCAGTGCAGTGTTAATTGAAGGAAGGGGGATCAATCGCCGGGTGTACACCTCCACGAGCATCCAGCTGCCGCGACCGTCGACGAGCACCATCCAAGACGTGTTCATGCCGACCCAGTACATACCGTTAATGTAGTTCAGGGTGACGGGGATCAGATTGCAGTCAAGGGGGTTGATGCTCGCCACCCTACGATCGTTATGGTGCATGACACACCGTTTCTGAAGATCAGGCGGCATCAGCAAGCAAGGAGCTGGCTTAAAAAGCTCCTGCCTGAGGGCTTTGAGTAAACAGTACAGCCCCAACGAGCACGAGGCGAGCGACATGGTACTGAGATTGTCCACACACGAAACAATGAGCTTGATTACCTCTGTGGGGAGCGAATTCTAGCCACTCTTTTGGCGGACGCTGCTCGGTTCTGCCATTGTTAGTGCTTGGGTTTTGGACGAGGGGGGGAGGCGCCTTAGCGGGGATGGAAGATTGGACAAGATTATGTGCAGACAAAGATGGAGAAGCAAATATGTGCCACGGGAAGTGGACAAGTGATGATGACTATAGCACGCCGCTTGACCTACGAGACACATACCAACAGCGTAGGGTCATATCAATGCCAGACAACTTGCTTGAGTGATCATAGTACTGGTACTCCCTACAGTACCTACTACTATGCCCTAACTTGCTTGAGTAGAGTAGTACGACCAAAAATTGAACTAACATTATATATAGTACGATAAATGTTGATGCATGTCACCTAAAATTATATCATTCAAAACTATGTTCAAATACGAATCCAACGATATAGTTTTTGTTGACATGCACTAACATTTTGTCAGTTAAATCTTCAGTCAAATTCAATGGGGGACTAATAAATCACGATCGATGTAGTACAAGTGTAGAGGGCGGTGCTGCACGGGAGTCTCACCCCGCTTGTGGCACGGTAGTAAAGCCGTCATATCGCAAAACCCAACCACTACTAGTAATAAGTGGCCTGGTAAAATAGACAGACAAGCAACCATCACATCCCTCCGTCTTTTTTGCATTTCATCTCTCTGCATTTACTTTCTCCGGTTCATCTCGCACACTCAATCCCTAGATACTACTCCTAGTATCCCTAGCTACTAATCCTAGGGCCAGTTCTTTTGGTGGCTTAAAAAATAAGCCGTATCTTCCCCAACTTTTCCCATAAGACTAATCGTAGTGGAGAGTAACATTAAGGCGCCTCACTCATTTATTTGGGCATCTAAACTACTAGTACTCCCTTCATTTTTATATACAAGGCCACAAACTCAAATTATAGGTACCAAGATAAAAATCAATGTGTGCTTTACAAGTCAATTTGTTTTCTCGTTTACCGGGTTAATTAATAGGGTGCATGCACATTAGAAGAAATTGAGTGGCCGTGAGAGAGGAAGTAGATGAGTTTGTCATTATCATCCACTACATGCATGCTAGTAATTAAGCCATGGGTTACTAGTACGAGGAAACATCATTAATATTTGTCTCGATTACTGTTGGTGGCCTTGTATGGATGCAAAATGTATTTTTTATAGTGGCCTTGTATACAAAAATGGAGGGAGTACCTCCGTCCTCGTTTATTCGTCACCATTGTAATTTGTGGTAAATTTTTAGCAAAGATTTAACTGATAAAATGTTAGTGCATGTGACATCACAAACATTTCATTAGTTAAATTTATGATCAAAATTTGACACGGATTACAATGGGGACCAATAAACCAGGACAGAGCTAGTAGTAAAGGGATTACTACTAATCTAGAAGCCTAAACGAACAGGCCCCTGGTACTCCTACTAGTAGTAATAGTACTCAAGTTGGAATTCCAATTGCACGGCACAACTTGTTAGGCAAAAAATTCGATACAGGGTGTAGGAAGCGGTTTGGGAATTTGCATGCCATTTCGACCAGTTAGATACTCCGTACAAAGTACGACAAAGAAATAACCACAGAGAAGGAAGCTAAAAGTAAACAATCAAACGAGCATTTTTGCAGTTGTTTTGCATTGAATCGTTTCACAAGCTTGACTAGTGATGTTTTTCTACTTTTATAAAAACCGCATCGTAATGTTAAAACGTGCATTTGCCCGTACATAAGTAATAGTTGTACTCCCTCCATCTAGGTGTATAAAGTCTTCCCTCCTACTTGGTCATGGTGCACAACCAAATATGACTTATTCACCTGGACAGAGGGAGTAGCACAGTCTGGAAGCATATATATAGAGAGACGTGTAGTGCGATAATATATAGTACTAAAGTTTGTGCTGTATCCACCTACTTACGAAATGCGTACGGATACACAAGGTTTCCAAACTTTCCCTCTTACATAATTAAGGACGCTAATAATTCCCGAACGTTCGGGATTTATCATTTGCGTCACAAAACTAATGAGATCACCTTACGAAACTTAATTATACTCCCTACTAAAAGCCACGGCGCTCGCAGGAGCACTTGCGACGCGCCACGAGTGCCCTGGTGCGCGGCCGTTTCCCAGCGCGCCAACACAACAACTCTTCCTCAGCCTCGCAACTCGCGAGGTGCTGATTGGTGGCTTGCCGACGGGTGAGCGCGATCTCACCGGTGTGGTGATCCGGCGCCAGCAGGTACTCCTCCTCACTGGAAGCGTGCACCCGGTCCATGTACTGCCAAGCGTAGATGAGGCGATTGGGCCCGACTGCACTCAGGGCTTTGGCACGGGCGTCCTCCGCCACCCTCATGACCCTTGCACGAGCCTTCTGCCAAAGAGTCAATTGCCTGACTCTCTCGGATGCGGCATAGACCTGCCAGGCAGCTTGCCCCGCGGCGCGCTTCTCTTCCTTGGCCTTCTTCTCCGCCTCTATTTTGGCGTGCTCTGCCGGTGGCAAAGCCTCCCACATGGCGACATCCATTTCTTTCCAAAGCTCCTCAAGGTTGGGGGGCACAGTGGGCGGCGCGGTGTTCTCCTCGTAGCGGGGAGTCGACGCGTCCTCCGACACGCGTGCTGGCGAGATTGGGAACGCCGACACGTCCACCTTGACGCGTCGCAGCGAGGAGTGGAACACCAACGCGTCCTCCTCGACTAGTGGCGGCGAGGAACGGAACGATGACGCGTGACCGTCCGGGCGGTGCAGCGAGGGGCGCTTAGGGCTTGGGAGGGGCGATGCCATGGTGGTCGACATGAGAGGGAGGGGGAGGAGATAGCAATGAACGTGAGCATCCTACTGAGTGCCGTGGGAGGCGCAATATTTATAGCAAGCAATGGCACACCTACGTAAGATATGGACTGAGCTGCACTGACTTGACTGCAGGTCCAGTTGCGTCACTGACATGTGGGCCAGACCCTTGTTGGGCCCATATGTCAGTGACCCAATGCACCTGCAGTTAAGTAATTGAAGCAGCGTCCCGAAAGATACGTTGCGTGATTAACGTAATAGCTACGTGGGCATATTTGTTGGAGTAAATTACGGGGGGAGGGAAGGGGTGGAAATATTGCTGGTCACAACAGATTGGACGGGCGTGGGGGGAGGAGAGTCATGCATGCAGATTTTTTCCACACGGGTTGGAGTGGTGGGACCGCCGGAGGGAGAAGGAGAGTCTAGCAGGCATATTGTTTCCACACATGGAGAGGAAAAGATTTGGAGACGAACGGGCTTCCTGCAGGTATGTGGAATGGTGCATAATAAGTCATCTTGCATGCCGGGCTAGGTATAGTCTCAACTCATTAAAAACATACACGCCCCAAACATGTTCATATTTCAAGGTGCACTAAATTATTGCATGCGATGATTAAGGCTGGCCATAATGGTGGTATCTTAGCTGGTACTACCTCCGTCCTGGTTTGTAGGTCCCTTTTGTAGTTTGTGTCAGATTTTGACTAAAGATTTAACTAACAAAATGTTAATGCATGTCAAGAAAAATGATTTCATTGGATTCGTATTTGAACATAGTTTTCAAAAATATAATGTTTGGTGACATGCTGAACATTTTGTTAGTTTAATCTATGGTCAAAATTTGGCACGTAATATAATGGGGACCAATAAACCCGGACGGAGGTAGTATCATGCACACGGGAATAGCAAACATGCTGATGTGGCAAAGAATTAAAGAAGAGAGGGGGGTTAGAGTAACTAGTGTTCATGCATGCATTGGTAAACACATTTTTTTGTGAAGAACGATAGCATTAGTTGAGTACTTTTGCAGACTTCAAAAACTATTCCACCACCTCTACTATCTTACTAAGAGTAGGTGAATTTTTTTAATCGAGCCCTTTAAACTAGAAGGGAGGTAGTAGTACTCTAATAGCTAACCTTGTTGTGATGACAAGATAGGCCATGGCACACACCTGGACGGAGGAACTAGTCTGCATTGTGCATTTAAGTTTTGTCTGAAGTCAATGTACCTCTACTTTGACAAAACATATAGAAAAATGTATCAACATTCACAATGTCAAATCAATATTTTTACACTCATTATAAAACATAGTTCTTATACTCATTATAATCAGTATTGTAGATATTGATATTTTTAGTATAAATTTGGTCAAACACTTTGCAAACGGTTGACGGGAGTAAAAAGGACCAGAGGGAGTATCATGCATGCGCAGTAGACAAAAAAATTGCTCATTTATAGCCGGTCGAAGTCTCAAAGGGAACGACCGCGCGAGGGAGGCGAAGGTCATGGGAGACGTGACAATTGACGGAATTAAGTGAAGTTACATCCACACGCCAACATGGCGTGCGAACAGGTAGAAGCTATACCGTCAGGCCTACGATATGGGTCTAGTAGACATGACATCTAGTGGGTCCCGCATAGTTCTCGAGAACTCTTTGGGGGCTTGCAGCCATTTATCCACCGGGCAAGCCAGCAACCCCATGCCATTCGCACGCCCTACTCGTCCCCATCTTCTACCTTACAACAGTTTGCTCCCAGTCGTCCCGTCCTTTCACATTAGTTCGCTCCCATTTTTTTGTGGGGTACAACAGTTCGACTTCTCCTAACCCTCCTCCAAAATGCATGGCCTCCCAAATCTCCATGGTCGCTGTTGAGTACCAGGTTAGAGCCATCACCAGCAATGAGTTCATCATCATCTACACACGTGGATCCGCGATGGTGAAAGCATGGCTTGCTCGTTTCCTACGCATGTTCAACAGTTCAACGGATGAGTTGGTCGCTGGGCTAGATGTTGAGTACACCACAGTCTTGGAAAGAGAGAAGATTCTAAAGGAGGCAGAGAGGAAGAAGCCCGCCGTGATCCAGGTTTGCGTACATAACGTTTGCTTGGTCTACCACATATGCCATGCCGAAGTTGAGTGCTAGGATTTTAAGAACTTCCTCAAGGACAAAAGAGTGAAATTCGTTACTGTAGATTTTAGGAATGACAGGGATGTCCTGCGTCGGATAGGTCTCATTGTAGGCCAGCCCTTTGATCTCCAGAAGGCAAGGCTGGTGTCCTCCTCTCAACCTTCAGTGCTGACCCTGACAGCAGCCATGAATGATCCTTCGTACGCTAAACTGAAGAAACCCCATCACGAGTTTCATCATGCATGGGAGTCGAAGACATTTGATGAAGATCACATCCTGTACGCAGCAATGGATGCCTACCTTTGTTTAAATATCTACAAGGGTTGGATGAAGAACAGAGCCCAGTGTCCAGTTCAAGCAAAGAAGCATCGGCGAAGAGGAAGAGGAAGGGAGACGAGGACATAGTCGAGGACGTGGACTTGGACTCCGAGTAGGTGGCAGTGCCGTCGCTCATGCTGGTTCTACTGAAGTGTCAGGCAGATTAGTTTCTTAGTTTATTTTCAAGGGTGTGTTGTGCTGAGCTCCCAGCAGAACTATGTTTATATTCTTTCTCGTTATTTGAACTCTTTAGTACATACAGTAGTACTAGTACTATGTCTTACTACTATTCTTCTTGCAGTTGGTACTACTGCTCGTATCTTCGTGTTCCTACTATACTTAATACGTTCGTACTAGTAGTATAATTTGGGTCAGTCGATTTGCGAAAGAAGTTCGATGGAGCGAAGGAAGACGACGACAGAAGAGGTGGAAGAAGCCCTTCTAGCCATCCATGTTGCATCAAACGGCTCATAAGAGTCGACTGACCCAAATTTCTCCTTCAGATTGCAGGATCCACGTGGAATTCAAGGTCTCTAAGGTAGATTCCGCCTCTGCTCCCGGTTTGCGGGCTCGACGCGCACGCAACCGGATTCCGCCGCGATAGCCACCATGCGCGCCTCCTCCGCGTGGGCGGAGATGACAATGACATGCTAGTTCCTCCTCGCCGGCATGCTGGAGCATGCGCTCGTCCTCCTCTTCATACGCTGCGTGCATAGACGCGACTCCACCAGCTATTCGCGTGCTTGGCAGTGCGGCAGCATCGCGAGGAGGGATTGCAGACGACGTGAGCGGGTGAGCCTTCGGCTTGTGGCACAGGGATGACGGCGACACAACGGTGATGGGCGAGAAATTGTTGGCCGGTGCAGGCGGGCGCCGACATGCGCAACGGCGGCGGCGGCATATTGATGAGTGCACGTATGGGAGCTTACTTTAGTTTTATATAAGGTTGGTCAGACTTAAAAGAAAACCTTACTAGTACACATAAACATTAGACTTAGGCAGCACTTTTATTAGTTAGTACCACAGCCACGATATGGAATCCTGTGCAAGCGCGTGAACCACGGCCGCGCGGTTGATCGAACGTGCATCACCGTGTCGCGCTCGAAGGACATCCACTGAACCTTTTTGTGTCTGTGAAAACAATCCTCGAATATTACTCAACTCTTTTTCCCTGGAAAAGTTCTTGACGCTGCAATATTTCCATATATTTGAATTTAGCTCCAGTTCGTGTTTATTTGGATTTGGACGTTTTAGGTGTGACCCTGTTTTTTTTAATACTGATTTTGTGTGTGTGTGACTGAGAGAGAACGTGTGTATGTGTCCATATGTGTGTTGTGGCGGAAGGGCAATGTGGAGACGGTGTGCGTGTGATACAGACATAGAGAGGTGTGAATGTGCAAATGATCATGCATGAGTGAGACATAGACAGATGCCGATACGTTGTGTATACATGATAGAACGGTCTTCTAGTTTACTTGTGTGTGTGTGTGTGTGTGTGTGTGGGAGAGAGAGGAGCATCCGTAACACAACAACCATCTCTCTCGATTCGTTCATCCCTCGCACTATCGCATGTAACACATGCATCAAAGCGCACATTTTGACACCCTCACCCGGCCCCTGCCCACCTCAAGGCCCGCACAATCTCTTCGTGAATACCCATTTCTCTCCTTAGGTTTGTTTTCTCTCAATATCTGGCACACACACACGCACACTATTCATCCCAATCCAAGGTTATACGACGACCACTCTCGCTTGTGCTTCTTTGCACCCAACATGCACAACACCTCAATCTTCAAAGAGGGCATCGAGGAGATCAAAGACAGCGACCACACCGTGCTAGAGAATGCGGGGCCATTTGGAAGAAGGATGTTGTGACGACGGCTGACTGACTCCTCACCCACCCTCTTTCTCTCGCGCACAAAATTACCTATCCCTCTCTCCCCCGCACAAAATTATCAATCTCTCAACCCGCAAGATCCTTCCCCTCTCTTCCATGTTTTTCCAGCGCTCCCATCAAACATGTTGTCTCTTCTCCTTCCACGTATATAGAATCCGGATGCACACGCATCTCACGTATATTACATGTCTCCATCTTTCTCACAGACCTAACTTCTTCCTCTCTCTTTCTCTCTCCATCTCTCTCTCTCTCTCTCACTTTGTCTGTCTCGTTAGGTTTGTCTCCTACTCTCTCATCCACATACATACAATCTTTCCCACCCTATCTGCTCCATCTTCGCAAGCTCTCTCTGCATGTTTCATTCACACATTGAGATATGTTCAAAATGTTGCTTCTATAATGGCTGATGTAGAGTTATGGTTGGTTTTGTTGCATCCTACAAAGTAATAACTATGAAATGCATTTAGATTCTCGTTTGACTGGGATTATGTGATTTTGAGCATGTTGTGAAGTACTATATACCTTGTATACTTCTTGGGATTCGACAATGATTGTAACTATTGAATTGTATAGACCATTACATTCGAAGTCAATAGCCTAGTATATATTTATTTCACAATTTCAACAAATGATTAGTTCACTACATACTAAGAAAACAAATGTGTACTCCCTCTGTTTTTATTTAAGTCCACGTATTAGCATTGGTCAAAGTCAAGTTTTGTAAACTCTCAGAAAGCTTATAACAAAAAATATTAACATATACAATAACAAATAAATACCATTAGATTCATTATTGAATGTACTTTCACACCATACATATTTGTTATGGTAAATGTTTATATTTTTCAATAAACTTGGTCAAACTTTAGGAAGTTTGACTTCGATCAAACCTAATATGCAGAGTTTACTAGTACTGCTCGCTAGTTGCTTAGTGGAATCACTCAACACGCCACACGGGGAGTTCAGTGTCACAAAATTTTGAGGTCAGCGGGAAAATCTCCCGCGACCCTGATTCGAGCAGTGGGAAGTTACCATCATAGCCTTCGGAATAGGCCTATGGATAACGCTTGGTAGGGGGTTGTTTTCGTAACTTCAGGTTCACCCTACCCAGCCAACCCCACCCCAACACCTAGAGTAGTACACTTGAATACTCCCCATTTTCTATCCCCACGGCAAAATAGACTTCTCCATGGCACCGCAGCCTTTGTGCTCATCCCCTTTACATCGGTGCACTCGTCCACTGCAGTGCATCTGCCTCATCGACGACCTCATACGCTGCACTGGAGCCTGTCCACTGTCGTGGTCATACACAGAGCCTCTTCCCCGGCGTCATCTTCCATGGTCTCGGATCTGCTTCCCAGAAGCCGATGCCAAGAGCAGAAGCACCACCGTCATGGACAATGAACTGAGTCCAATTGCCGACCATGACTCACAGAGGCCACTTTGACCATCGTTCTCCTCCTCGATTGGTAATGTGTGTATTGAATCACTTAGCAGTACGTGTGCAGTTCCAATTTTGTTCATATCTACCCTTCAAATTTCTTGGGTGCTATTGTTCCCGTAAAAGTAATTGGTTATAGCCTCCATTGTCCAATAGAATATCAGCTTGTAATTGTGTGTCGCTCTTGTATCACGCTGTGCTTGGGTAGGTTTTTCATCTGCAACCAGTAGTGTGGCAAATGATGGAAAGTTTTTTAGAACTAGCAAGATGCCCATGCGTTACACGCATCAAGATGCATTTGTATGAGTAGTTTATCTTGTGGGAGAAAAGGATGAACAAGGGATGGCCTTATTTGCAAATCTGGAGAGGGGTATGGGTATCTTTTTGCAAAATTCCCATTGTTTCCTTCCTATCTGTCAGATATAAAATAGAGGACCTATATTGCAGGATGGTAGGCACACCATCATCACCAACTCTGTTTTTTTATAAGAAAAAAAAGTATAGAGAAAAAAAGTAGACAGTAGAGAAGTAGAGATAAATATTAAATATAAAATAAATATAATAGTAGAGAAGAGAGTAGAGATAGTAGAGATGTCTTGAAAGGATCGCGCGCGCACGGGAAAAAGTGGCCGGGTGTGCGCTAGTTTTGGCGCGCGGCATCCGGCGCGCCCTCCCACCGCTCTATGCCTTGCCACCGCTATCTCCCCGGTCTGTGCCTCGCCACCGCTCTCTCACTGCTCTTTCTCGCCTCGCCGCTGCCGCACCACCATGCCACCGCGTCACCGGGAAACTTGGGGATATCGCGGCGTTCGCGCCCCCCCCTTCGGCGGCTTCTCCACCAAGATCTGGTTCCGCGGGATCCGCCTCGGCCTTAGCAATTCCGACACTGCCAATGAGGCCGCCCATGCGTATGAGGCTGCGGCGTGGCGCCTCCGGTGGCCTCATAGAACATTGAACTTCCCCAACGTGCCGACGCGGGAGCGGGCGCAAGAGCTCGCGCCTCTGCCGCGGCTTAGCACCGATGAGGATCGTCGCGACAACCGGAGGAAGGAGCACCGTCTCCGCATCACCGAGATGGACGAGGAAGCCATGGCGCTGTGGAGCCAACACTTCCCGCATGACATCATCAATGAGGGCAAGTTCTACGCGCAAAGGAGGGCGGAGAGGGATAAGAGGAGGGTGGAGCGAGCCGCCTATCGCGAGGACAAGCGTAGGCGAAAAGCGGACGCTCAATTCAACATGAGGCTAGGAGCAGTGTCGCCTTGGGAATCCGACGATGATCGGTATCTTCACACCTACAATCAGACGTCGGAGGAGGACATCACCGAGGAGGAGTCGGACGACGAGGAGTAGTTGAATTATCTAATTTTTATCTATCAATGCTGAGAACTATCCTCTACTCTCTAGTCTCTCTACTTCTCGATCTCAGCACTGTAAATGCTTTTTTAAAGCGTCACGCATTGCGATTCTGTTGGAGATGCTCTAAGATGGCAGACGAGTGCTTTAATGTTGCCCACAAGATGCGCGAGTATTACTAGTAGTATACTTTTCTTGTCATGTTGAGATTTTAAAACCACGAATGCGAACATGCAGAGTAGCAATGAAGACCAAACACGGGATATTGGGGACATCTTCAAGGAGCGTGGCAAGTTAAAGAAGGGCTGCACCGAACCTGTAAAACGAGCTTTGGTAAGTAACACCCTTTCAATTGCTTTCATTTAGCCTCGTGTTCTTCGATGTGTATATGTTGTAGTTTCTGTTTCTCTTAAGCCTGGTGTTCTTCGATGTGTAATAAGAAGAGTCTTAATCGTCCTAATGCTTTCATTTTTAGCTTGATGTAGGAAGTGGGTGTTCTCACCTTGTAGTCTGTTTTTATATTTTTTTCCTTTTGAATTCACTTCTCTGAGTTCTGTTTATCTGGCTTCTACTAAATGGATCTGGGCTGCTCTGAGTATTGATCTAAAAAATAAGTAACTTCATGTCAGGATGTAGTTCCTGCGAGGAGGGAAGTATGGTCAACCTCGAGATCATGTTTCCAAAATGAGGCTGGATTACACACAAGGTGCCAGTTCCCTAATGATGCTGGATTAGACACAAGGTGCAAATTCCTAGATGATGCTGGATTACACACAAGCCAGGTGGAGTCGTCAGCTCTTCGTGTCCTTGTGGCTCTAGTAAAGGCTGAAATAAAGCGTGCAGAAGCCCTTGAGAATGTAGCTGAGTTCTTGAAGAAGCGAAAAGAGCAATCAAATGCTCTCTTCACCCAAGCCAAAGAAGAGATGGAAAAGCCAGAAATAAGCTAGCAGAGGCAGAGCAGGCTAGGCGTCTCTTGCTACCTAAAACTGTTGTCAATACAAAATTACCTTCATAATAGCTAGGTTCAAATGTTTATCTAGTCAGCATGCCTGTTGTGATGTCCGTGCATCTACTAATGTGGCACAAAATATATTTTTTCAGGTCATGTAATAACAGCAATTACTTTCCAAACAATAACAGACGAAGCATTGGACATGGTATAGTTCACGCGCAAGCCCGACATTCCAAGTTCAACTTCCACATCAACTCATGTTCACAGATATCTGCACATTCATACTTAATATCCACAACCATGATTCACTTCAAAGCCAAAAAAATGTGAGGAGATTTATAAATAAAGAAAAACCTCTACTAGTTCCTGCTACCAGTGCGAGCAAAACAAGTCAAGACCATGCGTAAATTAATTATATTTTTGTCATTTTTTGTGTTTTAAAATGCCTGCCGGCTCACGGAAGGACGTGTTGCTGGCACACACGCGGATTCAATGAAGGCAGGTGGGGCAGTCTTAAGCTGGTTGCACGCGGCGAGGAGGCGTGCTCGGCCGGGCCTGGAGCGAGTGGGGCCCTCTTGGCCGGCGCGCCAGTTCAATGCCTGCGCTATGAGAGGTCGCGTCCGTGTGAGAGCAATCACTCCCTCTAGTCCTTTTTTGTTTGGGTATAACAAAATCTAATTTTCCATTCACATTTTACAAGTAAAATTTGTGGACAAACTTTGACCCAAAATACGACGGGGACTAGTAAACCAGAATGGAGGTAGTAGTTTTTTTAATCAAAGAAGGGTTTCCCCTTCCGATTTTCATTACTGAAAACCAGCATCTAAATCTAAACCATAGTATTTGCCCTAGAACTACCAGGTTCAATATCTCGCAACATAAACCCATACAACCATACGCCAAGGAGGTTCGTAGTACTATGAATTCCATTTTCGCTCCATACCAATATTTCTGAAAATTACTTAGTACTTATAACGCGCCATTGAAAATTGGAACTCTTAACCCCACTAAAAAATGATATTTTAAATGTGGCTACTCGATTTGTGGCAACTGACGAGCCACCGCCTCCAAGTCATTCACCTGTGGTCCCGACCATCAACTCCTACGGATCAAATTATCACGCGAGTTGACTATTCCTACAAAGGTGCTCCACCACGTACCCGGCACCCGCGAATGCAGCAATCGTGCACCTAAGGTTTTAGGGTTTATTTGTTAACGTCTCCTTTACATAACACTCATGTGTGCGAGACAGCAAGAGGCCGACTGCGTGCGTGCGCCTCTTCTCTTCGTATATGTACTCCAATGTTTGTCTGGTGTCTAAAAAATTATAATAGCTACTAGCAATGTGCCAATGCGTTGCCACACGATCAAAGTAGATTAATACATATTCACCGATTTGATAGAAAAAAGTATAGTTTTGAAATACGTATATCACTAAAAATATGTTATGTTTCACTCAAAATATATTCCTTTGGCAGTTTTGATGAGATAAGGGAGGAATGTTGTTGGTTTCAAGATTCGAGAAGTTGTATATGTATAATTTCTACTCTTACTAGCAAGATGCCCATGCATTGCACGGAACATCAAGATCTTGTGGGAGAAAAGGTTGAACGAAGGAAGGCCTTATCTGCAAATGTGGTGATGATTGCGGGTAAATTGCCATATTTTCCTTCCTATCCGTCAGATATAAATCGGACGACCTACATTGCGGGATGGTAGGCCCACCATCATCACCAACTCTGTTTTTTTATCCCTACTCTTATAAAAAGCATTGTCGGTGATGATCGTGTGCCTGCCATCCTGCAATATAGGCTGTCCGATCTATATCTGACAGATAGGAAGGAAACTATGGCAATTTTGCAAAAAGATACCCGCACCCCTCTCCACATTTGCAAATGAGGCCTTCCCTCATTCATCCTTTCCCCCCACAAGATAAACTACTCATACAAATGCATCTTGATGTTCCGTGTAATGCATGGGCATCTTGCTAGTTATTGCAAAAAGCCCATGTGTGTGTGAGAGAGAGGGAGAGTGGAGGAGGACGGAGTGCATGTGTGACAAACACACAAGGAGTGTGTGTGCAATAGGTATCAGCTTAAAATGAGGCGATAGTGTGTGTGTGCACGATCGAGAGGGCATGTCTCAAGAAGGGAAGAAAAATCTACATAGATGCAAGGAGCGGGAGAGAGACATGTATGCGATAGTGGAAGCACGAGCGTGCGGGTGTATAACCTGTCTAGAGGCTAGTCGATAAATGTTTGTGAGAGAAATAGGAGTCGGGGTGCGAAAGCAAGAGTTTTGTGTGTGTGTGAGAGAGAGACGGTAGTCGAGAAGGGGAGTGGAAGCACGAGTGTGCGGGTGTATAAACCTATCTAGAGGCTAGTCGATAAATGTTTGTGAGAGAAATACGAGTCGGGGTGCGAAAGCGTGAGTTCTGTGTGTGTGAGAGAGAGACGGTAGTCAGGAAGGGGAGTGGAAGCACGAGTGTGCGGGTATAAACCTATCTAGAGGCTAGTCGATAAATGTTTGTGAGAGAAATACGAGTCAGGGTGCGAAAGCGAGAGTTTTGTGTGTGAGAGATAGAGACGGTAGTCGGGAAGGGGAGTGGAAGCACAAGTGTGCAGGTGTATAAACCTATCTAGAGGCTAGTCGATAGATGTTTGTGAGAGAAATATGAGTCGGGGTGCGAAAGCGAGAGTTTTGTGTGTGTGTGAGAGAGACGGTAGTCAGGAAGGGGAGTGGAAGCAGGAGTTGTGTGTGTGTATGTGAGAGAGAGAGGGGGGGTTGTCTGATCGGTAAACAAATGAATAATGTCAGTCTGGGATGGAGACGAAAAGGAGACCGCAACAAATGTTGTGTCTACAGGAGAGAGAGAGTAATTTTAGTGGTATGAGTCATATCTAGAGACATATAGGGTGTGTGAGAGAATCCCATAGAGAGAAAGACAAAGTGAAAGACGAGTGGAGACTGTGTGTGGCGGTGAAAAAGAAAGCTTAGGTACCGAGTGATACCAGAGAACAGTAGAGACATAAGAGATAATGAAAACCGTGTAATGTATAATGATAGGGACAGTGTGACACTTCTCAAGGGAGACGTCGAGGGACCATGTTTGCAAGGATAGGAGAAACATGAAGTGAGCGTGCGGGTGAGCTGGAGAAAAGAGAGTGATAACTACATGAAGGAGCATGCATGCGAGAGAGATGGGCGTGAAAGGAGTGAACATAAAAGGGATTCAAATATTGAATTTGAAATGATGATACATGTAATCCATACTCGAACCAAAATTGATCTATCAAACATGCATACTCATATGAATTCACGCACATCTATGTTATTTAATATGTAGATATTACTGATCCATAAATTTTAGTAGAACATAATTTGGTTAATTTTTTTTGAATTCAACCTTAAGATTTTGAGATCATTGTATTTGTAAATCATATTATATACATATAAAGGAGCAGAATTCTTTGTTGTGCTTTTGAAAGTATATATAAAAAAATGATGTATATAGAATTTAATTCCAATTGAAAATGGATCCCGCCTAAAAAAATAGAATACAAACGGGATTCAAATTGAGTTGGCACGGTAAACATGCACTCTCCAAAATTTGAACGAAGCGGGGAAAGTCGCAGTAACCGCCCGAAACCAAAATCTGCGAGATGGAAATTATTACTGCCTATCCCTGCCATGCAAAGCCTATCTGCTGGATTTCTATAGGTTTCGATTGGGGTAGGTTTGTAATTTCACCCAAATGTGACGTAACCGCCTCTCACCCGGATTCATACACGGTGGGCGCCAAAACACAGTGTGTCCTCGGTCGAAATCGACTCCCTTCCCGATTCATATTCATACAAAGTGTGCGCCAAAAACAAACTCTCATCGGCAAATATTCGGTGTATGCGAGATTACCGTCCTATCCCCAACCGACTAATATTGCTGTGATGTAGGAAATTTGAAATGGGGGCTAAGTTTGTAAATTTCCTCGCATTTGAGACAAGCGCGCCCTGAATACATGGTTCCCCCTTCCTCTGTACCTCCCTTTTCCCCATTCGTACTCCGTGGGCGCCAATACACCCTCTCCACCCCAGCCTCCTCCGTCCGTCGATGTCCGCCACCCCATCCACCACCGTCCCCCTCCACCATGCCGGAGCTAATACCCTAACGCCACCGTCCATTACAAGAGATCGACCTCTGTCATCCATGGCTTCGGACCGGGATCCTTGCATCCCGTCCTCATGCTTCATCCCCGCCGTTGTCCACCTTGCCGGCACCGCTCCTATGACCGTCTCGTCCACCGCGCCCCGCCGCCACTGTCTACCCTCTTAGATCTGCTTCCACATCGCTGACAGCCATCGCTACCGCAGCACTGTCAAATTCTCAGCAAATGCATTCACGGTGCCGCACCAGAGGCAGTACTCTTTTGTATCTGCTCAACTTATTTATCGCAGCAAGAAAATAGATCGCCACTGCTTTATCTGATTTCTTGTCTTGGTTGCGAAGTTGCCTTTGTCCGGTTTGCACCTTCAGATCCGCCATGGCACGCTCAACACTATACTCCCAATGCTTATGGTTTCCCCCTTTTATATTCCACACTAGTTAAATCACAGTAGACTAAATTTCAAAATTGGGTCAGTCAATTTTTCAGAGCTCGCCGGAGTTGGCTGGTGCGAACGAAGGGGCTCGGGTGGTTGTGCGGCCTCGCTGAACGAAGAAAACTCGACGTGGGTGGGGGTGGGGGTGGGGGTGGCGTAGGAACACATGCAATGGGGCCCAGTGGTCCGGCCGGCGGCCCATGCGGTGTTCTGTATGGGAAGAATAAGAGACGAGGAAGAAGAAGGGTTAGGCGACGTAGGATCTTCATCCAACCGCCTGAAATGGTCGAGAGACAGCTGAGAGTTGCATTCTTAATGCGCTCTGGTTCATCATGTGTGGGCACTGCGCAACCAACATTTTATTATCCAAAATCTACTTGCTCTTCTTTACCATGTGCCTCTTCCGTTCTTCTTTAATATGTACTCTCTCCGTTCCTAATTACAAGTCTTTGTATAGATTCCACCATGGACTACATATGGAGCAAAATGAGTGAATCTACACTCTAAAATGTATCTGGATACATCTGTATGTGATCCATAGTGGAAATCTCTACCAAGACTTATATTTTGGAATGGAGGGAGTATGATAGTAGTACAGTATGTTCCTTATACTGAAGATGAGCAGGGACGTTTGCAGTGTAGAGGTCTATACGGTCGGTAGTGATGGACACTTTGAGCCTCTTTGATTCGTAGGATTTTGTAAACATAGGAATAGGATTTGTAGTGACCTGCCCACTTGAATCCTATAAGAATAGAAAGGAAATGCGGGGAGCTGTGTCTCCTTTGAGAGTTACACTGATATTAACAGTACCGCACCTTCAGTTGAAGAGAACTGGTATCTGAAGCCTTTCTAGCCATACTGGCAGTACTAGCACATATATTCCAGCAAGTTCCACTTTGCTGATTTTACTCTGATGCTTACGGTTTTCCCCATTATATCTACACTATGATCTGTGTAGCTGCTTTGTGTCGCACTAGCAGCAGTCCACTCTTGAAGCTAAATACTGCAATGACTTACAAAATTGGCACCAAGGCATTGAGTGCCATTCTGGATGCAATGAAACTGATACGCTCCCCACCTGTTGATTCTTGTTCAGAATATGATCCTAATGACTATTCTAACCTTGAGGAGTCAAAGGCAGATGGCCTGTCCTGTTCACCCATCAAGGTGCCTGTTCGAATTTGGCAAGGTTTTATTGATTGCGCGTATCTTGCATATGTTGTCTTGCATTTCTTCTACTTTGTTGCACCGCCATCTACTTAGTTTACTCATCATATATGTCGAGATGCCATGCCCATCCATTATCAATACATATTCCATCTGTCATCATACCATGTTTTTCCACTCAAATGTTGTTCTTGTGCATCAGACATCAAAAATGAAGACGGTGATTGCCGAACGTGAAGGAGCACCAGCAAAGTCCTTGAAACACATGGTGGTGCCGGAGAAATCAGACATCACCCCACTTATATTGGCTGTACAACCAGTGACACAAAACGTAGGACCGACTCCAACAGACCGTACCCATACTTCACTGGCCACACCACTAGCCCCACCACACAGGACCTGCACTCCAGCAAAAGGTATACCGATTTCATTTGCCATAGCTCCAGCCGTACCACAAAAAAATCCCACTCCAGCAAAAAGTACAGCAAGTCCACCATCCGAAGACCTATCCCAACTGCAGAGACGGCCAATTCCTGCAGATTGGAACCCCATTCCATTTATCCTAGTTTAAAAGACAATGCTTTCAGTGTTGTTAGGGACTACGTGCATATATTCCCATCATGGGAAGATTATAGTGAAGACAAACACCATTTTCACATCTTCCTGTCCAACTTACGTGTAAGTGCTATTATTTATGGTTATTATTTTCCTGTTTTCTACTGATTGAACACATCAATAATTTACATTACATTGTTGTAACTAGGCGAGGGTCAATCTGGATAGTCATGACGAGCAAAGCTTGCTTGTGCTTTTCAAGGAAGCATTGCAGTTGTATCGGTGTTACCCGAGGAAATGACACTATGATGGCAAGTCTATAAACAAATTTCCGGTGAAGTCTCCTCTGCTAAATTTATAATACATTGAATGGAAAAACCTTGTTATGCACTGGTCTCGTTCCCAGGATGAGGTACCGTCAATAAAATCACATGACAATTTGAACTTCTACTTTTCCGCATGTGCCTTACAGATCTTTTTTGCAAAAAATTTGCTCGAAGAAGAATTCCGGTTTGAAAAGAACGACAGGATATCGCAAATATGCTGCCCGCTGCTTTGCTCTTGTTAGTACCTGTTGTCCTGTATCACTATACTTGCATACATACCTGGTTCATTATGTGACAACAGTATGCATGATAGCTTGCTTATCAATTGTTCGCTCCAAATTATCTGATCTGTACGAATGGTTACATTAGTGTAGAATATATCCAATGCCAATGATTTTTTTAGCTCTGCATTGTTCTTGTAAGTACATGCTGTCCTTTATCAGTGTACTTATATTGACAGGTAGTTGTTCATGTACCATCACTCTGCAGCTTATTTTCCTTTGCCCTCCATTTTCTACACATCAGATCTATATTTACTCTTACCATAGGGTTGGTACTGAAGAAGTTTAGTTGTGCATTGCTCTTGGTTGTACCTTTTGCCTGTATTGCTGCACTTACATTTATAGCTACTTGGTTATGTAGCATCACTCTCCATCTTATCTTAAATATTCTCTATTTTTTTGTATATTATCACATGTATATTTACTCTTAACAAAATGTAGAATAAAGGAAATGCTTATGAAGAAGATTTTGTGGTAAACTTCTTGAATTCCCCCCATCAGCATGGACAAGGGCTTTATAGAGCTTGTCATCATCAATAATGTAAGTTTGTCCTTCTCAAGCCTTCAAACTTTGTTGTGTATATTTGGTTAGGCATGACTGCAACAGCTGTTTATTTTTGGTGTTTGCATCAAATTGCATGTTTAAAGTTTTTTATGTAGTTCATAAACAAAAGTTTGTCCTTCTCAATTTATGTTTTCAGTTGTACAACCAAGTTCCTTCTTCATACCATGTAAATTAAACTATACAGAGCAAGTGATCTTCTTTTGCATTGCATGTATGCTTCTGTTCTTGATCCGTAATCCAGTGGTGTGGTGAACCTACCCACTACAGCACAATGTCATATTCTGCAATGTCTTAACTATGAACAATGTCATAGCATTCTACTATTATTTAAACCGTCTCTTTATTTGCCAATCTGAAATGGGATAAATTGACAGCACACTAACCATTGATACTTATGAGTTCTTGATCTGTAATCCAGTGGTGTCGTGAAGCTGCCAACTCCTTCACAATGTCATTTCCTGCCATGTCTTGACCTGAACAATACATATTGTGTTAATGCAATTTTAAAATGTGTCACATTATTCATCAGTAAGAAATGTGATGAATTGTCAGCACTGATACTTTTATGTGCAAAACCTATCATCTGTCTGCTTGTTTATCTTTCAGAGTGAGGAAGATATAAGTGTTGAACAAGCGCAGTCTCATCAGCTTGCTCAGCTGCTTGCGTTGCAGCTCCCCAGCAACACTCTTTCTTGAACTCTATTGAAGTGCTATCGGTTTTGTATATTATTCTGTCGGCGTGTTTATTTGCACTGGTGGCGATCTTTGATGCCCAGTGTGTGTAATCTGCTGTCTGCATGTGCTTTATTATCATAGTGGAGTACTTTGATGCCTAGTGGATGTAATATGCCATAATTTCTTTATTGTATAGTCTAGATTTTTTCTTATTCACGATGCTGTAGTTATTTTACTGTATATATATTCTGTCTTCGCAGTAAACCGGCCAAACCGTAAAATTATGGTACATAATCGGGCCGTCAAGAAATCACCATGTATGATCCGCATCATGGGCCCCGTCATCTTGGTCCGTTAAAAGGCCAAAATTAAACCCAGCCACTAGTAGATTCG
The DNA here is from genome assembly GCF_002162155.2 of Triticum dicoccoides. Lineage (NCBI taxonomy): Eukaryota > Viridiplantae > Streptophyta > Magnoliopsida > Poales > Poaceae > Triticum > Triticum dicoccoides. Next base: position 611,897,686 of record NC_041391.1, on the reverse strand, counting down.
GGCCTTTAATAGGCCGAGTAACCCCCGGCCCTCTTTTTGCAAGAAAACTCAATGGGCTTTTAGGAGGCTGAGAAGTAGGATGGGCCTGAAACATGCCGAACAGCTCACGGGCCGGTACCAGCCCAAAATGGACCCTGGCCCATGATTGTGCGAATCAAATCACGAGCATTTAAGAGGCCAAAATTGTCTCGGTCCTTGTTTGGCCCAGTCAGATATCGGCTGCGAGCAGGTCGGATGCAAACCGGGCTGTAGTTAGGCCCAACTATATGACGGGCTTTTAATAGGCCGAAATTTATATAGGGCCGAAATGTTAAACGGGCCCTGTCGGTGTCAAAACCGGCGGATCTTGGGTAGGGGGTCCGGAACTATGCATCTTGGAAGATGGTAACAGGAGACAAGGGACACGATGTTTTTACCCAAGTTCGGGCCCTCTCGATGGAGGTAAAACCCTACTCCTGCTTGATTAATATTGATGATATGGGTAGTACAAGAGTAGATCTGCCACAAGATCAGAGAGGCAAAACCCTAGAAGCTAGCCTATGGTATGATTGTTGTTCGTCCTATGGACTAAAAACCCTCTGGTTTATATAGACACTGGAGAGGGCTAGGGTTACACAGAGTCGGTTACAATGGGAGGAGATCTACATATCCGTATCGCCAAGCTTGCCTTCCACGCCAAGGAAAGTCCCATCCGGACACAGGACGAAGTCTTCAATCTTGTATCTTCATAGTCCAGGAGTCCGTCCAAAGGTCATAGTCTGGTCATCCGGACACCGCCTAATCCAGGACTCCCTCAGTAGCCCCTGAACCAGGCTTCAATGAGGACGAGTTCGGCGCGCAAATTGTCTTCGGCATTGCAAGGCGGGTTCCTCCTCCGAATACTTCATAGAAGATGTTGAACACAAGGATAGTGTCCGGCTCTGCAAAATAAGTTCCACATACCACCGTAGGGAGAAATAATATTTGTACAAATCTAATCTGCTGACGTATTCTGAAGCGTGACATCATGCCATGGCCAAGCCTTTATTCGAGTCGTTTTACTGTCCCACCTCAGCGTGTTTAGCGAGGCGGTTTTCTTGGCACGTCTTGTCAAAGTAGAGATCGTGTCCCCTTATTCCGGGGTTCTCACCAATACGGGTGTGGGTAACCCAATCGTGCCTGTTGTTATATCTCTCCCATCAAAGGCGAGTCCCAGACGGTCACGGGAAGGGCTCTTGGTATTCATCCTCTTTATAAAGAGACCAAGGCTTGACTCCTTTCTTTCAATCTCAAACAAATCCGCCTCCCACCTTGAGCTCTAACACCCAAGGCTCCAGATTCAGGCGCTTCGGACCTTCGACAATGTCCGGCTTCGACCTCCAAGGCCGGTGGATGCCTTACTCTGTTACGGAAGAAGACATGCGAAAGCTGAGAGATGCCAGGTATCTAACCGGCGAAATCTCGCATAGGCTGCCTGCTCAAGGGCAGGTTATTCCCACTCCCAAGCCCGGTGAGCACGTGGTGTTCATGTCTCACTTCCTTCGGGGGCTAAGCTTCCCGATTGATCCCTTCGTGAGGGGGCTCATGTTTTATTACGGGCTGGAATTTCATGACTGGGCTCCGGAGTCCATCCTCCAAATCTCATCGTTCATTGTCGTGTGTGAGGCCTTCCTCCACATTACTCCTCACTTCGGATTGTGGCTTAAAACCTTCAAGGTAGATCCAAGGATGATCAAGGGGCAGCACACAGAGTGCGAAGGTGCTGTTATAAGCAAGATTGTCGACATTCCACGGCCCGAGGGCTCCTTTCAAGAGGAGTTCAGCTTATGGCAACGAGAGTGGTTTTACATCACAGCTCCCAGGGGCACCACATGGGTGGCGCCACCTGCTTTTCGCTCGGGTCCCCCACCACAGCTAGCGTCATGGTCAATGAAGGGCTTAACTGGGGCCGTCCAAGGACGTGCCCTTGTTGCAGGGCCGCATTCGAAATCTCCTAGAAAGAGATATCAATCTGGCCGTAGTGACGCAGGTTATGTTGATTTGCCGCATCCTGCCCTGCAAACGTCGCCCCTCCGCCTGTGGGAGTTTAATCCGGAAGGACCACGAGCTCTCCAACATTTTATGGGTGCAACACCCATGGAGATGTACAAATTGTTCTTCGGATCACAAGCAATGTGTCCGAACTCGTCCGAGGACACAGGTCTGAGCTGCAATCGCCCGGATACTCAAGTAAGTAGCCCTGTACCCGGACATGTTATCCATATATTTATCATAAAATTGCCCTTAAAAGAGCTATCTTTTAAACAGGAGTGGATAGCGGAAGCAAAGCTTATCAGGTGTCCGCCCCCCCTCCCTGAGGCCACGCCAGATCCCGTGTTAACCAGGATGCTGGAGGTTGCGCCATTGGAAGAAGGCGAAGAGGGAAACAAGGAAGCTACCGCCTCCCCGAAGGGGGCTGTCAGGGAAGGAGGAATCGAGAATTCCTCCATCCAGGGGAAAAAGAGGACCGCCTCTGAAAACCCAGAGGCCATGGCCTCAAAGCAGGGGAAGAAATCTTCGTCAGAGGGTCCGGCGCCGGGAAGTACCTCGGCCGCATTGCGTCCCCAAGGGGATCAGCTCTCCATCGAGCCGTAAGTAAAGAGAGGGATTTTGTAAAATGAGAGACATCCCTGTTCTATTTCTGAGGAAGATAACCGAAAATTTACCTTTTAGTTCGGACCTCAGCCCTTCTCAGCAAAGCTCATCTTCAGGATATCTTCATCCGGAGATGATGGAGAGCGGAACGCCTCCCCCTGCCATATTGCCTTGCGAGGCGGGCGACCCTGAGTTGTCATCACGGAGGGTTTCTCCAAATCTGGCAGGGCCAGAAAGTAGCCGTATTGCACCCCAAGGTCCTCCGTGTCCGGCCTTCGAAGGAGGCCATCGGACTAGTCCGGCACAGCCTAGTTCATGGTCGGAGGGGCTGAAGGATCTGCTAGGGCGAGTGTCTATCTCAGAAGAACACCTTGCATTGATGGATATGATGATTAGAAGAATTTCATCTGCAGAGAGTGGGTTGTACGAGGCCGTTAGGAGTTTGCTGACAGGCTTTGAGGTACGCGAAATGATGTACCTTTTGACAGATCCGCATATGTAAAATGCGCCCTGTATAGATAGTAGCCCCTGAGACTCTGTGCACTGTCAAAAATGACGGCGTGCAGAGGATCATAATCCCAGGTATAATATGTCGCCTTGCCTATGTAGGTGGCGAAGTATTCGGTGGCTAGCCGGACTGATGAATTTGCCGAGCTAAAGCGGCAACTTGACGTGGTAGATGCCGACATCGCGCTTGTCAATGAGCGTTTGGACGAGGCACAAGGTATGTAATGTCTCCAAAGACATCTCGTAAGAGGAGCTCGATGCCCGTACCTTATAACATGTGTGCTTAATGCAGATGGTGCCGCTGCCATGGAGAAGCTTCGGGCGGAACTTGCCCGAGCCAAGGAGCAGGCCAGGAAAAGTGATGCGGCTACCTTAAAGGCGGCTGAAGAGCTAAAAGCCGAACAGGCTGCTCACTGCCAGAGCAAGAAGGAAATGGCCGAGATGGCTGTAAAATTGAAGAATGCTGCCGACCTCTGCAAGCTGCTTGAAAAAGAAGATAGGGTGGCACAGAAGGACCTAGAGAAGGTCACTGCCGAGGCCAAGGATACTCGCTCTGCGATGAGAGCTATGAAGGAGGAGCTACGTCAGGCCGGAGATATCATGGCTGGAAAGCCCTATATGTTGCGGATGAGGTTCTGGGATCCTAAGTATGCTCCATTGGACCGAAAGTGGAGTGCGGCGAATACTTATCTGGACTTGGCGGCGAGTGTCGCGAACACGACCGAACACATCCGGGATCAAAATGACCACGAAGTGGAAGAACTTTTTTAGTCGCAGTTCCACAATCCAGAGTGCCCATTTTTGGCATCTGATCATTTGGCCGCATGGGCGGAGCTGAACAGGTTATCCGGACTCGCCATGAAGCATGTCGCGAGTCATCTGTGGCCGAAAGGGCCCCAGCCGAAGAGTTATTTTAGCTTGGTGCAGCAGTTCCTTGACGCGGTGCCGCATATTGATGCAATGAAGAGGCCGGCGTGTATAGAGGGTGCGCAGATGGCTCTTGCCCGTGTCAAGACATACTGGGCGGAGATGAAGGCCAGTGCTGTTGCATCCCAAGATTCGGACTAAAGTCGAGTACCTACCGAGCACTATTTTGAGGAAGTTCTGCAAGGCGCTCGTTTAATAAAGACGCAATGCTCGAAGGATGTTATGTTCGAATAACGTGTATTATTGTAAAACAATGTTTTGATGGAATATAAAAGCTTTTTATACTTGTGCTTACAAGAATTAGAGCACCTCCTATGCGGTCGTTAATGTATATGTGTATATAACCTGAAAGATGGCAGTCGTTGGCTTCAGCCCCCACGCATATAATGCGGGGGTGTTCGCAGAAGGCACAATTTCACACTTAATCCAACATCTTGGTCCTATAAAGGAGGTGATAGCGCAGCGAACTAGGCAACCGGACTATAATGCTTTATCACATTCACTTAGCCATAGGAGTTTGACAGTGGGGCTACTTATATAGCCCTTAGGGGCACCGCGCTCTTCCGAATTCGGGGCGCATGTGTGCCTGACCAGGAAATGGCCCTTCGTTAATGCGGAGGAATCCTAAAGATTCTGGCAAGTCATCGAGTGGTTGACCAGTCTCACGCTATATCATGACAGTCAGTTTTCGGCTTTCTCTACTGAGGTGCTCGCCTGGCCCAACCGGGGCACAATCGCAGTAGTTCTCCTGGTGCCGCCTTAGCCCATAGAGCGGAACGTAAGGCAGCAAAACACAGGAGCCGGGCAAACCCAACATTTGACCAAAGACATGATTCGGAGCTAATGCATATAAGGCCAAACTCGCGACGCCGAACACTCCCTAAGGTGTTCGGTCTTTATGAAAACGGGTTGAACAAAAGCCCTTGATAAGAAGCCCCTTGTGTCCAGGTACGCGCAAAATTCTGACGTGGCCACATGCCAAGATGCCAGCCTCCTCCTCGGTTATAACAAAAAACCGGGGGATGTTATCAACAAGAGACAGTAAAAAAGGTTTACGCAGGGTCTTAATCTGAAAAGAATCCTTAGAATGGGTCCCTACTGCACGTCTGTGCCCGTGTCTCCGTTGTGCTGTATCCTGGACGGGTGTAGCACGGTGTTCATCTGTAAAAGAGAGGAACTTAGTTGAAAACAATCGTGCGAAAAATCTATGTTATATTAAATAAACAAAGTATAATTCAGAAAATGGGTAGAATTGACCTTTATTTTCTCTTGGTGTAAACGCGCGGAGCCCCTTGTACAGGGGTATGCGGCTAGTAAGCCTTTGTATGTCTACGCCGGACTCGTCTAGCCATGTCTGGGGTCTTGAACGACCTGTTTAGGTGCTTTAGCTAGTAAAGCTGGTTTAGTGTGTGGCTGTCAAGGCAGCCGCACCATCTTCCGCGCTCGAGGAACACTCGATATTACCCTTTAATGAGATGATGCCTTGTGGATCGGGCATTTTAAGTGTAAGTGATGCATAATGCGGTATTGCATTAAAGCGGGCGAAAGCTTCGCGTCCCAGTAGTGCTTGATAGCTACTTATGAATGGGGCGATGTGGAAGGTTAGCTTTTCGCTTCGGAAGTTGTCAGGGGAGCCGAACGTAACTTCTAACAAGAGGGAACCCGTACAATGGGTATCTGGGCCTAGCGTTACCCCTTGAAAGGAAGTGTTGCCATGGCGAATTATTGTTGGGTTTATCTCCATTTTGCAGACTGTGTCCTGGTATAACAGGTTTAGGTCGCTGCTGCCGTCCATTAGGACTTGTGTGAAGTGGAGTCCGTCAATTATCGGATCTAATACTAAGGCAGTCAAGCCTGCGTTTCGGATACTTCTAGAGTAATCCTGATGATCGAAGGTGATTGGTTGTAACAACCAGTGGCGGGGCTCCTCTGGAACAGGCCATATGGCGCGTATATCCATAGGCGCCACTCTGTTTTTCCCTTTTGTCACATGAAGTGAATTTATTGTTTTGACTTCTTGCGGGAACTTCTTTTGTTCTCCGGTGCTCTGCTTGTGGGGTTCGTCGTCGTCCCCGCTTGGTATGTCAAGCCCCTTGTGTTCGACATTAAGTTTGCCGGATTGCTTTAAGACCCAACAATCTCTGTGGGTGTGGTTTGCAGGCCTCCCGGGAGTACTGTGGATTTGGCATATTTTGTCCAAGATCTTGTTGAGGTTGGATAGCTCGTTCCTATTATCCTTGGGGGCGGCTTTTTCTGATTCTACCGAGAGCTTTTGAATCCGGCGTTGACTGCCCTGCTCTTCGGGCTGCTTCCCTTGGTTCGGCGCTGGTCCTTGCTACGTTGCGGTTTCCCGTTTCCATCCCTGGATTCGGATGTACTTGGATCGTTGGTGCTGCTCCTTGCCAACCAGCTATCTTCTCCCGCGCAAAAGCGGGTCATGAGGCTTGTTATGTGGCCATTGTTCTTGGATTTTCTTGGCCGAGGTGTCTAGCGAGCCATTCGTCTCGGATGCTGTGCTTGAAGGCTGCTAAGGCTTCGGCGTCCGGACAGTCGACTATCTGGTTCTTTTTAGTAAGAAATTTGTTCCAGAGTTTCCGGGCTGACTCTCCGGGTTGTTGAGTTATGTGACTTAGATCGTCTGCATCCGGAGGTCGGACATAGGTCCCTTGAAAATTTGCCCGAAAAGCATCCTCGAGCTCTACCCAACTTCCTATGGTGTTTTCGGGAAGGCTTTTAAGCCAATGCCGGGCTGGCCCTTTGAGCTTGAGGGGTAAATATTTTATGGCGTGGAGGTCATCTCCTCTAGACATGTGTATGTGGAGGATATAGTCCTCAATCTAGACTCCAGGGTCTGTTATTCCGTCGTATGCCTCTATGTTTACGGGTTTAAATCCCGCTGGAAATTCATGGTCCAGCACCTCATCGGTGAAACATAGGGGGTGTGCGGCACCCCTGTATTTGGGTGTGCCGTGGTGTTCAGATACTTGTTGTGTCGCATTGCTTGCTAGAGCTTGCTTTCTTGGCCCGTAGATAGATCTGACTGGGCCGTCTTTGTGATGCGAGTCCTTATGCGGATCGCGTGCCGGCTTGAGTGCGGCGCCCCTTGCCGCTCTATGTTGGCCATGGGGTTGTTTATCCGACCGGATGTCTTCTTTATTTTTTGATTGCGGGGGCTCTAAGGCCTCCTCATCAAATTCCGGTAGTAATTTTCGCTTCGGATAGCTCTTTGTGTGGCGACTATCGCCGTATTTGTCGGCGGTGTTGAGTACTTTGCCCCATCTAATTCTGAGTGCATCTTCCGCTGTTTTGAGCTCCTGCTTATGTTTTTTCAGGCTACGCACAGTGGCGACGAGCCTTTTGTGGAGGTTCTTCTGCTTCAGCAACTTGTCCGGCGTGAGGTCGTCAAGACTATCATCTTCACCGGGGGCGGGTTGTTCGGTTTGTTTACCCAAGTTGCCCTGTTCGGACGGTTGCTCGATGGCATGTTCATCGTCCGCCGGTTCACCCTGCTCTATGGCTGGGTCTCTGTCAAGGTGGGGTTTGGCGTAGCGCCTACGCCACCGCTTTGATTGCTTTTCGAGGGAATGATCCCTCGTTGCGTCCCTTTCTTCCTTGTCATCGTTTCTTTTAGGCGTGTCCACCATGTATACATCATGAGATGAGGTGGTTATCTGGTGCCCTATAGGCGCTGATTCATGTTCGTCTCCTGCATCGTTGTCCATACCGTCGTTGTCTTTGGAGTCGAAATCGAGCATCTCAGTTAAATCATCGACAGTGGCTATCAAGTGGGCGGTGGGTGGGCTTTGAATTTCTTCGTCGTCCGCATCCCACCCTCATTGACCATAGTCCGGCTAGGGCTCTCCTGATAAGGAGAGAGACTTTAGTGAATTCGGAATGTCGCCGAAGGGCGAATGCTGAAAGATGTCCGCCGTGGCGAACTCCATGATCGGCGCCCGATCGGGTTCGATCGGCAGGGGCGTGGAAGGTTTGGAGTCCGGAGAGGAGTCCGGCACCTTGGAGTCACAAGCTTCGCAAAGGACAAAACTGGTGTTCAGCTCGATCGCCATAGAGGTTGCAGCCCCCGAGGCAGTGTCTAACCATCCGTCTTCGATTGGCGCAGTCGGCTCCGGACTAAGGGTTGGAGCGGACGCCGGGGCGGCCTCGTGGGCACTACTCGGCGGCAGAGCTAGATCATGCCCATCGCGACAGTGCGGCGCGCCCGGCCGCGGCTCGAATCCGTCGAGGATCAAGTCTCCACGGATGCCGGACGGGTAGTTCAAGCTTCCAGATCTGACCTGATGGCCAGGGGCGTAGCTTTCAATCTGCTGCAGATGGCCAAGCGAATTGGCCCGCAGTGCAAAGCCGCCGAATACGAAGATCTGTCCGGGGAGAAAAGTCTCACCCTGGACCGCGTCGTTGTTGATGATCGGAGATGCCATCGGGCCTAAAGGTGATGACACAGAGGAACTCTCAATGAAAGCACCAATGTCGGTGTCAAAACCGGCCGATCTCGGGTAGGGGGTCCCGAACTGTGCGTCTAGGCGGATGGTAACAGGAGACAAGGGACACGATGTTTTTACCCAGGTTCGGGCCCTATCGATGGAGGTAAAACCCTACTCCTGCTTGATTAATATTGATGATATGGGTAGTACAAGAGTAGATCTACCATGAGATCAGAGAGGCTAAACCCTAGAAGCTAGCCTATGGTATGATTGTTGTTCGTCCTATGGACTAAAAACCCTCCGGTTTATGTAGACACCGGAGAGGGCTAGGGTTAGACAGAGTCGGTTACAATGGGAGGAGATTTACATATCTGTATCGCCAAGCTTGCCTTCCACGCCAAGGAAAGTCCCATCTGGACACGGGACGAAGTCTTCAGTCTTGTATCTTCATAGTCTAGGAGTCCGGCCAAAGGTCATAGTCCAGTCATCCGGACACCCCCTAATCTAGGACTCCCTCAGGCCCTTAACAGGCCAAAACTAATATCAGGCCGAATTACTAAATGGGCATTTAGCAAGTGGGCCCAAAAGCATAGCGTCCAGTTGACGGGCTAAATCTGATATGGGCCATAATTTAGCCCAAAGCCTCTTAAAGGGCCGGACCTGATCTAGGCCGTAATTTGGCCCAGACTGTGGTAGGCTTTTAATAGGACGGATCTCATATGGGCCATTATTAGGCCCGGAACGTGACAGGCCATTAATGGACCGGATCAAATATGGGTAGGCATTTGGCCCAAAACATGGCAGCCAGTTAATGGGCCGGCCTACTAGGGTCATCAAAATCTTGTGGGCCTACAGTTGGGCCGGCCCATTAATGTCGGCAAAATCTCGTGGGCCTTTAGCTGGGCCGGCCCATTATGACACACAAAAATCTTATGGGCCTTTACCTGGGCCGGCCCATTATGGTCCGCAAAATCTTGTGGGCCTTTAGCTGGGCTAGCCCATTATGGTCCGCAAAATCTCGTGGGCCTTTAGCTGGGCTGGCCCATTATGGTCCGCAAAATCTTACGTGCCTTTAGTTGGGCCGGCCCATTTAAACTTGATGGGCCGGTCCATGTGTCAACACATCATAGGCATGTCTCACCCATTGGATGAGTGACACCTGTGCCAACGCGGAGCTGACACGTGTCTCCTCCAGCCAATGATGATTTTACACGTGGAAAATCCCCATTGGTCGGGGCTGTTAACGGGTTATCGGATCCAAAACCCGACCCGATAGCTTAACGGCGTTCCGTTACGGTGGATGCCACGTGTCGGTCACCCTTGACGAAAGCACTTATGTGACATGCGATTTATCATCATGTAAGTGGACATTTTCGTGATGATAATTTTGGTAATGTCATGGAACACTTCTAAACAGCACAGGTATGACTATCTTGATTCTGTCATAAAATCGTCATGGATGTACATGCACGACAAAAAACGCGACCTACTATGACAAACACGTATCATCACAGAAGAGTATTTTTTTGTAATGTTTACCACGGACGCAGCTATTTGAGTAGATCATGTTAACCCTATAGGGGTGTACTTCTTCACACACGCTCTTGCCACTTACCACCATGTACACGTCATGTATCTCGGCAACTTTCAAGCGAAAGCCCGGCGAGGGTGTCGGCTAAGACCTGACTAACCACACAAGTCTCTAGTCCAGGTTTATCGCCTATTCGAGTTCCATCCGCAAGGAGATCTGGACGGGGTGTCACTCATGGCCCCAAACTATGTGAGCAGGGTTCCCAAGCCCACCATCCGGGTGCCACTTGGTACACCGTGCTACTTCACCAAGTCTGTCCCAAGCCCACCTGTACCGGGTGCCACTTGGTAGACTACTAGCACTACCTACAAACACCAGAAAGTAGTTGCAACTCCTGGACAAAGATCGGGTTGATTAGTAAGTCGAGGGAGCTTGGAGTGCCCGAAGCCCAACTTGTGGTAGTAACTGTCTTGGATCACAGACACAGAACTTAGTTCCTGAGGGCGTTTTCAATGAGACAACCCACCATGTACTCCTACATGGCCTCTCACCGCTACCTTTACCAAATCATGTTCACACACTTAGCTCTCAACAGAAGGACATGTTCAACACCATTTCGATCCATCCCAGATGAATCAGACCCGACACAACTCTAAGCGATAGAGGGCATAACAAACAAGCATGAATGAGTAGGCACATCATGGCTCAAACAACTCCTACTCATACTAGTGGGTTTCAACTATTTACTGTGGCAAAGACAGGTCATGTACAGGAAAAGGGGTTCAACTACCGCATCATGTAATAGTTGAATTGATGTTTTCCTAATGCAGTAAAAGAGAGCCGGAGTGAGAGAGTGGGATTGCATCGGAATGCTCAATGGGGTTTTGCTTGCCTGGCACTTCTGAAGATAGTATAGCTCTTCCTTAGTGTCATCGAACTCATCGCTAGAACAACGTCTACTGAGAGGGGACAAACATCGGCAACAGAGAAAGAACACAATCAATGCAATGTAAAAATATGATGCATGATCATGGTATGGCAAAATGAGTGTGTTTGAGCTAATGCAACTAGCAAAAATATAGATGAAGTTGGTTTGAACCCAAGGTTCAAATTCAAACTCCATATGTGATTATTTAAATGCCAAACATTTGATTTGCCCTATTCAGCAACTGTAAGTTGTTCCAACATGCATGAAAATGGTGCAGATGGATAGATTGGTTTTTTCTGATAATTGTTCATATATAAATCTTTTCATTTGGAGTTATAGATTAATTTCTATGATTTTTTGAAGTTTTGGGCATTTTCTGAAAATAAATAAATCATTTAGATTTATTTGAATTCCAAAAAAGGATTTATGACGTCATAGTGACATCATCACTATATCAGCAAGTCAAAGGCGCCAACCCAGGTCAAACCTGACACCTGAGACCCCCACGTCAGCCTCACATCTAATTAACAGAGTTAATTAGCATTAACCTAATCCTAATCTAGATTAGTTACGGGCATGGGCCCATAGGTCAGTGTCAATAGGGCTAATTAAGCTTAAAAAAACTTAAATAGAGTTAGCAGGGGCGAGGGAGCACTTGTCAGCGACCACGGGAAGGTCAAACCCCGGTCGAACAGGTCAAACGACTGGCAGTTAGCCGCCGGCGAAGCCGAACGCGATGGAGGGCTTCGGGTTGCATGCTCCGGCGACCAAACGGCCGGCAGAGAGCATCTATGTGCAGCTGGGAGTGCCCTGCGTCTTCTTGTGTGAGCGGGAGGGGCTGAGACGGCCCGAGCTCACCGGAATCAAGCTCCGGGCGGCGACCGGAGTTCCGGCGTTGATGAAAACAACACCACGGTGCACAGGAGGAGGAACTGGTGGTGGCTACGGGTTCGCAGAGAGGTTTTGAGCACACTGGTGTCCTCGACGGTTGCAGTGGCCGTGGCCATGGCTATGTCATCACCGGCGGTGGGGAGCTCACGAGTGTGCCGGCGCGTGCGCTTAGGGGAAGCAAATGACCGTGGGAAGAGATAGGGACGGCGCGGGAGCTCACAGGGAGGTCATAGAGCAGCTCAGTGGCCTCGGTGAGGCGGCGGAGATAGTGAATCAGATGGCGGCATCCGGCAGCCGTGGGCAGGGAAGAAGGGTCGGGGAAGCTGCTGCAGGGCGCGTCCGCTTGCATGGCTTGACGCAGACGGCGCAGAGGTCGACAACGGAGCTTCTTGGCTCGTCGGAGAGGCGTGTGGGGGCCGGTGGCCGCGTGAAAGGTGGACGGCGGCGACGGGGGCGTTCGGTCTTGGGAGATAGAGAGTTGCAGAGGAGGGGATGAG
>NC_041391.1:611857050-611884928 GCF_002162155.2 Triticum dicoccoides | reverse complement strand
GGGGGGGTGATAACCCACAAGTATAGGGGATTGCAACAGTTTTCGAGGGTAGAGTATTCAATCCAAATTTATTGATTCGACACAAGGGGAGCCAAAGAATATTTCAAGTATTAGCAGTTGAGTTGTCAATTTAACCACCTTGAAAGACTTAATATCTGTAGCAAAGTGTTTAGTAGCAAAGTAGTATGGAAGTAACGGTAACAGTGGCAAAAGTAACAGTAGCAATTTTGTAGTAATCGTAACAGTGGCAACGGAGAAGTAACTAAGCAAAGATCAATATGTGAAAAGCTCGTAGGCAATGGATCAGTGATGGATAATAATGTCGGATGCGATTCCTCATGTCATAGTTCTAACATAGGGTGACACAGAACTAGCTCTAGTTTATCAATCTAATGTAGGCATGTTTTCTGAATATAGTCATACAAGCTTATGGAATAGAACTTGCATGACATCTTTTGTCCTACCCTCCCGTGGTAGCGGGGTCCTATTGGAAACTAAGGGATATTAAGGACTCCCTTTAATAGAGTACCGGACCAAAGCATTAACACTTAGTGAATACATGAACTCCTCAAACTATGGTCATCACCGGGAGTGGTCCCGATTATTGTCACTATGGGGTTGCCGGATCATAAAACATAGTAGGTGACTATTGACTTGCAAGATAGGATCAAGGACTCACATATATTCATGAAAACATAATAGGTTCAGATCTAAAATCATCGCACTCAGGCCCTAGTGACAAGCATTAAGCATGGCAAAGTCATAGCAAATCAATCTTAGAACATAATGGATACTAGGAATCAAACCCTAACAAAACTAACTCGATTACATGGTAAATCTCATCCAACCCATCATCGTCTGGCAAGCCTATGATGGGATTATTCATGCACGGCGGTGAGCATCATGAAATTGGTGATGGAGGATGGTTGATGATGACTATGGCAACGGATTCCCCTTCCCGGAGCCCCGAACGGACTCCAAATCAGCCCTCCCAAGGAAGATTAGGGCTTTCCAGCGGCTCCGTATCGTAAAACGTGATGAATCCTTCTCTCTGATTTTTTTTGTGATACTCCAAAATTTTTTTTGGTGATTTTTGGTTTCAGAAAGAGCCTTGCTTGGTTTGAAAGAAGGTCACTTAAACCCTTCCTAAAAACCGTCTTCTAAGTTTGCCCTCTCAAAAATCTTTTTTCTTGGATTTAGTTTCTTTTAAAGAGAAAACCTTTTTGATTTTTGGTCTTTCTTTTGATTTTGATCCACTCTGGTTTACCATGCCTCCTATGGTAAAACTCCCCAAAAAAAACCCTCCTCCCACTTTGGTACAACCCAAACATTCTGTCCAAACTAATAAAATCCATTTTTGGATTTTATTCCAATTATTTCTCCTCCCAAAATAATTCTGTCTTTTCTTTTGAGCCTAGGTGATTTGCAAAGCAAGTACCCTAATGCTTTTGATTTTTGACCTCAACTCAACACCCCTGGATAGTCCTTTGTACCCACAACCCAGAACCATCTTTATCCACTCTTCTTCTTTTCAAATATTTTAAATTACACTCACTGCAAGTTTGGACTAGATTTGCCAAATTTGGTAAAATTCATATCTACACTGCTCCAAAGATTCCACCAAAATTCAGGCAACCTCTAGTTGCAATGAGAGACCACTCCACCAAAAATCAGCTCAAGGAAAAATCCCTAGATACCAGAATCATTCTGTCGAACACCTGCATGCACTATTTTGTTCATATTCAGTAAATTCAGAAAGTTCAGTGTCGTTTCCCCGACAGAACTTCAGTCACATGCCCACTGTGCGTTTGGCTCAATGCTCGCAGCCTGGCCTGCTTGTCCGGAGCTCCACACGCGCACTTGGCGCCTTCCTGGCGTCGGTGGCGCCCTGGCCCGCCTGCGCCGGCGTGCTTTGCGGCGGCCGAAACACCATAACGGCCGACAGGGAGCAAAACGGCGGCTCAACATCGTTCGGTGCCGCCCAAACCCCCTGGTGGCTCCGCGTGGCCATCTCCTTGCCAGCACATGCATGCAGCACCGTCGCCGTCGCTTGGCACGCGCAGAGCGTGCTCTCTGCCGTCGACGGGCCGTGCGGCCGTTCCATCGAGGGCAGGCCGTAAACCTCCCTCCCGTGCTGAGCTGGACCCTGAAATGGCACCACTACTCCACCTAGGCGATGCTCAAGCTCCTAAGCCGACCGTCCAGCCACAGCACCGCCGTAATCAACTCGCCGAACTTATCCGTTCACGGCAACCGACTCGGGCCGGCTATATATAGCACCCTCGAGCCTGCTCTCGCCCCCGCACGACTCCACCACCTCACTAGACCCCGCCTAGCCACTGGGAGAGCCTCGAGGGGCCTTCTTCCCCGACTCCGGCCGCCCCATTCCGCCTCGGCCTCCACCTCGATTCGCTCCGGTGAGGCCATCTCCGACGCCCTAACTTCGTCAACAACCCTCTCGAGCAACTAGGAGACTAACCCCCACTCCTATTTGATCCCCGCAACTCCCTCCGGCGAGATCCACGACTGCCCGAACCGCCGTCCGCCGGAGCAAGGGCCGCCGTCGACACAGTGCTCGCCGGTGACCACCACCACCACCCACAGACGCGGAACGGTGCACTGATCTCGAAGGTAACCCCTGATCACCTTGCCTCGCCGTGGATTGCCGCCGGTGACCATCGCACCTCTCGGGCGCCGTCGTGCTCTGTTTCTCCGTTTGAAATTTCAAACCCGACAGGTGGAGCCCGCCTGTCAGCCTCACAGCCGTTTCTTTTAAACGAAACGTTATCCTGGACTTTTCCACACAGCCTCCGGGAAACTTTCTGTTTCATTACAGATGGGTCCTTGGACCAAAACTCTTATAACTTTTAAACAGAAAATGATTTTTGATCGATTCCTTTTCTGTCATCTTTATTTTTCTGTCTAGTTTTTTGTCATCTTTATTGGAAAAATATTTGGAACACTTTTCTGTACACTCACGGTATTTACGTTGCGTACGTATTTTTCTTATATCGTAGATACCGGAGGAGGTGACAGAGCTGCAAACTTCACACAGTTAAACTCCGACTACTCCGAACCAGGCAAGCATGTTTGAACTCTTGATATGACGAGTGTTGTTGCATGTTTGCATTTTAGTATAATCATGGCATGCTTATGAACATCACTTTGAATGTTATATTTCATGCACATAAGCGGAAAGTAAGGTTCGGAAAGCATTATGATGTTGGATACGTATTTGCATAGCCATGTGTTGGCATGAGGATGGGTAAGATGGCAGTGTTGTGACATGCCAGTCTTATGCCAGATTATTTGACTTCCATGTCATTCGTGAAACAAATCACATTTCCATTCATTCCTTCCTATACTGTCACATGTTTTCCGAAAGGAATATGGCATAGTAAGTTGCAAATCGTTTTCCTGGTACACACCAAATAGAGAGGCCGGGATGAGGGTTCCATGGCCCTGGATTAAAGCCCGTCATCTGGTCAGGGGGCATGGGTGTTTCCGGTTGGGACCGAGAGGGGGGCACCCCTTAGAGCGCGCGTATAGAAATTTGATCCCATGCTATTCGAGGTTGTGGCCTCCCCGTCTCAAAGTTTTCTTGGACGTTGTCCAGGGTGATTCCTGGCATCGTGAGGTGAAACGGGTGTGTACTAGTTAAATGAGTTTCTTCTGAAATACCGTAAACGGAACTAGTCCTTCGTGACTACGGAAATCCGTTGGCTGTGGTCAGTTCATCCAAACTCTGCAGAGTCTCAAATCTTTCAATTATCTTGTACTTTGTTCAAGTACTATATTCATCTTATCTTGTCAGGTATCAGCCTTAGTGACAAAACTCCGGTGGGATTCATGTGTGATAAATCCGGTTAAAAGATTATTCTTGTGGATGGACTAATCTTGTTATTTACATTGATTACGAGCCCTGTCTGCGATGTCGCACAGACGTCCGACGGTGGCATACTTGTTATTTACTTTTGTTATAGGCCCTATCTGTGATGCCGCTCAGACGTCCGACGGTGGCATATCTGTTATTTACATTTGTTGCAAGCCTTGTCTGTGATGTCACTCAGACGTCCGACTGTGGCATTTCTTTTACAGCCGTTTATGTGATGTCGCTCAGACGTCCGACTGTGGCATTTCTTTTACAGCCCTTTTTGTGATGTCGCTCAGACGTCCGACTGTGGCATTTCTTTTAAAGCCCTTTATGTGATGAAGCTCAGATGTCTGACTGTGGCATTTCTTTTAAAGCCCTTTATGTGGTGTCGCTTAGACGCCCGACTGCGGCATGCATTTGATTTATTTACCTTTCGAGGCGTCGCTCCAGACACCCGATCAGTTTTCAATTATTTATTTTATTTATCAAGTCCTGCAATATTATCATTGTTATATGAGCATCATCCTTTATTCATGACGCATTCATGCATTCATTGATTGTATCTTTTGTTCGAACTGTCTTGCGAGTACTTTCAAAGTACTCACCTGGCTTGTTGATTTGGCCAGATGTTGATGAAGGCGATCTCATGGATGAAGAGTTTGATAGCGAGTCCGACGCCTAGAGGAGTCCCAGTCAGTCCCGTGCGATCCTGTTTTGGTCATTGTATTATCCGCTTCCACAAACCCCGAATAAATTCATCGAGCCTCCCCCGACGCTCGATGAGTTGCCAGTTAGGAGTCTAGTTATCCACCACTTTTTCCTCGAGCTAGTAGCATGCCACCACACCCCTGTATCATAACCGCCCATATGTAAGATATTGGCGAGTTTGTAATAAATTGTTGAGCAGCCTCAGCTCAACCTTTTATTATATTTGATGCTACTGGTTCTCTGTTTATCAAGCATTTGTCTACCGGAAAGGATGACTTTTTCCTATACTGGGATTTAAAGATCAATTTTTCTCAATATTCATTTATTGAAAAATTCGGTCGTGACAGACTTGGTAACCAGAGCCAGGCTGACTATAGGAAGCCACTAGGTGCGATCGCTAATTTAATTATTAGCATGACAGTGTTTATTCTTGTCTTTACAAATGTAGTCATCTTTCTGACAGTCAGCATACAAATTTATGATCTGATCACTCAGAATTTTTGCCTACTTTTGTAGATGGCCGGCAGCGACTGCGAGTCTCAAATGTTCGCCAACGTGCCAGAGGGGTTCGTCAAACTCCTCTCATTCATCGTTCAGGTCGCCATGGGGCCATCCGTCCGCCCAGTCTTCACGCTTTATCCACACAAGATCAACGACAGTCTGACCATGCACCAAGCCGCGGTGCAATTCAGGGGAGGGCATGTTGAGATGCGCCGCTTCCGTTTCTTGGGGAGAGCCATGCCTACAGAGAGGCATGCTATGCAGATGGCAGCCCGCGAGGCGATAGGTCGTCTTCGGGATGTCCTTCCTGCAATAAAGACCCGTCGCTATCGCTACCTTCCATGCCATGTGCCCTACACTTGTCACTACTCATTCTCTTGCCCCAGAGGAGAGCAAGACGAGGCCTTTGAGATGCTTGTCGAGTACCTCCGAGCCCTGGAGGCAGCCTTTGACAGCATGGTGGACGACCTCGTAGCTGCCCGCATGGATTCAGTTCATGGCTGTGCTGCTAACAGGAGGGAACTCCTACACACCGCTCCACCGCTGACCTTTATCTCATCCTCAGCTTCTCATTCGCCTACCATTCTTGCTACTGCATGTCGTCTGCGTACCACCGAGGAATTCAACCAGGCTATTGCACCCACTCCCGTTCGCGCTGCACCACTTTTTGCACCCACTCCCATACGGGCTACTCCATCTATTCTGCCCACTTTTATTCAGGGTACTCCGCCTACGGCACCTGCTCCATCAGCTCAGCGCAGCGTTCCTCGGCTGGAACCTATTAGCGAGGAGGAAGTTGATTCCCCAATGTCACTGCGTCTCACCCTCGGCAGGCCAAGGGAGATCCTCACCATCTCCGACTGACTACACGTATACGCCATGCGATGTATCGACTTGTGTAATATGTTTATATGTACATAGGTTGTGAGAAGTAGCCTGTTTGCGCATCATGTAGGATCTGGAGGAGTGCACTAGTTTAAATAACATGTCAGGATTATGTACGCATATCCTGAGTGATGTAATGTACAATTATGCCCGTGTGTAAGATATGTAATAGTCCTTCTCCGCGCGCAATCGTGTGTTTCCAAAAATATCCTGGAGTTTAAATATGTTCTTTGTGTGTGATTTTATTGACTTTTGCGACTCGCTTTCTTATCTTACGAGTTCACAAAATATATCCCCAGAGTGAAAGATGTCTCGTCCTTGGACGGGCTCCATGCCAACTCAGCCAGAGGAAAATTATGGCACACCGCAGAACCACAATTTCACTCAGGGTCAGACAAGTCAACAGGACAGTGAAACAGCTTTTACACAAGTTTGTCATTTGTATGAACAGAGTCAGCAGCAACACCAGGAAATGATGAACCAATTCATCAATATGGGAAGTAACCGTGGTCAGTATCAACCGCAATCCAAATTATCTGAGTTACAAAAGACGCGTCCTCCAACATTTTCTCATACTGACAAGCCTCTTGCGGCCGATGACTGGCTTCGAGACATGGAGAGAAAATTAATTATCGCACAATGTTCAGACCGTGAAAAACTATTGTATGCACCACATTATCTCACAAGAGCAGTTGCATCGTGGTGGGAAAACTTCCTGCACATGCACCCCAACGAAAATGAAATCACCTGGGAAAATTTCAAAGAAGGTTTTTGTGGGGCACATATTCCTAAGAGCGTCATGAAAATCAAGAAGAAAGAATTTGATGAACTCAAGCAAAGGGCCATGATAGTGTCAGAATACAACAACCAATTCACTCTGCTGTCTCGCTACGCCAATGAAGAACGCATGACCGAGAGCAAGAAGATGGAAAAATTCTTGGAAGGCCTGGCACCCGCCCTAAAGTGCCAGCTAGTTGTGCATACCTTTCCAGATTTTAAAACACTGGTGGATAAGGCCATTACTCTGGAAAATGAGCGACGTAGCCTGGAAGATTTCCGCAAACGCAAAAGGGACCAGACTACTTTTGCTCGCAACCCTAGAAACAAGACAGAAATTCAGAAGGGTAGAACACACAAAACCCCAACGGAAAATTCACGTCCAATCAAGAATTTCCATGCAAGAGACAAAGAGTTCACCTATCGCCCAGGCGTTACCTGTTATGCTTGTGGAGAAGAAGGGCACTATGCCAAGTAGTGCCCCAAGCCAAGGAGCTCAACCCCGAAGCTCAATAATGGTGGCAATAATTCAGCACCAAAGCGAAGCAATTTCAACCCCAACAACAACCACCGGAAAGGTCACTTCAACCACGTGACCCGATAGGAAGCACAGAACGCCCCAGATATCGTACTCGGTACGTACCCCGTCAACACAATACCTGCCATGGTTTTGTTTGATTCTGGAGCTTCTCACTCATTTGTTTCGAAAAGTTTTGCTTTGCAAAATAATTTTTCGATGCTTCCCTTGGAAAAATCAATGATCATCAAGTCCCCTGGAATTAAGCAAGTGACCCAGAGTTACTGTCAAGGTGTGGTTATTGAATTTGAAGGATTGAAGTTTTACACCAACCTTATTGTACTGGAAAGCAAAGGACTGGATGTCATCCTAGGAATGGATTGGTTAACCACCAACAAAGGTTTTATTGACTGCTTCAACCGTACCGTGATTCTCACACACCATCATGGGAAGAAAATAAAAGTTTCAGCCAAAGAGAGACAAATACCTCGACAACCTAGATTAAACAAGGTGGACGTTTCTGAGCTGAACA
This sequence comes from Triticum dicoccoides, assembly GCF_002162155.2. NCBI lineage: Eukaryota > Viridiplantae > Streptophyta > Magnoliopsida > Poales > Poaceae > Triticum > Triticum dicoccoides. The sequence goes on along the minus strand of NC_041391.1, from coordinate 611,877,134 downwards.
AGGTTCCAGTAGTATGTGAATTCCCAGATGTATTTCCAGAAGAACTACCAGGCATGCCACCGGACCGAGAGATAGAATTCAACATTGAGCTAGCACCCGAAACCGCTCCTATTTACAAGAAACCTTACAGAATGGCACCATCCGAATTGGTAGAGTTGAAGAAGCAAATAAAAGAATTGTTGGAGAAAGGATACATACGATCCTCCTCGCCTTGGGGTTCTCCAATTTTATTTGCCAAGAAGAAGGCTGGAACAATGCGGTTGTGTATTGATTATCGAGCTCTCAACATGGTCACAATCAAGAACAAATACCCAATGCCCCGAATAAATAATTTATTCTATCAGCTCGCACAGGCCAAAGTCTTCTCAAAAATTGACTTGAGATCAGGATACCACCAATTAAAAGTACGAACAGAAGATATTCCCAAGACCGCCTTCACCTCCAGATATGGGCTGTATGAGTTCACAGTGATGCCATTCGGGCTAACCAACGCCCCCGCATATTTTGTTCACCTCATGAACAAAGTATTTATGAAGTATATGGACAAGTTTGTTGTGGTATTCATCGATGATATTCTAATATATTCCAAAACACCAGAAGAGCACGCCGAACATCTCAGGATCGTACTCGGAGAACTCAGGAAACATCAACTGTACGCCAAATTCAGCAAATGTGAATTTTGGCTAAGGCAGGTGGGTTTTCTGGGCCACGTGCTAACCCAAGAAGGTATTGCAGTAGACCCAGAAAAAGTCAAGGCCATACTTGGCTGGAAACCACCAGCTAACGTAACGGACGTTCGGAGTTTCTTGGGAATGGCAGGCTATTATCAGATATTTATTGAAGGATTCTCCACTATAGCAAAGCCCATGACACAATTGCTCAAGAAAGGCAAGAAGTTTGAGTGGACAGAAGCATGTGAGAAAAGCTTCCAAGAGCTAAAAAGCAAATTAACAATGGCACCAGTACTAATTGTACCAGATATACACAAGAATTTTGAGGTATATTGTGACGCATCCCGGAAAGGCCTCGGATGCGTATTGATGCAAGAAGGCAAGGTAGTTGCGTATGTCTCTAGACAACTACGCAAGCATGAGGAAAATTATCCCACTCATGACTTGGAATTAGCAGCGGTCATCCATGCACTCAAGGAATGGAGACACTTCCTACATGGGAATCATTGTGAGATATACACAGACCATAAGAGTCTTAAGTATATTTTCACACAGCCAGAGTTAAATTTACGGCAATGACGCTGGTTAGAGTTGGTGAAGGATTATGATGTTGGAATCCACTATCATCCCGGAAAAGCAAATGTTGTGGCAGATGCACTTAGTCGAAATCCCAGCACGGACAACGATAGTATACCAAAGTTGAGGCCAGAATTTCAGCAGGAATTTGCCCGACTCAATCTAATAATGGTTACCGAAGGCAGTGTGTCGAATATAGAAATACAGCCTACCCTGATGGAAAGGATCAAGGAAGCCCAGCACGGACACCCCAGCATTGAGGGCATAAAATGAAAAGTGAGTTTGGGAAGAGCCTCATAATTCAACGTAGATGAGCAAGGAATATTGTGGTACGGAGAGAGGCTATGCGTACCAAATGTCAAGGACCTCAAACAGCAGATATTGACTGAAAGTCACACAGCTCCGTATTCAATCCATCCTGGAGGGACAAAAATGTACAAAGACCTTCAGGAAATTTTTTGGTGGCACGGCATGAAGAGAGATATAGCCACGTATCAAGACGTTCATTGCATGCTGTGACTCTTGTCAACGTATCAAGGCCGAGCACCAGAAACCAGCCGGACTATTACAACCAAGTAAGAGACCCGAGTGGAAATGGGACGAGATTGGAATGGACTTTATCGTTGGACTGCCATGGTCACGACACGGAAACGATGCCATATGGGTCATAACCGACATTTTAACCAAGGTGGCACATTTTATTCCGGTAAAGACAACTTACACCACTCAAAGACTGGCCAGACTTTATCTTGCCCGTATCGTGTGCCTGCATGGAGTCCCTAAGACTATCATCTCCGATAGAGGCACACAGTTCGTCTCTATATTTTGGGATCACCTACAACAGGCACTGGGAACCCAACTAGCCTTCAGTACCGCGTACCATCCCCAGACTGATGGGCAGACGGAATGCGTAAACCAAATCCTAGAAGACATGCTAAGAGCCTGTGTCCTCACCTACAGGAACAGTTGGGAAGAAAGTTTGCCATATGCAGAGTTCGCATACAACAACAGCTATCAAGCCAGCTTGCAAGTGGCACCCTTTGAAGCTCTATATGGGAGAAGATGTCGTACCCCGCTAAATTGGTCAGAGACCGGAGACAACCATATCTTTGGCCCAGATATGCTCAAGGAGGCCGAGGAGAAAGTTAAGACAATTAGAGAACGACTCAAAACAGCTCAAAGTCGGCAAAAGAGTTATTATGACCGAAAGCATTGGGAAATCAGTTTTGAACCCGGAGAATTGGTATACCTGAGAGTTTCTCCTATGAAGGGTCTGCAACGATTCAAGATTAAGGGGAAACTAGCACCAAGATTCATCAGACCATTTCATATAGTGGCCCGAAGAGGCACGGTAGCCTACCAGCTAGACCTACCCGGAGACTTATCCGGTATCCACAACGTTTTTCACATCTCGCAGTTGAGAAAATATGTGAGCAACCCAGAGAAGCTAGTTTCACATGAGAATATTGACGTGCAACCGGACCTCACTTATCGGGAGCACCCAATAAAAATATTAGAAGAGTCTGAGAGGAGGACCCGACAGAAAACCATTATGTTTTTCAAAGTTCAGTGGAGTAATCACACCGAGAATGAAGCAACTTGGGAGAGCGAGGATTTTCTTCGGACAGAGCACCCACACCTGTTTAAGGATCAGCTAAAATCTCGGGACGAGATTTTTCCTAAGGGGGCAGGTGCTGTGACACTCCAAATTTTTTTTGGTGATTTTTGTTTTCAGAAACAACCTTGCTTGGTTTGAAAGAAGGTCACTTAAACCCTTCCTAAAAACCATCTTCTAAGTTTGCCCTCTCAAAAATCTTTTTTCTTGGATTTAGTTTCTTTTAAAAAGAAAACCTTTTTGATTTTTGGTCTTTCTTTTGATTTTGATCCACTCTGGTTTACCATGCCTCCTATGGTAAAACTCCCCCAAAAAACCCCTCCTCCCACTTTGGTACAACCCAAACATTCTATCCAAACTAATAAAATCCATTTTTGGATTTATTCCAATTATTTCTCCTCCCAAAATAATTCTGTCTTTTCTTTTGACCCTAGGTGATTTGCAAAGCAAGTACCCTAATGCTTTTGATTTTTGACCTCAACTCAACACCCCTGGATAGTCCTTTGTACCCACAACCGAGAACCATCTTGATCCACTCTTCTTCTTTTCAAATATTTCAAATTACACTCACTCCAAGTTTGGACCAGATTTGCCAAATTTGGTGAAATTCATATCTACACTTCTCAAAATTCCACCAAAATTCAGGCAACCTCTAGTTGCAATGAGAGACCACTCCACCAAAAATCAGCTCATGGAAAAATCCCTAGATACCAGAATCATTCTGTCGAACACCTGGCATGCACTGTTTTGTTCATATTCAGTAAATTCAGAAAGTTCAGTGTCGTTTCCCCGACAGAACTTCAGTCACATGCCCACTGTGCGTTTGGCTCGATGCTCGCAGCCTGGCCTGCTTGTCCGGAGCTCCACACGTGCGCTTGGCGCCTTCCTGGCGTCGGTTGCGCCCTGGCCCACCTGCGTCGGCGTGCTTTGCGGTGGCCGAAACACCGTAACGGCCGACAGGGAGCAAAACGGCGGCTCAACGCCGTTCGGCGCCGCCCAAACCCCCTGGTGGCTCCGCGTGGCCATCTCCTTGCCAGGGCACGCATGCAGCACCGTTGTCGTGGCTTGGCACGCGCAGAGCGCGCTCTCTGCCGTCGACGGGCCGTGCGGCCGTTCCGTCGAGGGCAGGCCGTAAACCTCCCTCCCGTGCTGAGCTGGACCCTAAAATGGCACCACTACTCCACCTAGGCGATGCTCAAGCTCCTAAGCCGACCGTCCAGCCACAGCGCCGCCGTAATCAACTCGCCAGACTTATCCGTTCGCGGCAACCGACTCGGGCCGGCTATATAGCACCCCCGAGCCTGCTCTCGCCCCCGCACGACTCCACCACCTCACTAGACCCCGCCTAGCCACTGGGAGAGCCTCGAGGGGCCCTTCTTCCCCGACTCCGGCCGCCCCGTTCCACCTCGGCCTCCACCTCGATTCGCTCCGGTGAGGCCGTCTCCGACGCCCTAACTTCGTCAGCAACCCTCTCGAGCAACTAGGAGACTAACCACCACTCCTATTTGATCCCCGCAGCTCCCTCCGGCGAGATCCACGACTGCCCGAACCGCCGTCCGCTAGAGCAAGGGCCGCCGTCGACACAGTGCTCACCGGTGACCACCACCACCACCCACAGACGCGGAACGGTGCACTGATCTCGAAGGTAACCCCCGATCACCTTGCCTCGCCGTGGATCGCCGTCGGCGACCATCGCACCTCTCGGGCGCCGTCGTGCTCTGTTTCTCCGTTTGAAATTTCAAACCCGACAGGTGGAGCCCGCCTGTCAGCCTCACAGCCGTTTCTTTTAAACGAAACGTTATCCTGGACTTTTCCATAGAGCCCTTGGAAACTTTCTGTTTCATTACAGATGGGTCCTTAGACCAAAACTCTTATAACTTTCAAAAAGAAAATGATTTTTGATTGATTCCTTTTCTGTCATCTTTATTTTTCTGTCTAGTTTGTTTTCATATTTATTTGAAAAATATTTGGAACACTTTTATGTACACTCACGGTATTTACGTTGCATACATTTTTTTCTTATACCGTAGGTACCGGAGGAGGTGACGGAGCTGCAAACTTCACACAGTTAAACTCCGACTACTCCGAACCAGGCAAGCATGTTTGAACTCTTGATATGATGAGTGTTGTTGCATGTTTGCATTTTAGTATAATCATGGCATGCTTATGAACATCACTTTGAATGTTATATTTCATGCACATAAGCGGAAAGTAAGTTTAGGAAAGCATTATGTTGTTGGATACATATTTGCATAGCCATGTGTTGGCATGAGGATGGGTAAGATGGCAGTGTTGTGACATGCCAGTCTTATGCCAGATTATTTGACTTCCATGTCATTCGTGAAACAAATCACATTTCCATTCATTCCTTCCTATACTATCACATGTTTTCCGAAAGGAATATGGCATAGTAAGTTGCAAATCGTTTTCCTGGTACACACCAAATAGAGAGGCCGGGATGAGGGTTCCATGGCCCTGGATTAAAGCCCGTCATCTGTTCAGTGGGCATGGGTGTTTTCGGTTGGGACCAAGAGGGGGGCACCCCTTAGAGCGCGCGTATCGAAATTTGATCCCATGCTATTCGAGGTTGTGGCCTCCCCGTCTCAAAGTTTTCTTGGACGTTGTCCAGGGTGATTCCTGGCATCGTGAGGTGAAACGGGTGTGTACTAGTTAAATGTGTTTCTACTGAAATACCGTAAACGGAACTAGTCCTTCATGACTACGGAAATCCGTTGGCTGTGGTCAGTTCATCCAAACTCTGCAGAGTCTCAAATCTTTCAATTATCTTGTACTTTGTTCAAGTACTATATTCATCTTATCTTGTCAGGTATCAGCCTCAGTGACAAAACTCCGGTGGGATTCATGTGTGATAAATCCGGTTAAAAGATTATTCTTGTGGATGGACTAATCTTGTTATTTACATTGATTACAAGCCCTCTCTGCGATGTCGCACAGACGTCCGATGGTGGCATACTTGTTATTTACTTTTGTTATAGGCCCTGTCTGTGATGTCGCTCAGACGTCCGACGGTGGCATATCTGTTATTTACATTTGTTACAAGCCATGTCTGTGATGTCGCTTAGACGTTTGACTGTGGCATTTCTTTTACAGCCCTTTATGTGATGTCGCTCAGACGTCCGACTGTGGCATTTCTTTTACAGCCCTTTTTGTGATGTCGCTCAGACGTCCGACTGTGGCATTTCTTTTAAAGCCCTTTATGTGATGTCGCTCAGATGTCCGACTGTGGCATTTCTTTTAAAGCCCTTTATGTGGCGTCGCTTAGACGCTCCAGACACCCGATCGGTTTTTAGTTATTTATTTTATTTATCAAGTCCTGCAATATTATCATTGTTATATGAGAATCATCCTTTATTCATGACGCATTCATGCATTCATTGATTGTATCTTTTGTCTGAACTGTCTTGCGAGTACTTTCAAAGTACTCACCTGGCTTGTTGATTTGGCCAGATGTTGATGAAGGCGATCTCATGGATGAAGAGTTTGATAGCGAGTCCGATGCCTAGAGGAGTCCAAGTCAGTCCCGTGCGATCCTGTTTTGGTCATTGTATTATCCGCTTCCGCAAACCCCGAATAAATTCATCGAGCCTCCCCCGACGCTCGATGAGCTACCAGTTAGGAGTCTAGTTATCCACCACTTTTTCCTCGAGCTAGTAGCATGCCACCACACCCCTGTATCATAACCGCCCATATGTAAGATATTGGTGAGTTTGTAATAAACTGTTGAGCAGCCTCAACTCAACCTTGTATTATATTTGATGCTACTGGTTCTCTGTTTATCAAGCATTTGTCTACCAGAAAGGATGACTTTTTCCTATACTGGGATTTAAAGATCGATTTTCTCAATATTCATTTATTGAAAAAGTTGGTCATGACATTTTTCTTCCTGAAAGTGAATGTATGGAGTTGGGGTTAAGGTTGGTGGAGTCCTAGGGGGGCCATGAGGCAGGGGGCGCACTGTGGACCCTCGTGGACAGGGTGTGGGCCCCTGACATTGATTCTTTCACCAATATTTTTTATTAATTCCAAAAAGTGTCTTCGTGGATTTTCAGGTCATTCCAAGAACTTTTATTTCTGTACAAATATAACACCATTTCAATTCTGCTGAAAACAGCGTCAGTCTGGGTTAGTTCCATTCAAATCATGCAAGTTAGAGTCCAAAACAAGGGCAAAAGTGCTTGGAAAAGTAGATACGTTGGAGACATATCAACTCCCCCAAGCTTAAACCTTTGCTTGTCCTCATGCAATTCAGTTGACAAACTGAAAGTGATAAAGAAAAACTTTTACAAACTCTGTTTGATCTTGTTGTTGCAAATATGTAAAGCCAGCATTCAAGTTTTCAGCAAAGATTATGAACTAACCATATTCACAATAGCATTTAGTCTCATGTTTACTCATATCAATAGCATAATCCACTAGCGAGCAATAATAATAAATCTCGGATGACAACACTTTCTCAAAACAATCATAATATGATATAACAAGATGGTATCTCGCTAGCCCTTTCTGAGACCGCAAAACATAAATGCAGAGCACCCCTAAAGATCAAGGACTGACTAGACATTGTAATTCATGGTAAAAGAGATCTAGTCATAGTCATACTCAATGTAAATTAATAGCAATGCATGCAAATGACAACGATGCTCTCGAACTAGTGCGTTTCAATAAGAGGATGATGACTCAATATAAAAGTAAATAGATAGGCCCTTCGCAGAGGGAAGCAGGGATTTGGAGAGGTGCCAGAGCCGAGTTTTGAAACAGAGATGAATAATATTTTGAGCGGCATACTTTCATTGTCAATATAACAACCAAGAGATCTCGATATCTTCCATGCTACATGCATTATAGGCGGTTCCCAAACAGAATGGTAAAGTTTATACTCCCCCACCACCAGCAAACATCAATCAATGGCTGGCTCGAAACAACGGGTGCCGTCCAACTAACAACAATCCTGGGGGAGTTTTGTTTGCAATTATTTTGATATGATTTGAGCATGGGACTGGGCATCCCGGTTACCAGCCATTTTCTCATGAATGATGAGCGGAGTCCACTCATCGTGAGAATAACCCACCTAGAATGGAAGATATAGACAACCCTAGTTCATACATCAGCTATTCAAGCATACAAAACATAATTTAATTGGAAGGTTTAGAGTTTGGCACATACAAATTTACTTGGAACGACAGGTAGATACCGCATATAGGAAGGTATGGTGGACTCATATGGAGTAACTTTGGGGTTTATAGAACTGGATGCACAAGTAGTATTCCCGCTTAGTACAAGTGAAGGCTAGAAAGAGACTGGGAAGCGACCAACTAGAGAGCGACAACAGTCATGAACATGCATTAAGATTAATCAACAATGAGTGCAAGCATGAGTAGGATATAATTCACCATGAACATAAACATCGTGGAGGCTATGTTGATTTGTTTCAACTACATGCGTGAACATGTGCCAAGTCAAGCCACTCGAATCATTCAAAGGAGGATACCACCCTATCATACCACATCATAACCATTTTAATAGCATGTTGGCATGCAAGGTGAACCATTATAAACTCCTATCTAATTAAGCATGGCATGAGCAACTATAATCTCTAATTGTCATTGCAAACATGTTTCATCCATAATAGGCTGAATAAAGAACAATGGACTAATCATATTTACAAAAATAAGATAGGTCGAGTTCATACCAGCTTCTCTCATCTCAACCAGTCCATCATATATCGTCATTATTGCCTTTCACTTGCATGACCGAACGGTGTGGATAATAATAATAGTGCACGTGCATTGTACTAAGCTGGAATCTGCAAGCATTTAATACAAAGGAGAAAACAAGGTAATATGGGCTCTTGGTTAGATCAACAATAATGCATATGAGAGCCACTCAACATTTTCATTGTGGTCTTCTCCTCTCGACCCCCAAAGAAAAGAAAAGAAATAAAACTATTTACACAGGAAAGCTCCCAACAAGCAAAAGAAGAGCGAGAAATCTTTTTGGGTTTTTCTTTTGATATTACTACTACAAGCATGGAAAGTAAACTAGCTAAAAAGCTACAACTATTTTTTTTGGTTTTTCTCAAGGTTTTTCAAACACACAAGAAGAAAGCAAGAAAATAAAATAAACTAGCATGGATAGTACAATGAAAAAGTATGAGTACCGATAACTAGAATGAGTGTGTGAACATGAATGTAATGTCGGTGAGAAATACGTACTCCCCCAAGCTTAGGCTTTTGGCATAAGTTGGTCTGTGGCACTGCTGGCCTGGCGGATATCCAAAGTCGTTGTTGGGGTTGTACTGAAATGCAACAACTACTGCCTGAAGAGCTGTAGCTTGGAGGCGAGCTGCCTCCGTCCTCCTCTCATATTCGTTCGCCTCCTCCCTGGTTATAACATATCTCCTTTTTGCCTGAAAGTTAAAGAAAGTAGGAGCAGGGAGGGCAACATGGACAGTATGTTGTCTGTCAAAGATTAATCGGTACTGGAGGAACTGTTCGTTCCTCTCAAGAAACTGATGGCGAACCATAGCACTATAATCTAGGTAAGCAGGTGGCAACTCCATATCATTGCCGTGTATGGGTACACCAAGATAATTAGCTACACGAGTTGCATAAATTCCACCAAACAAATCTCCATTTTTACTATTAAGGTTCAACCTTTGTGCAACAATGGCCCCCCAAGTTATATTGTTTATCACCTAATATCGCACTCTTGAGGACACTAAGATCTAGAACGCACATGTGACAAGCCTCGTCTTTACCATTAATGCATCTAGCTATAAAGAGAGAGAAATAATGTGTGGAAGGGAAATGACTGCTCCCTATGGTAGCTTGTGCGGTTTCTCTAGATTCCCCCACAGTGATACTAGCAAGAAAGTATTTATATTCAGATTTGCGAGGTTCACTAACATTGCCCCACTACGGAAGTTTACAAGCAGCATTAAAATATTCTAGGTCCATGGTATATGATTTATCATAAAGATCAAATAAAACAGTGTCAGAATTGCGCGAGGATGTAAATTTAAACCTCCTCACGAAGGAATCAGTGAGGTAGTGGTATTGTCGGCACTTATCTGACACGACGTCCTCAAGGTCAGCATTACACATATACGCGTCAAACTCATCCTTGATGCCTGCATGGACCATGAACTCCTCTGATGGCCATTCACAAGGCCGCACTTGAGCTTCCCTCTGTGGTTCATCGTCCGACTCACATACCGCGAGCCTTGGTCCTTGCTTCCTTCAGGAACCACCTTGGTACATTTTCCTATGCATTTTTCTTTCTCTGAGAAATTTCTGAAATTTAGTGACTCAAAATGAAAGTGAACCAAACTCAACAAGATTGATAGCAACTACTCCCACAAGTGCCTAGAGGCTATATCATGCATTATACTACTTTGGACCATAAAATTTGACATGCAAGCTCAAGAACAGGGTCACCTCAGAAGCAAAAATTTGCAATAAATAAAGCACTAGAACAAAAATTAATTGGACCATTGGAGGAGTCACATACCGAAGAACAATCCCCCAAAACAGTTTTGTGAATGGAGCTTAGAGCAAGGAGATCGAAAATGGCAGCAAGATGAGCTAGACCACGGGTTTGAGCTATGGGAGGATTTTTTTCTAGAGGAAGACAAAGTGAGTGGGTGCTGGAATAAGTGGAGGGGCACCACGTGGGGCCCACGAGGCAGGGGGTCGTGCCCCGGGGGTTGCGCGTACCCTGTGCCTTCGTGGCCAAATGGTGGCCGTCCCTGGTGTGTTCTCAGTGCCAGAAATTCTTAAATATTCTACAAAAAATCATACTTTATTTTCAGGACATTTGGAGAACTTTTATTTTCAGGGTATTTTTTTATTGCATGGATAATTCAGAAAATAGATAGAAAATACTATTTTTGCTTTATTTAAACTAGATAACAGAAAGTAATAGGAGGGTACAGAGAGTTGTGCTTTCTAACTTCATCTATCTCATGCTCATCAAAGGAATCCACTAACAAGGTTGATCAAGTCTTGTTAACAAACATCTTCTGACTAACATAGAACCGGAGAATTTTCGAATAACACTAGGTTACTTCAACGGGGATATGCATGTCCCCAGTAATAAGAATATCATATTTATTTTGACGGTAGGAAGAGGGAACTCAAAACCTCCAATAGTAATCGTTTTAATTTTCCCAATAGAATTGATACTATGAACTTGAGGTTGTTTCCTCAGAAAGTGTACCGTATGCTCATTGCCATTAACATGTAAAGTGATATTGCCTTTGTTGTAATCAATAACATCCCCTGCAGTATTCAAAATGGGTCTACCAAGGATAATCGAGATACTTTCGTCCTCGGGAATATCAAGAATAACAAAGTCCATTAAAATAGTAACATTTGCAACCACAACAGGCACATCCTCACAAATACCGACGGGTATAGCAGTTGATTTATCGGCCATTTGCAAAGAGATTTCAGTAGGTGTTAACTTATTCAAATCAAGTCTACGATATAAAGAGAGAGGCATAACACTAACACCGGCTCCAAGATCACATAAAGCAGTTTTAACATAGTTTCTTTTAATGGAGCATGGTATAGTTGGTACTCCTGGATCTCCTAGTTTCTTTGCTATCCACCTTTAAAAGTATAATTGGCAAGCATGATGGAAATTTCAGCTTCCGGTATCTTTCTTTTATTTGTAATAATATCTTTCATGTACTTAGCATAAGGATTCATTTTAAGCATATCAGTCAAATGCATACGCACAAAGATAGGTCTAATCATTTCAGCAAAGCGCTCAAAATCCTCATCATCCTTTTTCTTGGATAGTTTAGGAGGAAAAGGCATGGGTTTTGAACCCATGGTTCTGTTTCTTTGCCGTGCTTCCTAGGAACGAAGTCTCTCTTATCATAATGTTGATTCTTTGATTGTGGGTTATCAAGATCAACATCAGGTTCAATTTCTACATCATTGTTATTACTCGATTGAGCATCAACATGAACATCATCATTAACATTATACTTAGGTTCATGTTCATTACCAGATTGTGTTTCAGCGTCAGAAATAGAAATATCGTTGGGATTCTCACGCGTGTTTATAACAGGTTCACTAGAAGCATGCAAAGTCCTATCATTTTTCTTTTTCTTTTTCTTAGAAGGACTAGGCGCATCAACATTAGTTCTTTGAGAATCTTGCTCAACTCTCTTAGGATGGCCCTCGGGATACAAAGGTTCCTGAGTCATTCTACCACCTCTAGTCATTACCCTAATAGCATTATCATTTTTCTTATTATTTAATTCATTGAGCAAATCAGCTTGTTGCTTAAGAACTTATTCTACTTGAGTGGTAACCATAGATGCATGTTTACTAACAAGCTTAAGGTCACCTTTAACTCTAGACATATAATCACTCAAGTGTTCAATCATGTAAGCATTACGTTTCAATTGTCTACCAACATAAGCATTGAAGTTTTCTTGTTTAACAATAAAATTACCAAACTCATCCAAGCATTGGCTAGCAGACTTATAATGAGGGATATCACCTTCATCAAATCTATAGAGAGAATTTACCTTTACTACCTGTGTCGGGTTATCAAGACCATGTATTTGTTCAATAGGTGGTAAATTCTTAACATCTTCAGCTTTAATACCTTTTTTCATAGATTTATTTGCCACTTGCATATCTTTAGGACTGGGAAATAGAATACCCCTTTTCTTAGGAGTTGGCTTAGGAGTTGGTTCAGGAAGTGTCCAATCATTATCGTTGCTCAATATATTATTAAATAGCAATTCAGCTTGTTCAACAGTTCTTTCCCTGAAAACACAACCAGCACAACTATCCAGGTGGTCTATGGAAGCATCGGTTAGTCCATGATAAAAGATATCAATTATTTCATTTTTCTTGAGAGGAAGATCAGGCAAAGCATTAAGTAATTGGAGAAGCCTCCCCCAAGCTGGTGGGAGACTCTCTTCTTCAATTTGCACAAAATTATATATTTCCCTTAAGGCAGCTTGTTTCTTATGAGCAGGGAAATATTTAGCAGAGAAGTAATAAATCATATCCTGGGGACTAAGCACACAAACAGGAGCAAGAGAATTAAACCATATCTTAGCATCACCCTTTAATGAGAATGGAAATAACTTCAGGATATAATAATAGCGAATTTTTTCCTCATGAGTAAATAGGATGGCTATATCATTCAATTTAGTAAGATGTGCCACAACAGTTTTAGATTCATGGCCATAAAAAGGATCAGAATCAACCAAAGTAATTAACTCAAGATCGACAGAGAAATCATAATCCTTATCAGAAATACAGATAGGTGAAGTAGCAAAAGCAGGGTCATATTTCATTCTAGCATCCAGAGACCTTTCTTTAAGCTTAGCTAACAGTTTTTTAAGATCATATCTATCTTTGCAAGCAAAAAGGTCTCTAGCAGTTTCTTCATCCATAACATAACCCTCAGGCACATTAGGCAATTCATATCTAGGGGGAGAATCTTCCTCATCACTTTCATCAATATTATCAGTTTCAATAATTTCATTCTCTCTAACCCTAGCAAGTTGTTCATCAAGAAATTCACCTAATGGCACAATATTATCAAGCATAGAAGTAGTTTCATCATAAGCAGCATGCATAGAAGAAGTGACATCATCAATAACATGCGACATATCAGAATCAATAGCAGGTGCAAGTGTCGCAAGTTTACTCAAAACAGAAGGTGAATCAAGTGCAGAGCTAGATGGCAGTTCCTTAACTCCCCTCGTAGTTGAGGGAAAAATCTTGGTTCTTTCATCTTTGAAGTTCCTCATAATGATCAGTAGATATAAATCCCAAGTGACTCAAAGAATAGAGCTATGCTCCCCAGCAACGGCGCCAGAAAATAGTCTTGATAACCCACAAGTATAGGGGATCACAATAGTTTTCGAGGGTAGAGTATTCAACCCAAATTTATTGATTCGACACAAGGGGAGCCAAAGAATATTCTCAAGTATTAGCAGTTGAGTTGTAAATTCAACCACACCTGAAAGACTTAATATCTACAGCAAAGTGTTTAGTAGTGAAGTAGTATGGAAGTAACGGTAACAGTGGCAAAAGTAATAGTAGAAGTTTTGTAGTAATCGTAACAGTGGCAATGGAGAAGTAACTAAGCAAAGATCAATATGTGAAAAGCTCGTAGGCAAAGGATCAGTGATGGATAATTATTACGGATGTGATTCCTCATGTAATAGTTCTAACATAGGGTGACACAGAACTAGCTCCAGTTCATCAATGTAATGTAGGCATGTATTCCGAATATAGTCATACGTGCTTATGGAATAGAACTTGCATGACATCTTTTGTCCTACCCTCCCGTGGTAGCGGGGTCCTATTGGAAACTAAGGGATATTAAGGACTCCTTTTAATAGAGTACTAGACCAAAGTATTAACACTTAGTGAATACATGAACTCCTCAAACTACGGTCATCACCGGGAGTGGTCCCGAATATTATCATTTTGGGGTTGCCAGATCATAACACATAGTAGGTGAGTATTTAGTTGCAAGATAGGATCAAGAACTCACATATATTCATGAAAACATAATAGGTTCAGATCTTAAATCATGGGGGCCCCAGTGACGAGAATTAAGCATGGAAAAGTCATAGCAACATCAACCTTAGAACATAATGGATACTAGGGATCAAACCCTAACAAAACTAACTCGATTACATAGTAAATCTCATCCAACCCATCACCGTCCGGCAAGCCTACGATGGGATTACTCACGCATGGCGGTGAGCGTCATGAAATTGCTGATGGAGGATGGTTTATGATGACGATGGCGACGAATTCCCCTCTCCGGAGCCCCGAACAGACTCCAGATCAGCCCTCCCGAGGAAGATTAGTGCTTGGCGGCTGCTCCGTATCATAAAATGCGATGAATCCTTTTCTCTATTTTTTCTCCCCGAAAGTAAATATATGGAGTAGGGGTTGAGGTTGGTGGAGTCCCAGGGGGCCCACGAGGCAGGGGCGCGCCCTAGTGGGCGCCCTACACCCTCGTGGACAGGGTGTGGGGCCTGTGACATTGATTCTTTCGCCAATATTTTTTATTAATTCCAAAAAGTGTCTCCATGGATTTTTAGGTCATTCCAAGAATTTTTATTTCTGCACGGAAATAATACCATGGCAATTCTGCTGAAAATAGCATCAGTCCGGGTTAGTTCCATTCAAATCATGCAACTTAGAGTCCAAAACAAGGGCAAAAGTGTTTGGAAAAGTAGATACGTTGGAGACATATCAGTGGGTTGCGTGGCGCTTGTAACGGCCTCCAGCTGCAGCGGCAAGCAGGAGCTGGCCGAGCATGTGCGCGCGCGTCGCGGCCGCATGCCCTTCTGCCAACTGGCAGGAGGTGCAAGACGATTGGCGGATGGGCCTGGTGGGCTGCTACACAGCCAGGCTAGGTCAGGTAAGCCCAGGTAGGCTTTCCTCTCTCTCTCTTTTATGATGTTTGTTTCTGTTTTCTATTTTTGAAATTTGTTTTGAATTTGGTTTAAAATACCAAATCACTTTATAAATCCTGAAAATAATTGTGGGCATTAAAAGAATTATTCTAGCAACCCACATTTAGTTTCAGAATTATTTGGGCATTTAAAATAATTATATCAATTAAAATCCCAAATTCAAATACATAATGATTTGATTCAAAAAAATCCAGAGATGACCTAGAAAAAGTGTATCATTTTTGGCAGAGGTTTTAGACCAACGCAAGAATGATGACCTTTGTAAAGGGCATTTTGGGTTGATTGAAAAGAGTTTAAGTTGAGCCTAGTTGAATTCCATTTGGTGCTAGGGTTTGAACATCCCCATTTCAAGTTTCAAAAATTAAAACCTGATGCATGGTTGCAGATGCAACTATTGCAGGAAACTATTCTAGGGCTATGACAGCTTGTTTTTTACATCGCATTAAATCAATACCAAACGAGTCCAAATGCAGCGAAACTTTTGTTGATTTTTTCTAGACCAGAAGACACCGTATGGGCCAAGAAAGTACCAGAGGGGTGCTCTGAGGGGAGCACAATCCACCAGGGCGCGCCTGGGGGCCTAGGCGCGCCCAGGTGGGTTGTGCTCACCTTGGTGGCCTCCTGCACCGCCTCTTTGCTCTATAAATACCCCAATATTCTAGAAACCCTAGGGGAGTTGACGAAAATCAATTCCAGCCACCGCAAGTTCTGGAAACACCAGATCCAATCTAGACACCATCACGGAGGGGTTCATCATGTCCATTGGTGCCTCTCCGATGATGCGTGAGTAGTTCCTTGTAGACATATGGGTCCGTAGTTAGTAGCTAGATGGCTTTCTCTCTCTCTCTCTCTCTCTCTCTCTTGATTCTCAATACAATGGTCTCTTGGAGATCCATATGATATAAGTCTTTTTGCGGTGTGTTTGTTGGGATCCGATGAACTTTGAGTTTATGATTAGATCTATGTTTTTATCCATGAAAGTTGTTTGAGTCTTCATTGATCTCTTATATGCATGATTGATTATAGCTTCATATTTCTTCTCTGATATTTGGGTTTTGTTTGCCCAACTTGAACTATTTATCTTGCAATGGGAAGAGGTGCTTTGTGATGGGTTCGATCTTACGGTGTTTGATCCAGTGACAGAAGGGGAAACGACATGTATGTATCGTTGCAATTAAGGATAACAAGATGGGGTCTATTTCTACATAAATATATCTTCTCTACATCATGTCATTGTTCTTATTGGATTACCCTGTTTTTCCATGAACTTAATACACTAGATGCATGCTGGACATCGGTCGATGTGTGAAGTAATAGTAGTAGATGCAGGCAGGAGTCGGTCTACTAATCTTGGACGTGATGCCTATATAATGATCATTGCCTGGATATCGTCATGATTATTTGAAGTTCTATCAATTGCCCAATAGTAATTGTTTTCCCACCGTTTGCTATTTTTCTCGAGAGAAGCCACTAGTGAAACCTATGGCACCCGGGTCTCTTCTATAATATATTTGCCTTCATGATCTATTTTTATTTACTTTTATTTTCAGTTCTATTAAACCAAAAATACAAAAATACCTTGTTGCACTTTATTTTATTGGTGATCTATTTATCCTATCTATTATAGCTTTATTCCGTCTCCGTGCCAATTTCTGGCGCCGTTACCCGAAACCCCTTTAACACGTCGGGTTGCGAGTATTTGTTATTTGTGTGCAGGGGCTGTTTACGTTGTGTTGCGTGGTTCTCCTACTGGTTCGATAACCTTGGTCTCATTACAGAGGGAAATACCTACTGTTGCTATGCTGCATCATCCCTTCCTCTTTGGGGAAATACCGACATAGTTCAAGCAAACATTAGATCCCGCAATGGAGGATCCTGCCATGGATAATCCCTTAGATCCCATGATCCTGCGGGTTGCCCTCTTGCTGCAGCCCGTAGCACTGCCTCCTTTGAGTGAAACCCACATGTGTTTTAGAGGGGATCCATTGCTCTGGAATCACAGATCGGTGGCGTCGGAGGACATGCCAGGGCTGCATTTTAGGCTGTGTGCAGCAAGGGCAAATCGGATCGAGGAAGCGTCGCATTGATTGGAGACAAGTTTGAAGGAGCTACGCCTGGTGAAGCACAAGGCGGAGCCGCAAGTTGATCTCAGGGGAAATATGCTGAGGGATGTCAACATCTCGCAGCGTCGCGTTGATTTTGAGCTGGGGCTAATGGTAGAGATCATACTCACGGAGTCAACTGTGGAGGAAAGAACGCGCATGCATGCGGAATGGCATGAGCAGTCGGTGCAACTATTCAGATGGGCGGTAGGAGAAGACAAATCTTGGGACCAGCTACAGCAGCGCCGCTGGGCATGCATCGTCGGCGAGGTGAGCTGCCCTCCTTCCCCGCTAGTGATGTAGTGACCTACTCGGTTGCTGCTGCAGTGAACTTGCAACGCCATGTCGGTTTGCAACCTTGACAATCACTCTATCTATATGTGTTGTATTCCTGTGAAAATACTTGGTCATTTGGAAAAGGATGGTAATTGATTTATCACTAGTTTTTGAATTCTTGGTCGTGACAATCACCCGAAGCCACAACCAGAAGTCTCCATCGCGTAATACTTACGGCCGGCCGCACCAACAGACTGTTGGTCGGACCCACGTCCCACCGAAGGGACAATCATCGGCTTGGCCTGACATGTATGACCAGTTACATCACTAACTTGTGCGACCACATTTGAGCAGTAGTACTTCAAATTTATGTTCCACTAAACTCATCGGGAGCCGTTTCGGGCCTCGAAACCAAAACCATCAATTAATCTTTAGCTTGTTCCCATCACATTCCAAAGTAGTACTACCATGCTATAATTAAGTGCAACCTTGCTCAAACCTAGTCCATATTAAACCTGAACGTGTTCCCACTATGCAGGTTTTAGTACTAGTGCTAGTACTAGGTTATAAAAAGGGGAACTACCTAGCCGAAAATTACTCTACCTTCCTCCTCATAAGTCTTTCTTGTTCGTTCTTCGTTGCCATGGCTGGTGTGCAGAGCTCTAGGTCGAGTACTAATTGTAACAAGGCAGCGGCGACCAAGGCCATGAAAAAAAAATAGGGCTTGTCGCCTCGCAAAGATATTGAAAGATCTCTCACAGGCAGGCGATATCTCCCAGGAGTGCCCTAGCCGTGGAGGTGGAGATGCCGAGCTGGCGGTGCAGGAGTCATTATCCCTCGACGACATGCCCGATCGGCTCAATAAGCAGAAGGAGTTCATCGACGACTTGGTGGAGCTGCGGAAGGAGAGCCTCGATGACATGCCCTCTAATCTCAATGCGCAGGGGGAGTTGACCACCGGCTTGGTAATGCTGCTGAAGAAGAGCATTGCCTCGGATAGGAAGGCGACCGGTGAAATCCTGCAACTTCAGGAGGTCAATGCGAAGCTCCACCACAAGCTCGACCTGCTGAAGGAGGAGAGCGTCGGCTGGAAGAAGCTGCATGAGAAGAGTAGTTCCTCAGTGAAGATGTTGCACGCCCTCGTCATGGAACAGAAGGATGAGTTGGCGAAGCTCCACATCAAACACCCAGCTGCAGTCAAGGTGCGTAATGCGGCCGTGGAAGAGATGATGAAGGCTTGCGTCGAGAAATCCCGTGTCATGGACAGAACGAAGAAGATGGTGGAGGAGATGCATGAGCAAATGGAGGTCGTGGAGGCGATGAAGAAACAGTTACAACTCTGTGGCCAGCAACCCTTCATGTAGTAGAGAGCAGCGACCCAGATTTGTGTGTGCATCTTCCTTCTTTTGGGGGGGGGGATAATCTTCCTTCTTCTTTTGCATCTGTGTTTCTTCTTTTGCTTCTGGTGTTTCGTCGCACGTGTCATGTGATCTGCAAGACATGAATAGACCAATTCTAATGATGAGCGGCATCGTGGGATCGATGACTAGCAAATTAGATCATTTTTATCACCATATCGCACTGGCTGTTGTAACGCCCCGGATTCGATGCGCCAGGTGTCTGCCAGTTATTCGCCTTCGTTGCCATGTCATTTGCTTGCGTGTTGCATTTTATCATGTCATCATGTGCATTGCATTGCATACGTGTTTGTTTCATGCATCCGAGCCTTTTCCCCGTTGTCCGTTTCGCAATCCAGCACTCCTATGCCCTCCGGCATTCCCCTTTTGTCTCTTGTTGTGAGCGGGTGTTAAACTTTCTCGGAATGGCCCGAGGCTTGCCAAGTGGCCTTGGTACACTACCGGTAGACCGCCTGTCAAGTTTCGTGCCATTTGGAGGTCGTTTGGTACTCCAACAGTTAAGCGGGTAACCTTTAAAGCCCCTTTCTCTTTGCAGCCCAACACCCCTCCAAAGTGGCCCAAAACCCAGCAAACTCCCCTCCATGCTCTCGGTCATTCGATCACGGTCGCGTGGCCGAAAACCGTTCCTCATTTGGACTCTCCTAGCTCCTAGAATCTATAAATAGGCGCTCCCCTTCCATTTTCGCGGACGAAACCCTAGCCTAATCCTCCCCGCCGCCACCGGACACATCCGGCCGCAGCCGGACATGTCCGCCCGTCGTCCCCGGCGAATCCGCCCCTGCCACGTGTCCCTCCGCCGCCTCCCTCCGCCGTAGGCCCGCCAGGCCCACGGGGAGCCCGCTCCGGGCCGCCCCGGGCCCGATCCCGCGCCCCGCGCCCGCTGCCCCAACACCGTCGCCGACGACCGTCCTCGCCGCCGCCGCGCCTCTC
>NC_041391.1:611822453-611856887 GCF_002162155.2 Triticum dicoccoides | reverse complement strand
CCTCTCCGCCGTCCTCCTCCGGCCGCGCCTTTGTCGCCTCGGTATCCGCCGCCCCTCGCCAGAGCAGAAGCTCCCCGTGCTGGCGCGCCGCCCTGTGGGCACCAGCCCCACCGGACCTTGCGCTCCTCGCCGCGCCGCCCTTCGCGCCCGCTGCAGGATCCGGCACCGCGCCCCGCGTCCGGGTCCTCCCCGCCTCCGGTTCCCTCCGCCGCCGTCTCCCACGCCTCCGGCGACCTCGCCGCCGCCGGCAGCCGCCCCGTCCAAGATCCGGCCGTGTGGGATGAGATCCACCCGGCCCCGAACCAAACGGCGCGCCTGCACCGCCCCATCCCCGAACCTCACCGTCCAACTTCCTCCGGGGTGGGATTTTCACTGTCCCGAATATTTTGACATTATCATGCCTTCTTCATCGCATCATATCTCTGCATCCGTAGCTCGGTTCCGTGCGTGTAATATGTCAAATTGTTCGCCCTGATGAGTACTTCATTCCTTTCCATTGCATCGTATTTATTTGAGCTCATCTTGATGCCCGAATCATTGTTGCAAGAGTGCTTCATAATGTTTTGTGCTGTCTGTTAACAGAACGAGCTCATTTGTCATTTTTGCCATGATTGATGTGTGCATCCTATGAGGTTGATGTCTACATTTGTTTTGATCTATCCTATGTCTTCTTTACAGAGGTGCTTACCATGTATTTTTGTGATCAATGTGGTGACTAGCACAAGCATGCAAACTAGGCATCGTGATGTTGCTGATTTTAGTCCCTGTTCTGCTGTTATTTTGATGCCATGTAAACTTGATGCTACAGAGAGATCCATGCATATTTTGAGATACTTCAGTAAGGGTGTTTTGAACATATGGTTATGCTATATCCATTCATGCCCTGGGTTGCAATTATGGAGTAGTCTAGCATGTCATTTTCGTGCTCTACTTTTGCTTCAAAATGTTTCCTGGCAGATTGTTTACATGTTATTCAATTTTGCCAAGGTTGTTATAGTTGATCCTTGCATGCTATGAACTTGTTCTTGACTTGGTTTGTTTCACAAACATGTCTTCTTGATGATGCTATGCTTATCTCGTCATACAATGACTTGTGGTGATGGAATCGAGCTTGTTAAGTAGTGTACTTGCTGTTGCTGTTTTGCTAGGCTGAATCTGTTATTTCACGATGCTATGTGAACCTGCTTATACAAATCATTCTATGCATAATCTGGAGATGAGCACTAAACATGTTTTGTTCTACATGTCATGACTTATCCATTCATGCCCCTGGTTGCTATTATAGCTTGCTGTAGCTTGTTCATATCTTGCTTCAAAGTTGCTTGATAATGTTGTTGTCAGCCTGTTAACATTAAGTTCAGTTGTTTCCATGATTGTTGCTAGTGTTCCATGCACCCTATGAACTTGCTCTTGCCATTCTTAGCTTCACAAACATGCCTTCTTACTGTTGGTTGCCTTGCCATGCCATTTATTGCTCTGTGGTGAATGGTACAAGCTCATCTACATGCATTCATAATTTTGTTCCTGCCATGTATGAATCTGTATTATAACTTGCCATGTTTACATGGGTACCATCATATTTTCTGATCCTTTTTGGCTTATGGTCAGTAAGGGACTTTTGATATATGCTTTTAGTAGATTCATGCCATGTCTTTGTTTGCCATGATAAGTTCCTGTAACATGTTGTTTGATAGCTCTAAACATTGCAACCTGATGTTATTTTCTGCAAAGTCTGAATTGTTATAACTTGCAATCTTTCCACATGTGTTTGAGCATGTTCTAGTGATTTCTGGAGATAGCTCAATGGTCATGTTTTGTAATGATTTACCTGTACATCATGTCCATGTCTTTTGTTTTCATGTTGAGGTATTGTAGCATGTTGTTTTGATGCTTGCAATATGCCTAGTTGCTGTTTTGGGACAGCTTGTCCTTTAAACTTGTTTCATGTGTGTGTGTTGAACCGTTGCTCCGTTTTGAGTGTGCTCTATATGAAACTTGCTTGTTTTTGTGTGTAGCTTCATATTATCATGTTGCATCCTTTTTTTGAGGTGTTTTCTTGATGTTTGGGTGCATTTGCATCAATGCCATGTTTAACTTGTTTTGCTCATATCTTCTAGACCGTAGCTCCGAATATAATGAACTTTATATGTATCTTGACTAGAATCTCGTGTAGATCATCTTTGTGCATCTTAACTTGCTGTTTAACAACTTCAACTTAATGTTTATTCAGATCTGGACCAATTTCGAAGTATGCATATGAGGACTTACCGGAATTGTTACATGTTGTTCCCGGCCTCATTTAAACTTGCCTTGATGTGTTGCTCTTGTTTTGCATCATCTTTTGCCATGAGTAGCTTCATGTAGCTTTGTTATGCATCATGTTTGTTGTGCATCATGCCTTGTTCATGAGTGGTGTGTTTACCATGTTGTGTGCTTCTTTTCAATAGTTCCTGTTTCATTGCGATCGTGAGGATTCGTTCGTCTACGCTTGGTTCGGCTTCATCCGTTCGTCTTCTTCATGGACTCGTTCTTCTGCCTTGCGGGATTTCTGGCAAGATGACCGCTACCCTGGATCTCACTACTATCATTGCTATTCTAGTTGCTTCGTTCTATCGCTATGCTGCGTTACCTATCTTTTGCTCCTCAAGCCTCCCAAATTGCCATGAACCTCTAACCTTTGACACCCTTCCTAGCAAACCATTGCTTGGCTATGTTACTGCTTTGCTCAGCCCCTCTTATAGCGTTGTTAGTTGCAGGTGAAGTTGAAGATTGCCGCATGATGGACAGGATTATGTTGGGATATCACAATATCTCTTATTTAATTAATGCATCTATATATTTGGTAAAGGGTGGAAGGCTCGGCCTTATGCCTGGTGTTTTGTTCCACTCTTGCCGCCCTAGTTTCCGCCATACCGGTGTTATGTTCCCAGATTTTGCGTTCCTTACGCGGTCGGGTGATTTATGGGACCCCCTTGACAGTTCGCTTTGAATAAAACTCCTCCAGCAAGGCCCAACATTGGTTTTACCATTTGCCTCACCACCACCTATACCTTTCCCTTGGGTCGGCCAACCTGAGGGTCATCTTTATTTTAGCCCCCCAGGCCAATGCTTGTCTAAGTGTTGGTCCAAACCGAGTGATGTCTGGCACCCCCTGGGCAACCAGGGTCTATGCCAACCCGACGTCTGGCTCATCCTGTGTGCCCTGAGAACGAGATATGTGCAGCTCCTATCGGGATTTGTCGGCACAGCAGGAGGCTTTGCTGGTCTTGTTTTACCATTATCGAAAACTTGTAAACCGGGATTCCGAGTCTGATCGGGTCTTCCTGGGAGAAGGTATATCCTTCGTTGATCGCGAGAGCTTATCATGGGCTAAGTTGGGACACCCCTGTAGGGTATAATCTTTCGAAAGCCGTGCCTGCGGTTATAGGCAGATGGGAATTTGTTAATGTCTGGTTGTAGATAACTTGACACCAGATCTGAACTAAAACGCATCAACCGTGTGTGTAGCCGTGATGGTCTCTTCTCGGCGGAGTCCGGGAAGTGAACACAGTTTTTGGGTTATGTTTGACGTAATTAGGAGTTCAGGATCACTTCTTGATCATTACTAGTTGACGACCGTTCCGCTTGCTCTCTTCTTGCTCTTATTTGCGTATGTTAGCCACCATATATGCTTAGTCGCTGCTGCAGCCTCACCACTTTACCCCTTCCATTCCTTTTAGCTTTGCTAGTCTTGATACCCATGGTAATGGGATTGCTGAGTCCTCGTGGCTCACAGATTACTACAACAACAGTTGTAGGTACAGGTTCTGCGATGATCATGACGCGAGAGCGATGCTTGCTTCCATTGAGTTCTTCTTCTACTTCTTCTTCGATCAGGGGATAGGTTCCAGGTCGGCAGCCTGGGCTAGCAGGGTGGATGTGGTTTGAGTTTCTGTTTGTGTTTCATCCATAGTCGGATGTTAGCCTTATGTATGATGATGTTGTATATGTGTGGAATTGTATGCCTTATGTATGTATCCCCATCTATTATGTAATGTTGATGTAATGATATCCACCTTGCAAAAGCGTTTCAATATGCGGGTCTATCCTTGGTGGGACCTTCGAGTTCCTTTTGGATAGGGTCGCATATTGGGCGTGACAGCTGTCGTGTTTCGTGCTCCTCCATTGTACTAGTACTCCAGTGGAAAACTTGAGTATATCGCACGGTTCTTTGCTCCTCTAAAGTTGTCGGCAACATTTATATGAGTAGTCAAATCACAAGGCCCCGCCTTCCAGCTATAATGAGCCATCAAATCACAAAGGCCCTCGCCTCTCGTGAAATCGACCAAGCGAGACTGCCCCGCCCTCTAGCCTTGTAAATGTATACTTTTCTACAGTAGTAGTATCGATGGATTGCGCCATGGAGCAAAACTAACAAGATGAAATTAAAGAAAAAAGGTGGTACATATAGAGAGTGTTCGCCACCAAATTATGCATATAGTATTATAAAAAAAGCTAGTACGTGCTTAGATGGGGTGCTAAATTCTACTAAAGATATTAGCATACCTATTTAATTCTTGGGTTTTTATTATTTATGCCACTAATTGTGTCTCACTACTCAATTTTGCCATTAGAAGTTACAAATACTCAAAACTGACATCGATCCGTGAGATGCTGGCTCAAAATGCAATTAGATATCTCAAAAAGGCCATCATTCTGTTAGATGTTTGCTCAAAAATGCCATTAGACATTTTTGTTTTCATGTCAAACCCGTTGACCATGTTATATGACAAAAATAAGCCTAGACCCACATGTCGAATCTCTCTATCTCACAATGATATGTGTTGCCCCGCTTGGCAGGAGTAACCAAGCAAATAATTTTACAGGAAAATAAGAATGCTGTTGGGATCAAGTAGGCCCACACTTTAATGTACTGTAGTGATATAGAGGAAGAGCTGGCATGTTGGTCCATAGGTATTTATGTCATTATAACATGGCAAAAGAGATTTGAATCACAATAACGGTGTCCAGCAAAACACACCCCTCAAATAAAACGAAGCACCCTGAAATTCTTTGACAATTAAACTGCTAGCTATATGATGTTGGCCATATATATTGTACGTATATAATGTGAAGAAACGAGTGGTAGTACTACCAACTACAAGATGAACTATAAGAAATACTAGTATGTACGTACTGAAGAGTTAAAGTAATGAGAAGGAACATAACATAGTTCTACTGGGGGCTCAGCACAACACACCCCTCAAATAAAACTAAGCACCCTGAAATTAAACTAAGCAACTAATCCGGTAGACACTGCATTAGAACCACCAAGAGCAACAACACTGCCACCTTACTCGGACTCCTCATCCATGAGCTCGACTTCGTCCTTGTCCCTCTTCCTCTTGCCGATACTTCTTTGCTTGAACCGCACAGTTGGCTCTCGCTCTTCATCCAACCCTAGTAGATATTGAAACAAAGTTAGGCATCTATTGTTGCATAACTGATGTGGTCTCCATCTAGTACATTTCACTGCCATGCAAGATGAAACTTGGGCGGAGGTTTCGTCAGTTTATCATACAAAGGATCAACCATGGCTACAGCCAGGGTCAACATTGAAGGCTGATTGGAGGACACCAGCACATTCCTCTGGAGGTTGAAGGGCTGGCCTACAACAAGGCCTATCCGACCCAGGACTTCTTTGTCATTCGTAAAGTCAACAGAAACGAATTTGACTTTGCCGCCCCCGAGGAAGTTCTTAAAATACTCGCACTCAACATCGGCATGGAATATGTGGTAGACCAAGCACAAGTTATGCACACAAACCTGGATCACGGCAGGCTTCTTCGTCTCTTCCTCCTTTAGATTCTTCTCTTTTCCTAGGACTATGGTGTCCTCAACATCTAGCCCAACGACCCACTCATCACCCTTTGACTTTTCGAGCATGCGTCTGAAGAGAGCAAGACATCCTTTCACCGTCGCGGAAGAACGGGTGTAGATGATGTCAAACTCATCGCCAGTGATGGTTCTAACCTTGTACTCACTACCGATCATAGAGATTTGGGATGCCATTGATTTGGGAGGAGGGTTAGGATTAGTGGAACTATTGTAATGTGAAAGGACGGGGCGACTAGGAGCGAACTGACGTAATGTTAAAGGACGGCCGGGGACGAGTAGGAGCGAACTGCTAGCAGTTTTCTAGTCGTAAAAATGTTGAGTGGGGCATATGAACGGCAGGGTAGTGGCTTGCCCGGTGGATAAATGGATTCATTCACAGTACTATGGGGGCCCAATTAGATGTCATGTCTACTAGACACCCAATTAAATGGCTTCATGCATCTGTGTGTTCGCATGTCAAGCATCAGGAAAATTACAGGTGATATGAAGCTTTCCATGCTCCCATGATACGGGCTTCCGAGAGCCCTTGGATCTAAGATCGAATGGTTGCATGGCGTGATTCTAGACCTATGGGTGAATATCCTATCCTGGAGGGTTATTCTGCAAATTTTCAACAACTTAGCATGCGACCGTTCGATCTCAGATCCAAGGGCTGTCAACAGCCTGTATCATGGTCGCGCCTACCACGACCGTCGCCTCGCTCATGCGGTCACGCCCTTGGAGATTTCATACGGCAACTACTCCCTCCGTATAGGTGCATTAGGCTATCTGATGTTGGCATGTCATACATAGTCATCACTTAGTCACTCATATAACAAGGTTAGCTATATATAAGGTTGGATATAAGAGTAACTTTTTACTTCTCTCTATCTCTTTCTTCGTACTCCCTCCGTTTCAGTTTACAAGTCCTGCGCGTGCACCTAGGTTGTCAATTTTATCACCGTAATATAAACTATATAACACAAAATTATATCATTCGAAAGTAGAACATCTGAAGTTTATAATGGTATGCTTTTTGTAATATATGACTTCTATTAGGTTGGTTAAATTGACGACCTAGAGGTACGCGCAAACCTTGTAAACTGAGAGAGGGAGTAATATTTATTGCATTTGCCAAAAGGAGTAAGGAGTACCATACTTGGAACCTGTATACCATGGAGGTGGTCAGGAATCAGGAGACTCACGCCGGTCGTAGCACCGCAGTTAAAATGATAATGGCAAGTCAAATCACAGGGCCCCACCTGTCTAGCAGTAACTCACCGTCAAATCACATAGCCCTACATTTGCAGCAGCCTACCCCTTCATCTTCTTGCCTGTCTGTCGAACCGACTAGGTGGAACTACCCCACCTACCACGCGAGAAAAGCCCCGCCCTCGACTTTTAAATATAATTTTGTATCCATGGATTGCGCCATGGAGCAAAGCCTCAAGAAAATGGCGGTACACATGTATACAACACGCGCGTCATGATCGCGTCGCACCCCAGACAGTCGGTCGGGCTAGCACGCCGCTCTCTGTAGGATCGAAAGTATGTCTAGAGGAGGGGTGATTAGACTACTTGACCAAATAAAAATCTAGCCTTTTCCCAATTTTAGTGCTTGGCAGATTTTAACAACTTAGCACAAGTCAAGCAATCTTAACACAATTCAAGCAAGCATGCAATGAGTATATAAGCAGGGGAAAGTAAAGCATGCAACTTGCAAGAATGTAAAGGGAGGGGTTTGGAGAGTGCAAACACAATAAGAGACACGGATGTTTTTGTCGTGGTTCCGATAGGTGGTGCTATCGTACATCCACGTTGATGGAGACTTCAACACACGAAGGGTAATGGATGTGTGAGTCCACAGAGGGCTCCACCCATGAAGGGTCCACGAAGAAGCAACCTTGTCTATCCCACCATGGCCATCGCCCACGAAGGACTTGCCTCACTAGGGTAGATCTTCACAAAGTAGGCGATCTCCTTGTGTCAGGACCCCGACTCGATGTCACATCGATCTAGCCGGTAACACCTCATATCACTTTGCGGCCTCACGCACGGTATCCCCACGGGTGTCGCCTTACCTCTGCCCGGGACCGTTTGCGCCTTTTGGCTCACGTATATGATGGTGTCGCTAGCATCCATATGATAAAGAGCCCGGGCTGACATGACTAGTCGTAACCCAAAGTGGCACAGACTTACAGGGACAGGCATCCATGACCCAGCTTTGAACGTGTCGGTCATCAGCAAGTGGGTCCGGGCTGTAGCACTGGGCTAGCAGGACTCCGGTAAACCGGGCTGTAGCGGGCTAACAGGACTCCGGTACTCAAAGCGTGACATTTCCCCGAAGGGACAGACACATGAACGAAGAAGGACATATGCCGGCCAGCCTAAGTGTTCCAGAGCAGTAGCAAGCTACCATGGCTCAGCGGTAACACTAGGAGACATTTCCCGGTAAGAGAGGCTACTAAAGATAAACAACTAGATAGTCAGATCCCACACATACCAAGCATTTCAATCATACACACAATATGCTCGATATGTGCAAATACAACGTAGCATCACAACATGACTCTACGACACAAGTACTTTATTTAAGGCTCAGGGAGCCATACATAACATACACAAAGGTACGGGTCTCACGACCCAACATACAAGTCATACAGTCATACAAACCAGCAGCGGAAGTAACTTGTCTGAGTACAGACAACTAGTAAAATAAAAGAGGCTTGGAAAGCCTAACTATACTACGTGGTCCTTCACAAGCTCAGGGTTACCACCTGGGTCTTTAACCTACTCATTGATGTCAACGTCTACATAGAACCCATCAGAAGGGGTTGCAGCGTCTTCTGTAAAAAAGTAGATCATAGCAACATGAGTACAAAGGTACTCAGCAAGACTTACATCAGATCCTACATACATGCATGTTATCAAGAAGGGTTGGTGGAGTTATTGCAGCAAGCCAGCTTTGACTCTTGGCTAGACTATCCTACGATACTTCAACTTGAAAAGGTTTTGCGCACACGAGTCCACTACTCACCAATTCAATACACTACCGAGGATTCGCCTCCGTCTTCCTACGGAAGAGCCATCCTCGGCACTCACACTTATCTTGAGGCTTTTAGCAGTTTCCATTTACTTGTCTATGAACTGTATAGGCAACCAAGTAGTCCTTTACCGCGGACGCGGCTATTCGAATAGATTATGATAACCCTGCAGGGGTGTACTTCTTCATACATGTTTCCACCACTTAGCGTCTGCACATAACATGTGCTCGGCAGACTTCAAGCGAAAGCCGACGTGGGTGTAGACCACGACCTACCTAAACACTTAAGCCTCTAGTCCAGGTTTATCGCCTATTCAGGTTCCATCCGCAGGGAGTCCGGCCGAGGTTTCCCATACGGCCCCGAACGATGTGAACAATGTTCCCGAGATACCTAACGGGTATTCGGTACACCATGCCACGTACCTACCGCATCACAGCCCACCCCTACGGTCAGCGCTGTCCACGGCCTCCAGTAGGCTACAAACACCAGAAACTACTTGCAACTCCTGGACAGAGAGCTAGGGTGAATAAGAAGTCGAGCGGGGTCATATTTCAGGGCCCAATGCATGGTAGTAACTGTATCTTAAATCACGCATACAGATCTCAGTGCTTAAGGTCGGCTTCAATGAAACAACCCACCATGTACTCCTACATGGCCTCTCATCGATACCTTTACCAAATCGTGTTCACCTCACCACTCTTATTACCGACATAATCATTTCACTCTAGCCCATCACCCAGATGAACCAGACCTGACACGACTCTAAGCATAGCAGGCATAGCAAGGTAGGAACAACACATACATATGGCTCAATCAACTCCTACACATGCTAGTGGGTTTCATCTAGTTACTGTGGCAATGACAGGTCATGCAGAGGAAATGGGTTCATCTACCGTAGCACACAGCAGTTTGAAACACGTTGTCTTAATGCAGTAAAAGAGAGCAGGAGCGAGAACATGGGATTGTATCGATATGATCAAATGGTTGGTTGCTTGCCTGATGGTTCGATGCACTGATACGGTTCTTCGTTAGGGTAATCACGGTACTCCTCGGAGGCAGAACCTGTCGCAAGGACACCGATACACAACCATCACCAAACAATGTGCAACAATATGATGCATGCATGAAACATGGCAATATGAGTGTGTTGGGCTAATGCAACTAAAACCAGAAGGGTTTGAACAAATTTGAATCAAAGATTCAAATTTCAAACTCAAACATGGCCTTTTAAAGTGCTTTTCCTTGTTCTGTTTAAAACATCAATTTAACTTGTTTGATCATGCATGAAAATAGTACAGATGGATAGATTGGATTTTTCTGATCATTTTTCATATATAATTTGTCCAATTTGGAGTTACAGAATAAAAGTTATGAATTTTTGAAGTTTAAATAATATTCTGGAATTTCCTGATTTAAATTAAATCCAGAAAATCAATTACTGCGTCAGCCTGACATCAGTGTGACGTCAGCAGGTCAACGGAACAGGTCTGGGTCAAACCTGACAGTGGGTCCCGCATGTCAGGGTGATTATTTTAATTAAAATTTAGTTAAAACTAATCCTGTTTAATTAACAGGGCTGGGCCCCACCTGTCATTGACTCAGGGGAGTCAACCAGGGCCCACCCGTGGTCAAAGTCAAAGCCAGCGACGCCGGCGTTTAGTCGCCGGCGAGCCCGACGCGGCGGCGGGAGTGGTTTTGGCCATTTCGGCCACCAAATGGGCCGCGGAGACCACCGGAGTGGAGCTGAGGACAAACCGCAGCTCTTGGCGGAGTCCGTTGGGGTCGGGGTGGCCGGAGTTGGCGCCGGCGACGACTTTGGCGGCCACCGGGGCTCGGTCGAAGATGAACTTGGCGCTAGAGGGGTCGGTGAGGCTCGTGGAGTGGCTAGCTAGGTGTTGTGGGACTCGGTGAGTAAGATGGACACCATCTTGTGGCCGGAGTGTGGCCGGAAGCACGTCGGCGACGAGGTCCGCGACGGCGCGTGCGGGTGAGCTTGGTGTGCTCGCTGTGGTGCACGAGAGAGAGAAAAAGAGGAAGGGGAAGTTAGCCCAGCTCACTGCGGTCTTGATGGAGAGGACGGCGTGGTCGGGGACGAGCTGCTGCGGTGGCGACGGCGAAGGGGATCTCCGGCGATGGCGGTTCGGGCGAGGTTGGTGCGGCGGCTTCGGGGCACGCGAGCGCTCGGGGCTCGACTAGCTCGAAGAAGTGGAGGACGGCGGAGCTTCTGGACACGGTGGCGCGGCGTGGAGACGAAGGGGAGCACGGCTACGGCAGAGGTGCGGCGACGGTGGCGTCGGCCACGGCGTGGGAGCACGAGGGAGAGGAACTGGGGGCGAATGGAGATGTCCAGGAGGGTCGGGGCGCGACGTGGAGCTCGTCCAGGCCATCAGGGCGGCGAGAGGGGGAGGCAGGGCGGCGTGCAGCTGCGTGGCGAGCTGCGGTGCCGCCGCCGAGCACCTTGGCTGCCTGCCTGGCGAGCCAAGCAGCTCGCTGGAGCGGTGGCCGGGCTGGGCCGGCCAGGTGGGCTGGCTGGTGGGCCTGCGGTGGCGCCAGGTAAGTTTTCCCCTTTTTTTCTGTTTCTGTTTTTATTTAATATATCTGCAACTTTGTTGAATTTAATAAAATACCTAGGCAACTTCAAAAATCACCAAATTACTCCTGGTCCATAGTTGGATTATTTCCAACATGAAACATTTTAGTTTGGAGATATTTGAGCATTTAAATATTTTATATAATTTTAAATGCCCAAATTCAAATATTTATGATTTAATTCAAAAACCCTAAGATGGCCTAGGAAAATGTGCACCACTTTTGGCAGAGGTTCTGAACCAAGACAAAAATGATGGGCATTTTAGAAGGGCATTTCAGGTTCATTGAAAAAGTTTTTAGTAAACCCTAGTTGGATTCAGAGGGGACTGGGGGTTCTGTCATCCCCATTTCAAGTTTCTGATGAAAGAGTAAACATGATGCAACACTCTAATGCATGACTAGCTAGGGTGTGACAACTCACCCCCACTCAAAAGAATCTCGTCCCGAGATTTGGGTTCCTCCGGAAAGAAGGCGGGGTACTCGAGTCGAAGACGATCCTCCCTTTCCCAAGTTGCTTCATCCTCAGAATGGTGCGACCATTGAACCTTGAGAAACTTGATATTATGACGTCGAGTGGTACGCTCGGCCCGATCGAGGATACGAATGGGGTACTCTCGGTATGTAAGATTATCTTGGAGATCAAGCATTTCGTAGTCTACTCCACGGATAGGATCCGAGAAGCAATGCCTGAGTTGAGAAACGTGGAAGACATCATGGACTCTGGAGAGATGCGGAGGTAGTTCCAGCTGGTAGGCAACTTCTCCTCGCTTGGCGAGAATGCGAAAAGGTCCAATGTAACGAGGAGCCAATTTGCCTTTGATACCGAAACGATGGGTTCCCTTCAGAGGGGTGACCCGAAGATAAGCCTTCTCGTCAACCTCGAAAGTCATAGCCTTATGCTTTCGGTCATATTGACTCTTTTGACGGGATTGGGCTGTTTTCAACTTTTCACGAACGATACGAACTTGTTCTTCTGCTTCCTGAATCATGTCCGGGCCAAAGAATTGTCTTTCCCCGGTCTCTGACCAGTTAAGGGGTGTTCGACACCGTCGTCCATAGAGAACTTCAAAAGGGGCTTTACCCAAGCTAGACTGATAGCTGTTGTTATAAGCGAATTCGGCAAATGGAAGGCACTTCTCCCAGTCCATCCCGAATGAGATAACAGAGGCTCGAAGCATGTCCTCTAGAATCTGGTTGACGCGTTCCACTTGACCACTCGACTGAGGGTGGAAGGCAGTGCTGAAGGAGAGACGGGTTCCCATAGCATTTTGGAAACTTTCCCAAAATCGAGAGGTGAAGAGACTTCCTCGATCCGAGTTAATTTCCAAAGGAACACCATGGAGAGACACTATTCGGGAGATGTATAAGTCTGCCAGCTGACTAGCGTTTATACTCTCACGAACAGGTAAGAAATGGGCTACTTTGGAAAGACGATCGACAACGACAAAGATAGCATTATTCCCTCTCTTGGTCCTGGGAAAACCGGTAATGAAATCCATACCAATTCTATCCCATTTCCATTCAGGAATAACTAAGGGTTGAAGGGTGCCAGCAGGCCGTTGATGCTCTGCTTTAACACGACGACAGACGTCGCAATTTGCAATATACTGAGCAATTTCTCTCTTCATCCTAGTCCACCAGAACCTCTGGCGTAGGTCCTGATACATCTTAGTACTACCGGGATGAATGGTGAGAGGAGATTCATGAGCCTCCTTAAGGATCAACTGCCGTAGATGCTGGTTCTTGGGAACCACTAGACGGTTCTCAAAGTACACAACACCATGATCATTTGTGGAAAAACAACTAGCACCTCCGCTAGCAATGTTCTCCTTGATCTTAGCTATTCCCTTATCTCGCTTCTGGGCAGCAATGATTTGATCCGTAAGAGTAGGTTTCGCCACCAAGGTGGAAAGAAATCCTTGAGGAACAATGTGAAGGTTAAGCTTCCGGAATTCCTCATGGAGAAGCGGTTGACTTTGTTGTAACATCAGATTGTTACAATAAGATTTACGACTTAGCGCATCAGCCATGACGTTGGCTTTCCCTGGGGTGTAGGTTATCCCTAAGTCGAAGTCTGTGATCAACTCAACCCAACGTCTTTGCCTGAGATTCAGATCCGGTTGGGTGAAAATGTACTTCAGACTTTGGTGATCAGTGAATATTTCGCAACGGTTACCGAGGAGGTAATGCCGCCAGGTTTTAAGTGCATAGACTACGGCTGCAAGCTCTAGATCATGAGTAGGATAATTCTCCTCATGTGGGTGCAATTGCCGTGAAGCGTAGGCAATTACATGTCGATCTTGCATGAGAATGCAACCTAGTCCTTGTCGCGAGGCGTCGCAGTAGATAACAAAGTCCTTGGAGAAGTCTGGCGGTACCAGTACGGGAGCAGAAGTCAAGCGTCTTTTCAGTTCCTGAAAGCTGTGCTCACATTGTGGAGTCCACTCGAACTTCTTATCTTTCTTGAGGAGTTCGGTTAGCGGTTTAGCAACTTTAGAGAAGTTCTCGACAAAGCGACGACAATAGCTCGCTAAGCCCAGAAAGCTCCGAACTTGCTTGACCGATTCAGGTGGAGTCCAATTAAGGACGGCTTGAACTCGCTCAGGGTTAACAGCAATACCTTTCCCAGATATTACATGACCCAGATAGGTCACTTCTGGCAACCAGAATTCACATTTAGAAAATTTGGCATAAAGGCGATGCTCTCGAAGTTTCTGCAACACTAGCCGTAGATGTTCGGCATGTTCTTCCTCATTCTTGGAGTAGATGAGTATATCATCGAGGTAAACTACGACGAATTTGTCCAAATACTCCATGAAGATTGAGTTCATTAACCGAGAAAAGGTGGCTGGAGCGTTGGTTAAACCGAAGGACATGACGGTGTACTCGTATTGGCCGTAACGAGTAACAAAGGCCGTTTTAGGGATGTCCCCATTTCTGATTTTGATTTGATGGTAGCCCAACCTCAAATCCATCTTGGAGAAGACTGAGGATCCAGCGAGCTGATTGTACAGGTCGTTGATCCTGGGAAGCGGATATTTGTTCTTGATTGTGACCAAATTGACAGGTCGGTAATCTACAACCATCTGGTCCGTACCATCCTTCTTCTTGACGAATAGGACGGGGCAATCCCACGGAGATGAGCTAGGTCGGATGAAACCCTTTTTCAAGGACTCATCGAGTTGTTTCTTAAGCTCGGCTAGTTCTAGGGGTGCCATCTTATAAGGTCTTCTAGCAATCGGAACGGTTCCTGGAATGAGGTCTATTACGAACTCAACATCCCTGTCAGGTGGAACACCCGGCAATTCCTCTGGAAAGACATCCAGGAAGTCACGGACTACCGGAACGTCCTCAAGGTCTGGCAAAGGGCTGGCGTTAAGAGAATATAATTGTCGCTTAGCTATTCGGGTCAAGACATTGACTATCTTCCCCGAAGGATGGGTGAGTTGAACAGTCCTAGAGAAGCAATCAATTTTGGCTTGATGAGCTGACATCCAGTCCATACCCAAAATGATATTAATATCTGAAGATTTAAGGGCTATCAAAGACGCGAGGAAAACAAGTCTGTCGACTTGGATTTCATTTCCATGGCTTACTCTAGAAGTTTGCCATTTGGATCCCGGAGTTTGAATTACCATAGAGGTTGGCATATCACCGAATGCGACGTTATGCAAGCGAGCATAGTTTTCAGATATAAAAGAATGAGAGGCTCCTGTATCAAAAAGAACAGATGCCGGGTGGCAATTGACAAGAAGCGTATCGAGAACGACGTTGGGATCCTCTTGAGCTTCTTCGGCAGAGATACAGTTGACATGGCCACGTGAAGCGGTGACCGGCTTGGCGTGGAATATTTTTCCTGTCGGCTTGCCACGGCCAACAGCTTTAGCAGATTGATTGGGGTTGGTCTGGGGACACTCACACATATAGTGGCCAGATTCCCCACACTTGAAACAAGTCACGGAACTGGTACGTGGAGGAGCATTGGTAGATGGACCCCCATAGGGCTTGGCCGGTGCAGACTGTTGAACAGGGCGAGGCGCCTGGAAGGATGGCCTCGGTGTGAACCTGGGTGGCAGGGCGGTGTTGGGTACCCACACGCGGCGCTTCTGAGGACCAGCACCGGATGAGGAACCCATGTCACGGCCATGCTTGCGTGCTGCGTCATGGTCAGTCTGACCAGTTTCAGCACTGATGGCTTTGTTGACAAGTTTCTGAAAAGATGTGCACTCATGCAGACGGAGGTCGCGGCGAAGCTCAGGACTAAGGCCCTTACGGAACCTTGCTTGCTTCTTGGCATCAGTAGACACTTCCTCAGTTGCATATCGTGCGAGATTACCAAACTCCCTGCTGTAAGCATCCACAGAAAGTCGGCCTTGGGTGAAACTGCAAAATTCCTCACGTTTACGGTCCATGAGACCCTCCGGAATGTGATGTTCACGGAAAGCCTCGCTGAATTCAGCCCAAGTAGTGACATGGCCCGCTGGGCGCATAGCTCCGTAATTCTCCCACCACAGACTGGCAGGGCCTTCAAGATGATATGCAGCAAAGGTGACCTTGTCAGCCTCCGCTACCAGCGCGGAACGCAGTTTGTGAGAGATACTGCGAAGCCAGTCATCAGCGTCGAGAGGCTCGACGGAGTGATGGAACGTGGGTGGATGTAATTTGATGAAATCACTGAGTGACACCACGTTAGTCCTCTGATGGTGTGCTGTGTTCTGTTCAATACGCTCCAACAAACGGTTGGTCTCCCGCTTGTTTCTCTCAGCTTCCATCATAACCTCGGCTAGTGAAGGAGGATGAGGCAGATTTGCATCCCTGGCTTCACTGCCTTCGGCCTGCTCTTGAGAAGCAGGGTTAGCGCGCGTGTTGACCATCCTAGGTAAACAAGACAATGATTTAGTCAGGATGATAAAATTCCGACATAGGGTAAAAATGTAAGGAATAACTCGAAATGCAAGATGATCATCCGTATGACATGGTAGATACAGAAACTGCTTCTTTATTCCATCGTCATACACACCATACAGGGTTTAGTACAAGACCAAACAAAGTACTATTACGGTGAAAAGAGGATTACATCTCATCGGAGGCATTCCAAGCTCCTATACATTATTTTTCTACACCTCCGGAAGGAGTACAAACTAGGTCATATCCCACGAGTCACGCGGGACGATAGACGACACAGCTAGTGCGAACTAGTGATACTACCACTAACTCAGACCGATCCGTAGTAGTCCTCATAGAAGTCACCTCCATAGCCTGGAAGCTCAACATGATCATCCGGAAACAGCCGATCTCGCGGAGCTTGTGGACCATAGGGGCTAGGATGAGGCCTTGGACCAACAGACGGTGGCCTGCGGGGACCGCGAGGTGGGGTGATGCCTCCTACATCACGCCAAACCATCACGTCTGGCAGAGCAGATCTCACAGGATAGAGATCGCGCATATCTGAGAATCCAGCTTGCACCGCCGGTGCGAACCGAGTCAAAGTAGCCCAGTGGTCAGCACGGGTATTGAAGAGCTCTAACCTCAAGGCCCGATTTTCACGGTCTTTATCCTCGAGCATCTCAGCAGTGGTGCGAGTCCGTGAATCCTCCTGGGTGGGGTCAGCATAGATAGCCTGGAGATACCCTTGTGCCCCCGGAAGTGATCCTGGCATATACCGGAAATCAGAGTCCCGAAATAGACCAGATCTGACTCGCGTAATGGTCATCATAGAATAGGCGGCGTCCTGCACAGCCATCTCAATAGTAACCCCGAGTCCATAGGAGCAGTGAAGAGGCTCGGTGGATCCAGGATAAGATGGAAATATCCTGACAGTGTAGAGATACTGGCTTTGATTAAAGTCTCGGAATTGCTCTTCGACCGTGTACTCAGGATACCAGCGGTATCCAGCCTCAGTCATTACCCTGACCAACTTGGCAGTATGGCCGGGTACATCTAGGCATCGAGTCAGGCGAACCACTTGATTGAGGTCGCGAGTGGCCATCTGAAAGCACAATCATAATGCAAAGGCATTAGAATTTCTAGCGAAATTTTGGCAGCATAACAGTTGTAAATGCTCAAGAAGGATTTTGAGACATTTGACCAAGGAGTTCATACACACTCAACATCATCATATCAAAGTTCTGAATCCATTCTAACAACATAATGTGGTAGTAGAACTGAACTAGGCTTGTATCCATCAAACTTATAAGGTACTACTGATTAGTAACACGTGATCCTGATAGAGAGAATAGATCCTAATTCCTTAACCCCCGGTAGAAGAATGGATTGACTCAGATCAGAATGTCATAAGATAAAGGAGTAAAAAGAGCCTTACGTTCCATCCCACAAACAATTCCCCTACATATAACTAAAGAATTTCTAGACTCAACATCGACCAGTTTGGCTTGGAGAACCTACAGGCAGTCCGGCTCTGATGCCAACGCTGTCAGGACCCCGACTCGATGTCACATCGATCTAGCCGGTAACACCTCATATCACTTTGCGGCCTCACGCACGGTATCCCCACGGGTGTCGCCTTACCTCTGCCCGGGACCGTTTGCGCCTTTTGGCTCACGTATATGATGGTGTCGCTAGCATCCATATGATAAAGAGCCCGGGCTGACATGACTAGTCGTAACCCAAAGTGGCACAGACTTACAGGGACAGGCATCCATGACCCAGCTTCGAACGTGTTGGTCATCAGCAAGTGGGTCCGGGCTGTAGCACTGGGCTAGCAGGACTCCGGTAAACCGGGCTGTAGCGGGCTAACAGGACTCCGGTACTCAAAGCGTGACATTTCCCCGAAGGGACAGACACAGGAACGAAGAAGGACACATGCCGGCCAGCCTAAGTGTTCCAGAGCAGTAGCAAGCTACCATGGCTCAGCGGTAACACTAGGAGACATTTCCCGGTAAGAGAGGCTACTAAAGATAAACAACTAGATAGTCAGATCCCACACATACCAAGCATTTCAATCATACACACAATATGCTCGATATGTGCAAATACAACGAAGCATCACAACATGACTCTACGACACAAGTACTTTATTTAAGGCTCAGGGAGCCATACATAACATACACAAAGGTACGGGTCTCACGACCCAACATACAAGTCATACAGTCATACAAACCAGCAGCGGAAGTAACTTGTCTGAGTACAGACAACTAGTAAAATAAAAGAGGCTTGAAAAGCCTAACTATACTACGTGGTCCTTCACAAGCTCAGGGTTACCACCTGGGTCTTTAACCTACTCGTTGATGTCAACGTCTACATAGAACCCATCAGAAGGGGTTGCAGCGTCTTCTATAAAAAAGTAGATCATAGCAACATGAGTACAAAGGTACTCAGCAAGACTTACATCAGATCCTACATACATGCATGTTATCAAGAAGGGTTGGTGGAGTTATTGCAGCAAGCCAGCTTTGACTCTTGGCTAGACTATCCTACGATACTTCAACTTGAAAAGGTTTTGCGCACACGAGTCCACTACTCACCAATTCAATACACTACCGAGGATTCGCCTCCGTCTTCCTACGGAAGAGCCATCCTCGGCACTCACACTTATCTTGAGGCTTTTAGCAGTTTCCATTTACTTGTCTATGAACTGTATAGGCAACCAAGTAGTCCTTTACCGCGGACGCGGCTATTCGAATAGATTATGATAACCCTGCAGGGGTGTACTTCTTCATACATGTTTCCACCACTTAGCGTCTGCACACGACATGTGCTCGGCAGACTTCAAGCGAAAGCCGACGTGGGTGTAGACCACGACCTACCTAAACACTTAAGCCTCTGGTCCAGGTTTATCGCCTATTCAGGTTCCATCCGCAGGGAGTCCGGCCGAGGTTTCCCATACGGCCCCGAACGATGTGAACAGGGTTCCCGAGATACCTAACGGGTATTCGGTACACCGTGCCACGTACCTACCGCATCACAGCCCACCCCTACGGTCAGCGCTGTCCACGGCCTCCAGTAGACTACAAACACCAGAAACTACTTGCAACTCCTGGACAGAGAGCTAGGGTGAATAAGAAGTCGAGCGGGGTCATATTTCAGGGCCCAATGCATGGTAGTAGCTGTATCTTAAATCACGCATACAGATCTCAGTGCTTAAGGTCGGCTTCAATGAAACAACCCACCATGTACTCCTACATGGCCTCTCATCGATACCTTTACCAAATCGTGTTCACCTCACCACTCTTATTACCGACATAATCATTTCACTCTAGCCCATCACCCAGATGAACCAGACCTGACACGACTCTAAGCATAGCAGGCATAGCAAGGTAGGAACAACACATACATATGGCTCAATCAACTCCTACACATGCTAGTGGGTTTCATCTAGTTACTGTGGCAATGACAGGTCATGCAGAGGAAATGGGTTCATCTACCGTAGCACACAGCAGTTTGGAACGCATTGTCTTAATGCAGTAAAAGAGAGCAGGAGCGAGAACATGGGATTGTATCGATATGATCAAATGGTTGGTTGCTTGCCTGATGGTTCGATGCACTGATACGGTTCTTCGTTAGGGTAATCACGGTACTCCTCGGAGGCAGAACCTGTCGCAAGGACACCGATACACAACCATCACAAAACAATGTGCAACAATATGATGCATGCATGAAACATGTCAATATGAGTGTGTTGGGCTAATGCAACTAAAACCAGAAGGGTTTGAACAAATTTGAATCAAAGATTCAAATTTCAAACTCAAACATGGCCTTTTAAAGTGCTTTTCCTTGTTCTGTTTAAAACATCAATTTAACTTGTTTGATCATGCATGAAAATAGTACAGATGGATAGATTGGATTTTTCTGATCATTTTTCATATATAATTTGTCCAATTTGGAGTTACAGAATAAAAGTTATGAATTTTTGAAGTTTAAATAATATTCTGGAATTTCCTGATTGAAATTAAATCCAGAAAATCAATTACTGCGTCAGCCTGACATCAGTGTGACGTCAGCAGGTCAACGGAACAGGTCTGGGTCAAACCTGACAGTGGGTCCCGCATGTCAGGGTGATTATTTTAATTAAAATTTAGTTAAAACTAATCCTGTTTAATTAACAGGGCTGGGCCCCACCTGTCATTGACTCAGGGGAGTCAACCAGGGCCCACCCGTGGTCAAAGTCAAAGCCAGCGACGCCGGCGTTTAGTCGCCGGCGAGCCCGACGCGGCGGCGGGAGTGGTTTTGGCCATTTCGGCCACCAAATGGGCCGCGGAGACCACCGGAGTGGAGCTGAGGACAAACCGCAGCTCTTGGCGGAGTCCGTTGGGGTCGGGGTGGCCGGAGTTGGCACCGGCGACGACTTTGGCGGCCACCGGGGCTCGGTCGAAGATGAACTTGGCGCTAGAGGGGTCGGTGAGGCTCGTGGAGTGGCTAGCTAGGTGTTGTGGGACTCGGTGAGTAAGATGGACACCATCTTGTGGCCGGAGTGTGGCCGGAAGCACGTCGGCGACGAGGTCCGTGACGGCGCGTGCGGGTGAGCTTGGTGTGCTCGCTGTGGTGCACGAGAGAGAGAAAAAGAGGAAGGGGAAGTTAGCCCAGCTCACTGCGGTCTTGATGGAGAGGACGGCGTGGTCGGGGACGAGCTGCTGCGGCGGCGACGGCGAAGGGGATCTCCGGCGATGGCGGTTCGGGCGAGGTTGGTGCGGCGGCTTCGGGGCACGCGAGCGCTCGGGGCTCGACTAGCTCGAAGAAGTGGAGGACGGCGGAGCTTCTGGACACGGTGGCGCGGCGTGGAGACGAAGGGGAGCACGGCTACGGCGGAGGTGCGGCGACGGTGGCGTCGGCCACGGCGTGGGAGCACGAGGGAGAGGAACTGGGGGCGAATGGAGATGTCCAGGAGGGTCGGGGCGCGACGTGGAGCTCGTCCAGGCCATCAGGGCGGCGAGAGGGGGAGGCAGGGCGGCGTGCAGCTGCGTGGCGAGCTGCGGTGCCGCCGCCGAACACCTTGGCTGCCTGCCTGGCGAGCCAAGCAGCTCGCTGGAGCGGTGGCCGGGCTGGGCCGGCCAGGTGGGCTGGCTGGTGGGCCTGCGGTGGCGCCAGGTAAGTTTTCCCCTTTTTTTCTGTTTCTGTTTTTATTTAATATATCTGCAACTTTGTTGAATTTAATAAAATACCTAGGCAACTTCAAAAATCACCAAATTACTCCTGGTCCATAGTTGGATTATTTCCAACATGAAACATTTTAGTTTGGAGATATTTGAGCATTTAAATATTTTATATAATTTTAAATGCCCAAATTCAAATATTTATGATTTAATTCAAAAACCCTAAGATGGCCTAGGAAAATGTGCACCACTTTTGGCAGAGGTTCTGAACCAAGACAAAAATGATGGGCATTTTAGAAGGGCATTTCAGGTTCATTGAAAAAGTTTTTAGTAAACCCTAGTTGGATTCAGAGGGGACTGGGGGTTCTGTCATCCCCATTTCAAGTTTCTGATGAAAGAGTAAACATGATGCAACACTCTAATGCATGACTAGCTAGGGTGTGACACCTTGCCCTTACAAACTCCTTGGTTCAACTCCACAATCTTGACGGAGGCTCCCAAATGACACCTAACCAATCTAGGAGACACCACTCTTCGAAAGGTAATAGATGGTGTGTTGATGATGAACTCCTTGCTCTTGTGCTTCAAATGATAACCTCCCCAACACTCAACTCTCTCTCACAAGATTTTGATTTGGTGGAAAGAAGATTTGAGTGGAAAGCAACTTGGGGAAGGCTAGAGATCAAGATTCATGTGGTAGGAATGGAATATCTTGACCTCAACACAAGTGTAGGTGGTTCTCTCTCAGAAATGTATGTTGGAAGTGTAGGCATGTTCTGATGGCTCTCTCAACGAATGAAGAGTGGGTGGAGGGGTATATATAGCCTCCACACAAAATCTAACCGTTACACACAACTTACCAAACTTGGTGGGACCGAATCGTGAAACTCGGTCAGACCGATTTAGTTCATAATGTGACCAATATGTATTTTAGTGGGACCAACATGTCAACTCGGTGGGACTAATATCATTAGGGTTAGGGCATAATGTAATCTCGATGAGACCGATTACACAAACACGGTGATACCGATTTTGGTAATAGACAAACGGAGAGTTGGTTAGGCAAACTCAGTGGGACCGATTCGCTCATCTCGGTTGGATCGAAACATTATGAAAGGGAAACAGAGAGTTTGCAATCTTGGTGGGACCGATCGCTCATCTCGGTTTGACCAAAATGTTACGAAGGGAAATAGAGAGATTACAATCCCATCTCGGTGAGACTGAGATCCCTATCAGTGAGACCGAAAATACTAGGGTTTCTGGCAGTGGCTATGTCAATTGAACTCGGTGGCGCCGGATAGAAAGTTTCGGTGGGGCCAAGTTTGACTTTTGGTTTGGGACATATGTGGATGTGAGAAAGTCGTTGAGGGTTTTTGGAGCATATCACTAAGCACTTTGAGCAAGAAACTCATTAAGCAACACCTCACCCCCTCTTAATAGTATTGGCTTTCCTATGGACTCAATGTGATCTTGGATCACTAAAAGTAAAATGTAGAGTCTTGTGCTTTGAGCTTGAGCCAATCCTTTTGTCCTTGGCATTTTGAGGGGCCCACGTTTCTCATCCATGCCATGCCAAACATTGAGCTTTCCTGAAATATTTATCTTGAAGTAGCATTAGCTCAATGAGCTATATGTTGTTAGGAATTACCAAAACCACCCAGGGATAGTTGCACTTTCACTCTCCGAATGGAACGTGCATCATATTGCATTTGCACACACATTTGGGACCACAATTGAGAACTGGCCATAGGCACACTCTCGGCCCCGCAAGTCGGATGAGTTAATAGAAGAGAGAGACGAGCGATAGTACTAGAGCAGTGTTGTACAGACGTCGATGCCTGGACGATCCCTGCATGACAGGGAAGATTAGTTCGTCCATGCATGTGAACAGACTCCAACAGACGGCTAGATTGGCCATTGTCTACATATCGTGCATGTTGTGTTGTACAGGGCTGTAGTTCTGATGAGAAATCTAAAAAAAGGTTTCTTGTCATCTCACAATATTAGGTGTCATGTGCTTCGGATCACTGCAAGGGTTAAACAGCGACAACTGAGTTCCTCCAAGGCGCTGGTCATTGGGGGCACATGCACGAAGACTACTCAGCTGCAATCTAGGTCAAGCCGTCTATGTTAATTAGGACATCTATCGATGGACCCCATTTCTATGAGTTTATCTTTAATTTGAGCTTTGATCTTGTTTAGTTTGTCCGTCGGGATTTATGTTGTCTCCTTGGGGCAGTGAGGTTATGGTTTCTTGTCATGTGGCATTTTTTCATGTTATATGTTAATCCGTTGCTTCAGATCAAAATGACGACAACTGCGCCTCCGGGACACGTGCATGAAGACTTCTCGACAATCATTGACGAGGTCAAACCGGCTCCGGTAGATAAAAGAAAACTACACCACTATATAGGCAGGAGCCTCCGTGCTTGCTTGCTAGTGTTGCTCTCTTCACACTATCTCGTCCTCTCCAGATCTAAACACAACAGTGGTGGCCACACTCTCTCTTTGCTCACCGCTAGTCACAGATCCAGCCGGACCCTCTCCGTCGGGGAAGGTGAGAAGGTGCAATTTTCACGCGGTCGTCCTCGGCGATGGCTCTTACCCAATGTCAGCACGTCCCGATCAGCATGCCTTGTCTTTCTCTCCCACC
Source organism: Triticum dicoccoides (assembly GCF_002162155.2). Taxonomy (NCBI): domain Eukaryota; kingdom Viridiplantae; phylum Streptophyta; class Magnoliopsida; order Poales; family Poaceae; genus Triticum; species Triticum dicoccoides. The sequence goes on along the minus strand of NC_041391.1, from coordinate 611,832,696 downwards.
ACTACAAAAAAGACACATCCGTGACATTTTGGGTTGAACGAATTTTTTTTCTGTCATGCTTATGACACTTCTATGAAGATAATTGTGACAAAACCAGGTATCATCATAGATGTGGTGGGGTCCTAATTCTATGACAGAAAATGGGCTTTTCATCCTGGGCGGGCTGGAGACGCAGCTGCATGACATTCTTTGGGCCGTCCATGACAGAAAAACCATGGTAGAAGCGAGGGCGAGGAAAATATTGGGGAGTTCGCGGTTACGGTGGGTAGTCGGGGCCGAGCGATGCACAAAGGGATTGTGCGTTTCTCTCGTACACATACGTGTGTGGGTGCGAGGCGTTGGGCTCTAACTGAACCCGAGCAAGGCGTTCACATGGCTATTAACTGAACCAGATCGAGCGATTCCTTTGCTACTGCTGCTAACTGAAGCTGGTCGACCTGCTGCCCCTTGATGAATAGTGAGTGTTGTTGGGGGTTGGATAAACAGTTCCCAGTGGGGGTTGGATGAACAGGAGCCCGTGGGGGTAGAGGTCATTACTGTTGGATGAACAGGACCCCGATCGAGCCGGTTGGGGATGGAGGAACAGGACCCCGTGGAGGGTTGGTTGAACAATAGCTGGTGGAGGGCTGGATGTATAGTAGCCGTGGAGGGGTGGTTGAACAATAGCGGTGGAGGCTGGATAAATAGGAGTCGTGGATGAACAGTAGTTGGTGGAGGCAGGAGGGAGACGCTGTGGATGAACAGTCACAAGTGGAGGCTGGAGGATGTCGACGGTGGATGAACAGTAGCCCGTGGAGGCTGGAGCGAGGCAGTAGACGGTGGATGACCAGTAGCCCATGGAGTCCCATTTTGCGGTATGCCACACCCCTCCCGATGAACAGGACCCCCGTTTCGACTGTAGGAGGTTGAAGAGAAGTCCGTTGCCTCTGTTTTGCGGTACACCACACCCCTCCTGATCAACATGACCCAGTTTCGACCATAGCAGGTCAAAGAGAAGTCTGTTTCCTTCGTTTTGTGGTATGCCAGACCCCTCCCGGTGAACAGGATCCCGTTTCAACCGTAGGCGGTCGAACAGAAGGTCATTTCCTCCATTCTGCGGTATGCCAGGCCTCGTTTCGGCTGTTCCCTCCAAGCCAGTTGGCTCTCGATGAATACGGCGCATTCCGTTGCCTCCTGATGAACACGACGATGCAGTTTCTCCATTCCGACCTAGCCGGATGGCTACTGATGAACAGGACGCCGTCGATGCTCTCCGCTACCTCCCCATGTACACAAGCCCTGGCCATATGTATGCATGAATAGGCATTCGAGACCCCGCCCATATGTATGTACCTGGCCGTATTTACTTTCTTGCACCCTGGTTGTATGTACGTGTACATGATATTGACAGGACTGCATGACATGCTACGTTCGCGCCTCTACTTCGACACGTGACCTTCCTTACTCGTCCACGGTTCATCGCTGCAGCCTGCAGACAGACCGATCGACCAGTATGTACGTACACGTTCGTGACCACAATGACAATGCTACGTATGCTTCGATTAAGTAGGTCCCGACTGTCAGGGAGGATAAGAAGGCACTTCCTTGCGTGCGAAGTTATTGCTGGTGGGTCCAAGCTGTAAGGGGGAGAATCATTTTTTTGTCCGTAATATGGCCGCACTTCCTTGCGTGCGAAGATGTAGCTGGCGGGTCCCAACAGTCAGGTGGGAAACATGTTTTCGCAAAATTCGGTGGCTCGTCCGGTGGGTCCCTGCTGTCAGGTGGAGGAATATTTTTTTATGTGTAATAAGGTTGCACTTCCTTGCTGCGGTCGTGGACCCAGCTGTCATCCCCTCCACGCATAGTACTCTTCAAATGGAAGTCGTTCCTTGACCACATTGACCACGCCGTGCTGAGAGCACCAGGGTGGTGGACGACGGCGAGGCCTAGGAAGGGGATGACACTGAGTCGAGGAAGACGCGGCAGTGAATGCCGACGCGGAGAGGAGTATGAGGGTTGACTGGTTCGGCTGCGGTGTGAGGCTGCCGTTATCGCAGAATAACAGGGGGTGTGGGTGAGCAGAGGGATGGCCTAGCTAGCGATGGGAGTAGTAGGGGATGGTGAGGCCTCTGCGGTAGCACAATAGGCCACGGGAGGCAGGAGAAGGCAGCACGACCGGTGCTCGTTTGGGCGGCTGGAGCAAGAAGACCAAAGGTTGAAGAAGCACTACGGCCGTTGGATGGACATCGTACGGTCACTGGAACTAGAATCATTCGTATTGACTAAGTTGACAAAGCCCTCCGTCCGTGTCAACTTAGTAGGCCACAAGTCAGCCTTCCAGTATGGTGGGTCCCGGCTAGCAGGGGGAGTATTCTTTTTTTGTGCATAATAAGGAGGCACTTTTTTGCGTGCGAAGATATAGCTGGTGGGTCCAATCTGTGAGCGGGAGGAACATTTTTTTTGTGAAATTCACAGGCCCTTCCGGTGGCTCCCAGCTGTCAGGTGGAGGAATCATTATTTTGTGCATAACAAGGAGGCACTTCCTTGCATGCGGCCATGGACCCAGATGTCAGCCTCTCCACATACAGTCATCTTCTGATGGATGTCATTCGTTGACCATGTTGACCACGCCGCCGAGAGACCCAGGGCAGTGGATGATGGCGAGGCCCCAGACTGGAATGACCCAGAGAAGCCCAACTATTTTTGCATAATAAGGAGGCACTTGCTTGTGTGGGTCCCTACTGTCAGCCTCTCCACTTACATCCCTCTTCCGATGACTGTTGTTTGTTGACCATGTTGACCACATCGCACCGAGAGTAAAAACGCGATGGACGAGGGCGAGGCCCAGGAAGGGAACGGCCCAGAGCCAGCGAAGCCACAACAGTGGATGCCAACACTGAGGGGAGTACGAGGGCTGACTGGTCGACTGCGGGGTGAGGCTGACGTCGTCGGAAAATAATAGGATGTGCGGGTGGGTAGAGGGATGGCTTGGCGGCAATACAGCTGGCCACCGGAGGAGGGAGCAGGCAGTCCCGCCGGCGCTGGTTTGGGCGGCTGGAGCAGAAAGATCAGAGATTGAAGAAAAACGACGGCCATTGGATGGACATCCAACAGTCACTGCTCTATCTTGGCTAAGTTGACAAAGCCTTTTATGCGCGTCAAATTTTTTTTAGGACAGCGTCATCGTCAACCAAGTAGGCCCAAAAGTCAGCCTCCAAATCTATGGAAAACAACATACAGCCCATTAGCCATCATTTTCAATAATTTACAGCCCATTTGCTAATTCTTAAGGATATTTTCAAGCCCATATTCTTTTTATTAGCATTATAGACCATATTTTGGGCATTGCTAAAAAATTCAACGAAATTTTGCATATTTTGGTGGGGTCCGAACTCTTTTAATCATGAAATTTTGAGTCGTGTTAAAAATAATTTTTAAAAACTTATATCAAAATAAAATTCAAAAAAATCGCCACAAAAAAATGTTTGAAATTTAAAATCTTGACTAGCAAGATGCTCGTGCGTTCCACGGAACATCAAGATGCATTTGTATGAGTAGTTTATCTTGGGGAAAAAAAGGATGAACGAGGGAAGGCCTTATCTGCAAATGTGGAGAGGAGTGCGGGCAAATTGTCATAGTTTCCTTCCTATCTATTAGATATAGATCAGACGGTCTATATTGCAGGATGGCGGACACACCATCATCACCAACTCTGTTTTTTGTAATAGTAGGGATAGAGATAGAGATAGAGAAACCCGCGTGGAATGCGAAAAATCCACTCCAGCCGCACACGTCCGTTTAGGAGCAGGACACCAGCCAAGCTCCTCCTTCCACCATTTTCTGCTTTTTATAAGAGTAGAGAAATCCAGAAAAAATATATTTGAATGTAATTTCCGGTTGGCTTTGGTTTAAAAATTTACAACCCATTTCTTACTACTTATAGCTCGTTTTCTGGGGAAGCCCATTTCTTACTACTTACATCCCTCCTTGTCTTGGAATATTTACAGCCCAGCAGGGCTGAGAAAAGCAAGTAGGCCTCAGTTGGGTATTCTCCAAAAAAACTGAGCTAGCCATTTTTTTAGAAAGAAAAAAGATATCAACTGGGCTCATCATTTGTCTATATAAAAGCGTAAGTGTGGGCTAGACGGGCCACAGCCCCGGCACAACCCGCAGTTGAGCTCCGTCTCTAAAACTAAAAAACAATTGGGTGAGCTACTCGGTCCCTAGTGTTATCCGCTCATTGTGTAATTTTCTCGTTTATTGACTACATTGACAATGGTGTGGCACCTAGTTGTCAAACAATTAGGAGGAAGTTTTTTTGGCTTGTAATAATGAGGCACCTGCTTACGTAATGCAATGACCCTGGTGGGTCCCTACTGTCAGCCTCTCCATGTACAGTCATCTCCTGATTCCTCTCGGTTGTTGACCATGTTGACAATGCCAGACGACAGCGGGCACATCGAGCGAACCAAGGCGGAGAACAAGGGCGATGCCTCGGACGGGAACGAACAAGAGCCGTGGAAGATGCGGCAGTGTAGTGGCAGGCGGAGGGGAGTACGAGCAGTAGCAAAGCTAGGTTCGGCCTATGTCCCAGGTAAGCAATGCAACTACAGTGTGCTATAGTGTTATTTCTTCTACAGTACACTACAGTTAACAAAGAACAAATCCACCACACTAGTGTCAAGATCATCAAGATATGATACCCATGTTTGCGCTATGCAGCAAGAAAAGAAGTTGCGTGTTGCTATGCTCCTTTGGGACTAGTGGACGTCGAGGAACAAAGCCAATGCAGGTGAAGTACAGAAGATGGCAGCAGAAATCAGTTCTTTCATCACAAAACACATGACTGATTTCACTTCAGTGAACATTCAGAAAATGCCCCAGCCGCAACAACCCCAGGTTTGGATCCCTCCAACTACAAATTTGATCAAGATCGGTATGGATGTTGCTTTTCATGTGGAGTCTGAGACTAGTGCGTGGGGTTTCATTGCGAGAGACGAAACTAGGGATTTCCTGGTGGCCGTTGCTGGCAAGATGAACCATGTATGATTTGCACTGCACTAGAAGTGATCGCTCGTATGCGAGATATTCAAGGGGCTACTGACCTGGGTGGACAATGTATCAATTTTGATTTAGACTGTTTGACTATGATTTCTGCACTTAAAGGCGGGACTATGACACTGGGGAGCTCGGAGTTCTCTTCAGAGAAGCAAGAAGCTTGTGCCATGCCTCTTTTGTTTCCAACATATCTATAATTTTTGATTGTTCCATGCTATTATATTACATGTTTTGGATGTTTATGGGCTTTATTTTACACATTATTATCATTTTTTGGGACTAACCTACTAACCGGAGGCCCAGCCCATATTGCTGTTTTTTTGCCTATTTCAGTATTTCGAAGAAAAGGAATATCAAACGGAGTCCAAATGGAATGAAACCTTCTGAAGTGTGATTTTTGGAACAAACGTGATCCAGAGGACTTGGAGTGCAAATCAAGAAGCAGCTGAGGTGGCCACAAGAGGGTAGCCCCCCTATAGGGCGTGCCCCCTGTCTCGTGGGCCCCTCGGGCAGCCACCGACGTACTTCTTCCTCCTATATAAGCCTACATACCCGGAAAACATCCAGGGAGCAACCAAAGAAATATTTCCTCCACCGTAACCTTCTGTATCCGCGAGATCCCATCTTGGAGCCGTCGCCGGCGTTCTGTCGGAGGGGGAATCCACCACGGAGGGCTTCTACATCAACACCATAGCCCTTCCGATGAGTTGTGAGTAGTTTACCACACACCTTCGGGTCCATAGTTATTAGCTAGATGGCTTCTTCTCTCTTTTTTGATCTCAATACAATGTTCTTCCCCTCTCTTGTGGAGATCTATTCGATGTAATCTCTTTTTGCGGTGTGTTTGCCGAGATCCGATGAATTGTGGGTTTATGATCAAGTTTATCTACAGATAATAATTCAATCTTCTCTGAATTCTTTTATATGATTGAGTTATCTTTGCAAGTCTCTTTGAATTATCGGTTTGGTTTGGCCTACTAGATTGATCTTTCTTGACATGGGAGAAGTGCTTAGCTTTGGGTTCAATCTTGCGGTGTTCTTACCCGGTGACAGAAAGGGTTGCAAGACACGTATTATATTGTTGCCACCGAGGATAAAAAGATGGGGTTTATATCATATTGCTTGAGTTTATCCCTCTACATCATGTCATCTTGCTTAATGCGTTACTCTGTTCTTATGAACTTAATACTCTAGCTGCGTGCTGGATAGCGGTCGATGTGTGGAGTAATAGTAGTAGATGCAGGCAGGAGTCGGTCTACTTGTTGCAGACGTGATGCCTATTGTCACATCCCTAGCTTCTGGTAATGCACTAGGCTAGACCTCATGTGAGCATCATGTTTAAATTCAAATGAAATTGAATTGAGGAATTTTCAAAGCCTCAGAAGACCTCTAAAAATAACCAACATTTAAATTTCATCAAATGAGTCCAAGAAAATGTTCCTGTTATTCCATGGAAATGTTGGTGAGAGGTAAAATTTAAACCAATATTTTTGGAATCACAGAGATATTTATTTTGGCCATTTGAATTAATCCAATAACTATTTACTTTGGATTTATATTTAATATATATTAAATATGACTCCAAATAATTCTGGAAGTTTGTGAGTGGCTTGGTATATATTTTAGTAAGCCACATAATAAACTACATAATTTATTAAAATGGTTTAGTATTTTACTAAACTAAAACAAAACAGAACAAAATAGAAAACAATAATTAAAAACAGTATTAAAAAAAAGAAAGAGAGAGAGAGAGACTACCTGGGCCACTTACCTGTAGCCGGCCCAGCTGGCCAGCTCCTCCCGCTGGCCCAGCCCACCGCCGCCTCCCTCCCCTGTCGCCTTCCTCCTCTGCCAGGAGGACGGGCACGCGCCCGACGCGCGCGGCCACGCGCCCCGGCCACCTCCTCCCTGCCTGGCTGCCTCCTCCTCCCCTGGTCACCTCCCGCGACGCCACGCAGCCCCTGGCTCCCTCTCTCACTCTCCTCGCTCCTTCCCTCCGTCCCTATCCCCCTCTGCCCCCTCTCCCTCCCGCGACCGAACGGAGCCCGTCGCCGCCGACCAGCGCTCGCACGGCCGCAGCCGTCCCGAAGCCTTTCCGACACGCCCTCGAGCTCCGCCGGTCCTCCCTCGTCCTCCTCGTCGTCTCACACGACCAGAAGAGCCCCGGAACGCCGCCCCCGACGTTTTCCCCCTCGCCGGCCGCCGAGGATCTTCTCCGTCGATTCGGCAACTCCGGCACGCCCCCGAGCCCACTAACCCTCCCTGCGGCTCCGCGGTGAGCCCTTGACCCGATTCCCCCTACCCCCGTTCTCTTTTGCTCGCTCTGGCCGCTGATTCCATCAAGGCCGAAACCCACCGCCGCACGAGCTCGACGCCGGCGTCACTCCGGTGACCATCTGGTCACGCACCAGCGTCCAACGAACTCGAGGCTGCACACAGAGCATGGCTAGCGCGTTAGTTGGTTTGTTTGCGCGCTGCAACCCCAAACCCGCAACCCACCCGAGCTCCGGCCGCCGCCTCGGGCTCCATTCCGGCGAACCCCGGCCACCCCCGCACCTCCCGTTGGTCCCCCTAGATGCGCACGGGCGCGGGCTACCTCCTGGTGCCCTTGGCGCGTCGATCCGATGCCCCTAGCGCAAGTCCGGCGTTCCCCCGCCGTGCGGAATGGTCGCCGCCGGCGAAACTCCGGCGACTGCCGATGTGGCACGCCTAATTAGCACTAATGACCACACTAAACACCCCCACAGCCACTGACAGCGGGCCCCACCCCTGGTCAAACCCCAGTCAGCGCTGGGTTTGACCGGGATTAGCTCCTGTGTCACTGACGTGTGGACCCCACACGTCAGGTTTGACCTGGACGGCGCTCGTTGACTCGCTGTCGTCATGCTGGCGTCAGGCTGACGCAGTTAAATCATTTCTGGATTTTTTTTAATATTCAGAAAATTCCAGAAAATTGTATAAACTTCTAAAAATCATAGAAATTCAACCGTAACTCCAAATTAAATAATTTATATATGAAAAATTATCAGAAAAATTCAAGGAATCCATATGTACCATTTTCATGCATGTTAGAGCAACTTATCACTACTGTTTAGGGCAAATGAAGTAAATGGCATTTGAATAGTCACATATGGAGTTTGAATTTGAATTTTATATTCAAACCAATTTCATTTAATCTGTTGCTAGCTGCATTAGCCCAAAACACATTCTTTTGCCATGTCATGATCATGCATCATATTGTGCATTGCATTGATTGTGTTCCTTTCTGTGTTGCCGGTATTTGTCCCCTCTCGATAGATGTGATACCGATGATGTGATTGTTGACACTGATGAAGACTCAATGTTATCTTCAGAAGTGCCAGGCAAGCAAAACCCCCTTGTTCATTTCGATAAAATCCCACTCTCTCGCTCCTGCTCTCAGTTATTGCATTAGGACAACAACGATTCAACTGTTACTTGCTGCGGTAGCTGAACCCCTTTATCCTCTGCATGACCTGTCATTCCACAGTAAATAGATGAAACCCACTAGCATGAGTAGGAGTTGTTTGAGCCCTGATGTGCCTACTCATTCATGCTTGTTTGTCATGCCTGCTACTGCTTAGAGTTGAGTCAGGTCTGATTCATCGGGGATGAATCAGAGGCGTGTGAACATGTCCTGATGTGTGTGAGCTAAGTGTGTGAACACGATTTGGTAAAGGTAGCGGTGAGAGGCCATGTAGGAGTACATGGTGGGTTGTCTCATTGCAGCCGTCCTCAGGAACTGAGTTCTGTGTTTGTGATCCATGACCAGCTACTACCACACATTGGAATGCTTAAGTGCCCCTCTCGACTTATTAATCAACATGATCTCTGTCCAGGAGTTGCAACTAGTTTCTGGTGTTTGTAGGTAGTGTTAGTAGTCTACCAAGTGGCACCCGGTACAGGTGGGCTTGGGACAGACTAGGCACAGTGGCACGGTGTACCAAGTGGCACCCGGTTGGTGGGCTTGGGAACCCTGCACACATCGTTTGGGGCCGTGAGCGACACCCCGGCCGGATCTCCTTGCGGATGGAACCCGAATAGGCGATAAACCTGGACTAGAGACTTGTTCGGTTAGTCAGGTCGTGGCCGACTCCCTAGCCCGGCTTCCGCTTGAAGGTTACCGAGGTACATGACGTGTACAGGGCGGTAAGTGGCGAGAGCGTGTGTGAAGAAGTACACCCCTGCAGGGTTAACATCATCTATTCGAATAGCCGGATTCCTCGGATATGGAAACTTGGACCCCATTGCATAGTTCATAGACAAGTGAAAGTGGATACTCTAAAATACGCAAGATAAGCGTGAGTGCTATGGACGGCGTTCTCGTAGGGAGACGGGAGCGGATCCATAGTGGTGTATTGATATGGTGAATATGTGGACTCGTGTGCGCCACCTCAAAAGAGTTACTTGCAGTCGTAGTTCAGGATAGCCACAGAGTCAAAGCTGGCTTGCTGCAGTTAAACCCCACCATCCCCTTTGTTGATAATGATGCATATGTAGTTAGTTCTGATGTAAGTCTTGCTGGGTACATTTGTACTCACGTTTGCCTATTTTATGTTTTTGCAGAGAGACTTCAGTCTCACTAGTAGTTCCGCTTGGACTTCGACGTTTAGCTTGATACCTCAGCTACGATCTTGTGCCCTCGGCAGGATCTGATAGATAGTCAGGCTGCTCAGCCTTTTTCATTTATAGATGTCTGTACTCAGACATGATAGCTTCCGCTTGTGCCTTGACTTGTATGCTCTGATTGTTGGGTCATGAGACCCATGTTTGTAATGTCTCGCTCCTCGGAGCCTATTGAATAAACTACTTGAGTCGTAGAGTCATTTTGTGATGCCATGTTGTATTGCACATATCGAGCATATTGTGTGTATGTTGTGGAAATGCTTGGTATGTGTGGGATCTGACTATCTAGTTGTTTATCTTTAGTAGCCTCTCTTACCGGGAAATGTCTCCTAGTGTTACCGCTGAGCCATGGTAGCTTGCTACTGCTCTGGAACACTTAGGCTGGCCGGCATATGTCCTTCTTCGTTCCTGTGTCTGTCCCTTCGGGGAAATGTCACGCTTTGAGTACCGGAGTCCTGTTAGCCCGCTACAGCCCGGTTTACCGGAGTCCTGCTAGCCCAGTGCTACAGCCCGGACCCACTTGCTGATGACCGACACGTCCGAAGCTGGGTCATGAATGCCT
>NC_041391.1:611821737-611822268 GCF_002162155.2 Triticum dicoccoides | reverse complement strand
TCCCTGTAAGTCTGTGCCACTTTGGGTTTACGACTAGTCATGTCAGCCCGGGCTCCTTATCATATGGATGCTAGCGACACTATCATATACGTGAGCCAAAATGCGCAAACGGTCCCGGGCAAAGGTAAGGCGACACCCGTGGGGATACCGTGCGTGAGGCCGCAAAGTGATATGAGGTGTTACCGGCTAGATCGATGTGACATTGAGTCGGGGTCCTGACAGCGTTGGTATCAGAGCTTGACTGCCTGTAGGATTACCAAGCCAAACTGGTCGAAGTTGAGTCTAGAAATTCTTTAGTTATAAGGGAATTGATTGTGGGATGGAACGTAAGGCTCTTTTTACTCCTTATACCTTATGCCTTCTGATCTGAGTCATCTTATCTTTCCTGCGGGGATTAAGAACTAGGCTATATTTTCTTTCTATCAGGATCACGTGTTACTAATCCGTAGACTTATAGATTGTTGGATTTAAGTCTCAGTTCAGTTCTTACTACCTCTGTATGTTAATTGTTGATCTCGAAACCTTGATATT
>NC_041391.1:611815696-611821382 GCF_002162155.2 Triticum dicoccoides | reverse complement strand
TTCGTTCATCGATGCCTATTACTCTTGTGGTCCGTCAAGCCATTCCATTCAGAATGACTAGGAGAAACAAACTCCAGTACCTCTTCCATATCCAGGATTGGGTCAAAGAAGTTGTGCTCCGCAGATCAAATTGCTAATCCAGCTTTTGTTCTGTTCTACCCTGGAGTATTACCATCTTTATATCGGAATTGTCATGGGAATTGCACACCATCCTATGAACTCTTGACACAGTGATACTTCTCGCCAACATTGTTTATTCCTCGGTTCCTGTGTTATCGTAACCGGGATGTCGACAAGTGAATCGTGGTGTGTGAAATCAATACTGCTAGCAACTCCGTTGTTTGGTAGTTAAAGGACAATAATTTCATTCTTAGCATGTTGGTTAGTGAATCATCATTCTAAGATTGATCGTGCTACCTAGTCCTTGTTCTCGGTGCACTCCTCGATCGATGAGTTAGGGTTATTTCAAATCTTCGCTCTATTGATCATATCGTCTTGCCCTGAAAAACAAGATTGTTCTCGAGCTTAGTAACATACCGGTGGTTCGTGATTTTCTGAATATCTTCTCAGAAGTATTACCAGGTTGTCACCTGACCGCTATGTTGAGCTCGTGATCAAGTTGGTTTCTTGTGAACCACCCTCTCTCCAAGAGTTGGTGTTAGATATCCCTGAGCTAGTTGGTTAAGCTAAACGACAACTTGGAGGGTTGGAAGATAAAAGCTTGCCTGACTTAGTTCGTTCCAAAGGGATATTCTTGTGTAGTGTGTATTGAAGAAAGATGATATCTTCATCGATTGGTCCCTGTGATCAGTTGCTGGACCTATTGTCTTATCAATCCTTTGATTTGAGTGTGGGCTATCGTCAAATCAAGTCAGAACCAATGATGTTCGTAATGTTTTCTTACTCGTGGTTGATCCCTCGAGCATACACCATTATATCTTTTGGGTCTGATCAATGCTATCACCGTGTTCACATGATGGTGGAAGTCCAGTGATATGGAAATTCCGATGAGTTGTTGTTGAGCCCATTGACAACATCCTTATCTCCTCCATGATGTTGTTGAACATTAAGTTAGTGTTGGAAACTTTTGAAAGCATTTTCTTCATGCTAGCTCATGAAGTACTTGTTTGATGAAAGGTGTGACTTCCTTTGATTCACGTGCATTTTGATGTAAGTTGCCGCCGTGAATTCGAGAAAGCATGTTTTTACCTCCTTGGAATCGTCCCAAGTCAGTCATGCACGTGCGAAGAATTCTGTGGTCTGTTAGACTGATCATCTTCATTCCATATGTATATCCTAGCACACCAAGCCACTGATTGACTTGTTCAAGGAAAAGAAGTCTATGCTTGGGATCTAATCCATGGACTTGCGTAAAGACTTCGATATCCTCGATGATGGCTCCCAACCAGAACTCGGTAGTGTGTTATTGTAAGACTACCATGTGGGCATGCTTGTCTGGGACAACGTGTTCACATGTTTGTAGCAGAACCAGCTCATGTTTTGGAGCTTGCTATCGTAGTTCATTTCCCGAGAATCTCGCAACGTCATCTCGTCGATTTGTGTTGCAAACTTTCATTTTTCTTCCTGGACTCGATGAGTCTGGAATAACCTGACACCAACCAGATTTGAATCTCAGGCAGATATGATGGTTGGAACATTTCCCAAGAACTATAATATTGGTCCCTCGATAACCGGTAAAGTGGATGTCGTGGCCAACACACCTAGCCGGAAGACCTATTATTGTAGTATCTTGTTTGAGGAAGTTGGCCACCTCCCCTTAAGGATTTCGTAGGATTTACCTCCGTAACTGTTTCTTATGGATTCTATTGCTCCCGAAGTCCGACCTTTACTTGATGTTCTAGATATCAAACCATATCTATGGGTGTATTACGCTAGCACATCAAGGAGAACATTAGAAGCGGAGTGCTAAATGTCTCTCGGTCGATCGTCCAGATTTTGTTCCTTGGCTCGCTAAGGTGAAATCTGAGAAAGTATTATCCTCCTTTGCATCTGCATCGTCCATCGCTATTCATCATGGTAGTATGTGGTGTTGCCAGGATCCTTGCCACGGATGTGGTAAAACCTTGATGATTATGGAAATGCTCAAGTTCTTGAGAGCACGCTCAAGCGCTAGGTGTTATCTTCGGCATTAACTGGGGATCCTCTCCGTTTCCCCGACATGCTATGACCTACTCAAACAGTGAATTCACCCCCTATTGTTGGGTTCTTCCCCAGTTACCAGAATCATTCCCAGCATTTGCATTCTGTTCCCAGCTTGCACCACCAATGTGGCATTCTACCATGGGTCTCTTCCATTTCCGGTGGTAAGCAAATTCATCCATTACGTTGTCTTCAACAAGGTAATCCACATCATTCAAGTTCGAGTATGCCATTCTACCGACCCCCTCCAAATGATCGCTTGTGATTGCTTAGGCTGGTATAAAGAGTTTCAATGATCTTTGAATCAAAAGTAATTCTTTTTGCCACTTAAGGGGATATATCTTCGAGTCACCTTCCCTAAGGTGCATCATTGTGGTATCATGGCAACTCAACTCCTCGCTACGTTGACAACCGTTCACCACCCTCTTAGGTGTGGAATTGTTGTCTACCTAGTGAACCCTTGTCATCTGCTTCACTCCATTCCTATGGGTGCGTGCTTCGTCTCTCAGCTCGAGAGATGTTGCTATGTCTCATTCCGTAGGTTAATCGTGAGTTGTTCGATCTTCGAGAAGATCGACCCTTCTAGAGTCTCCTTCTTCCCTCCATGTCACGTTGGCAGGATTTCTCAGAGCAAGACTTGAAGACAATGATGGTGATCGAATCAACGTTCAACTGAAGTGCAACCGGGATCGTGAAGATTATACTAGTTTGCTTTTCCCCTTCAGCCTACCCTACGCCTGAATCTCGAGACGAGATTCTTGTTTAGTGGGGGTGAGTTGTCACATCCCTAGCTTCTGGTAATGCACTAGGCTAGACCTCATGTGAGCATCATGTTTAAATTCAAATGAAATTGAATTGAGGAATTTTCAAACCCTCAGAAGACCTCTAAAAATAACCAACATTTAAATTTCATCAAATGAGTCCAAGAAAATGTTCCTGTTATTCCATGGAAATGTTGGTGAGAGGTAAAATTTAAACCAATATTTTTGGAATCACAGAGATATTTATTTTGGCCATTTGAATTAATCCAATAACTATTTACTTTGGATTTATATTTAATATATATTAAATATGACTCCAAATAATTCTGGAAGTTTGTGAGTGGCTTGGTATATATTTTAGTAAGCCACATAATAAACTACAGAATTTATTAAAATGGTTTAGTATTTTACTAAACTAAAACAAAACAGAACAAAATAGAAAACAATAATTAAAAACAGTATTAAAAAAAGAAAGAGAGAGAGAGAGACTACCTGGGCCACTTACCTGTAGCCGGCCCAGCTGGCCAGCTCCTCCCGCTGGCCCAGCCCACCGCCGCCTCCCTCCCCTGTCGCCTTCCTCCTCTCCCAGGAGGACGGGCACGCGCCCGACGCGCGCGGCCACGCGCCCCGGCCACCTCCTCCCTGCCTGGCTGCCTCCTCCTCCCCTGGTCGCCTCCCGCGACGCCACGCAGCCCCTGGCTCCCTCTCTCACTCTCCTCGCTCCTTCCCTCCGTCCCTATCCCCCTCTGCCCCCTCTCCCTCCCGCGACCGAACGGAGCCCGTCGTCGCCGACCAGCGCTCGCACGGCCGCAGCCGTCCCGAAGCCTTTCCGACACGCCCTCGAGCTCCGCCGGTCCTCCCTCGTCCTCCTCGTCGTCTCACGCGACCAGAAGAGCCCCGGAACGCCGCCCCCGACGTTTTCCCCCTCGCCGGCCGCCGAGGATCTTCTCCGTCGATTCGGCAACTCCGGCGCGCCCCTGAGCCCACTAACCCTCCCTGCGGCTCCGCGGTGAGCCCTTGACCCGATTCCCCCTACCCCCGTTCTCTTTTGCTCGCTCTGGCCGCTGATTCCATCAAGGCCGAAACCCATCGCCGCACGAGCTCGACGCTGGCGTCACTCCGGTGACCATCTGGTCACGCACCAGCGTCCAACGAACTCGAGGCTGCACACAGAGCATGGCTAGCGCGTTAGTTGGTTCGTTTGCGCGCTGCAACCCCAAACCCGCAACCCACCCGAGCTCCGGCCGCCGCCTCGGGCTCCATTCCGGCGAACCCCGGCCACCCCCGCACCTCCCGTTGGTCCCCCTAGATGCGCACGGGCGCGGGCTACCTCCTGGTGCCCTTGGCGCGTCGATCCGATGCCCCTAGCGCAAGTTCGGCGTTCCCCCGCCGTGCGGAATGGTCGCCGCCGGCGAAACTCCGGCGACTGCCGATGTGGCACGCCTAATTAGCACTAATGACCACACTAAACACCCCCACAGCCACTGACAGCGGGCCCCACCCCTGGTCACGTGTGGACCCCACACGTCAGGTTTGACCTGGACGGCGCTCGTTGACTCGCTGACGTCATGCTGGCGTCAGGCTGACGCAGTTAAATCATTTCTGGATTTTTTTTAATATTCAGAAAATTCCAGAAAATTGTATAAACTTCTAGAAATCATAGAAATTCAACCGTAACTCCAAATTAAATAATTTATATATGAAAAATTATCAGAAAAATTCAAGGAATCCATCTGTACCATTTTCATGCATGTTAGAGCAACTTATCACTACTGTTTAGGGCAAATGAAGTAAATGGCATTTGAATAGTCACATATGGAGTTTGAATTTGAATTTTATATTCAAACCAACTTCATTTAATCTGTTGCTAGCTGCATTAGCCCAAAACACATTCTTTTGCCATGTCATGATCATGCATCATATTGTGCATTGCATTGATTGTGTTCCTTTCTGTGTTGCCGGTATTTGTCCCCTCTCGATAGACGTGATACCGATGATGTGATCGTTGACACTGATGAAGACTCAATGTTATCTTCAGAAGTGCCAGGCAAGCAAAACCCCCTTGTTCATTTCGATAAAATCCCACTCTCTCGCTCCTGCTCTCAGTTATTGCATTAGGACAACAACGATTCAACTGTTACTTGCTGCGGTAGCTGAACCCCTTTATCCTCTGCATGACCTGTCATTCCACAGTAAATAGATGAAACCCACTAGCATGAGTAGGAGTTGTTTGAGCCCTGATGTGCCTACTCATTCATGCTTGTTTGTCATGCCTGCTACTGCTTAGAGTTGAGTCAGGTCTGATTCATCGGGGATGAATCAGAGGCGTGTGAACATGTCCTGCTGTGTGTGAGCTAAGTGTGTGAACACGATTTGGTAAAGGTAGCGGTGAGAGGCCATGTAGGAGTACATGGTGGGTTGTCTCATTGCAGCCGTCCTCAGGAACTGAGTTCTGTGTTTGTGATCCATGACCAGCTACTACCACACATTGGAATGCTTAAGTGCCCCTCTCGACTTATTAATCAACATGATCTCTGTCCAGGAGTTGCAACTAGTTTCTGGTGTTTGTAGGTAGTGTTAGTAGTCTACCAAGTGGCACCCGGTACAGGTGGGCTTGGGACAGACTAGGCACAGTGGCACGGTGTACCAAGTGGCACCCGGTTGGTGGGCTTGGGAACCCTGCACACATCGTTTGGGGCCGTGAGCGACACCCCGGCCGGATCTCCTTGCGGATGGAACCCGAATAGGCGATAAACCTGGACTAG
>NC_041391.1:611813828-611814503 GCF_002162155.2 Triticum dicoccoides | reverse complement strand
AAGTCTTGCTGGGTACATTTGTACTCACGTTTGCCTATTTTATGTTTTTGCAGAGAGACTTCAGTCTCACTAGTAGTTCCGCTTGGACTTCGACGTTTAGCTTGATACCTCAGCTACGATCTTGTGCCCTCGGCAGGATCTGATAGATAGTCAGGCTGCTCAGCCTTTTTCATTTATAGATGTCTGTACTCAGACATGATAGCTTCCGCTTGTGCCTTGACTTGTATGCTCTGATTGTTGGGTCATGAGACCCATGTTTGTAATGTCTCGCTCCTCGGAGCCTATTGAATAAACTACTTGAGTCGTAGAGTCATTTTGTGATGCCATGTTGTATTGCACATATCGAGCATATTGTGTGTATGTTGTGGAAATGCTTGGTATGTGTGGGATCTGACTATCTAGTTGTTTATCTTTAGTAGCCTCTCTTACCGGGAAATGTCTCCTAGTGTTACCGCTGAGCCATGGTAGCTTGCTACTGCTCTGGAACACTTAGGCTGGCCGGCATATGTCCTTCTTCGTTCCTGTGTCTGTCCCTTCGGGGAAATGTCACGCTTTGAGTACCGGAGTCCTGTTAGCCCGCTACAGCCCGGTTTACCGGAGTCCTGCTAGCCCAGTGCTACAGCCCGGACCCACTTGCTGATGACCGACACGTCCGAAGCTGGGTCATGAATGCCT
>NC_041391.1:611813287-611813818 GCF_002162155.2 Triticum dicoccoides | reverse complement strand
TCCCTGTAAGTCTGTGCCACTTTGGGTTTACGACTAGTCATGTCAGCCCGGGCTCCTTATCATATGGATGCTAGCGACACTATCATATACGTGAGCCAAAATGCGCAAACGGTCCCGGGCAAAGGTAAGGCGACACCCGTGGGGATACCGTGCGTGAGGCCGCAAAGTGATATGAGGTGTTACCGGCTAGATCGATGTGACATTGAGTCGGGGTCCTGACAGCGTTGGTATCAGAGCTTGACTGCCTGTAGGATTACCAAGCCAAACTGGTCGAAGTTGAGTCTAGAAATTCTTTAGTTATAAGGGAATTGATTGTGGGATGGAACGTAAGGCTCTTTTTACTCCTTATACCTTATGCCTTCTGATCTGAGTCATCTTATCTTTCCTGCGGGGATTAAGAACTAGGCTATATTTTCTTTCTATCAGGATCACGTGTTACTAATCCGTAGACTTATAGATTGTTGGATTTAAGTCTCAGTTCAGTTCTTACTACCTCTGTATGTTAATTGTTGATCTCGAAACCTTGATATT
>NC_041391.1:611781115-611813216 GCF_002162155.2 Triticum dicoccoides | reverse complement strand
TATGTTGGAGTTATTATTATGACCCTAGGTGTCTTAGGGGATCATCTAGTAATTTAGCCATGATTTGTGTTCCCAGTGTGATGATTCTGGCCATCATTCTCGAAAGCATCCCGTGATGCTACTTAGTAGTAGGTATTCTATTCCTGGGTTTTTGAACCCGAGATTCACTCTACTTAAATCATGTTGATAGTGTTGCTAGTTCCTTCAGGATATTAGTAACCCTTGCATTAGTCCTCGAGGTCCGTGGTATTTCCTTCTTCCAAATACTATGAACCGTTTATGGCAGATGTTCCTCGCTGATCGAAAGATCACAATCAGAGTGCTCTCGATGGGTTCTCGATTCTATATTGTGACTCTGCCAGTTCTACCTTTCTGCATGGGTTATCCGGAAGAAATATGTTGAACTTCGTTCGACATGCTGAACCATGCATCCACAACTCAGAAAATTGTATGTTCCTTTGAGTTGTCCCTCCTTAGTTGTCTTCTGACCCTCGTCTATCAATTGATAGTCGAGATTATGTGTGCATTCGTTCATCGATGCCTATTACTCTTGTGGTCCGTCAAGCCATTCCATTCAGAATGACTAGGAGAAACAAACTCCAGTACCTCTTCCATATCCAGGATTGGGTCAAAGAAGTTGTGCTCCGCAGATCAAATTGCTAATCCAGCTTTTGTTCTGTTCTACCCTGGAGTATTACCATCTTTATATCGGAATTGTCATGGGAATTGCACACCATCCTATGAACTCTTGACACAGTGATACTTCTCGCCAACATTGTTTATTCCTCGGTTCCTGTGTTATCGTAACCGGGATGTCGACAAGTGAATCGTGGTGTGTGAAATCAATACTGCTAGCAACTCCGTTGTTTGGTAGTTAAAGGACAATAATTTCATTCTTAGCATGTTGGTTAGTGAATCATCATTCTAAGATTGATCGTGCTACCTAGTCCTTGTTCTCGGTGCACTCCTCGATCGATGAGTTAGGGTTATTTCAAATCTTCGCTCTATTGATCATATCGTCTTGCCCTGAAAAACAAGATTGTTCTCGAGCTTAGTAACATACCGGTGGTTCGTGATTTTCTGAATATCTTCTCAGAAGTATTACCAGGTTGTCACCTGACCGCTATGTTGAGCTCGTGATCAAGTTGGTTTCTTGTGAACCACCCTCTCTCCAAGAGTTGGTGTTAGATATCCCTGAGCTAGTTGGTTAAGCTAAACGACAACTTGGAGGGTTGGAAGATAAAAGCTTGCCTGACTTAGTTCGTTCCAAAGGGATATGTCTGAAATTGGGGAGATTATCATCGATATGGACAATAATGATAACATCGAAAATTCTGAAGCTCCGGCTGAAGAACCCCCTATCTTACATACTAAAAAGTTTTGAATCGGTAATGGTAACATTATTGGAAAAGGTGTTATTCAAGATTTCTTTACTTGTGCCAGTGCTTTACCTTCCATGGGTGGTTCTATTCTTCATAAAACTAGTAGTCTTGCGGATGCTATCGCTATGCTTGTAGTTGAACTTGAGAGACAATTTATGCATATGCATCCTTGCATAGAAAGGATTTTCTTAGAATTTTCCAATATTGAGCATTCTTCTGTTAAGCGTGTTGTTACTATCTTTTTGGCTCATGAGTTTAGATTTATAATAAGAGAGGCCAAAGGAATCTTTGCGCACTATAGGGTGGACGCCGGTCGTCCTCCCATAGAGGCGATCCTCTTTGATAAAGAGGAAATTAGGCGTTTTCAATCTTCGGACTATGTTGCTTTCAATGAAAACCTTAGAAAAAAGGTTCCTTCCAATGTCTTGATTGATAGAATTTCTGAACTTGATAATGATTTTGCTGTTCGAAATAATGAGCTAGGATACTCTCTTGAGTATAGGCTCACGAGATTTTGCCAAAACAATACTTTTAGTGATGAATTAGTTGTGCATTATGAAGGGCCAAGGGAGGAACCCGTCCCTCCTGAGATTGATCTTGGGGACTTTTGTCCCATTAAATTTAGCCCTTTTGATTATTTTTGCTTGCCTCAAAGGAAACTTGCTGCCAAACATAGAGAATATGAGATGAATTTTTAAGATCTATCTTTTTATTATGGCACTACTTAGATCTATCTTCGCTTTTATGCCTAGCTAGGGGCATTAAACGATAGCGCTAGTTGGGAGGCAACCCAATTTTCTTTGTGTTTTTTGTTTTTTTTCCTTTTTAGTAATAAATTTTGCTTCTACTTTCTGTTTAGATGTGTTTTTATCTTTTAATTAGTGTTTGTGCCAAGTAGAACCTATAGGATAACCTATGATGATAGTTGATTTGATTCTGCTGAAAAACAGAAACTTTGCGCTCACGAGAAAAAATTCAATAAATCACAGGAACGTGATTTTGCATTGATTATTTTGGATGATGATCAATAAATATATTTTTTAGGACTTCCTATTTTGGTAGGATTTTTAAGGTTCCGGAAGTTTGCGTTAGTTACAGATTGCTACAGACTGCTCTGTTTTTGACAGATTCTGTTTTTCGTGTGTTGTTTGCTTATTTTGATGCATCTATGGCTAGTATGTAAGGGTATAAACCATAGAGAACTTGGAATACAGTAGGTTTAACACCAAAATAAATAAAGAATGAGTTCATTACAGTACCTTATGTGGTGGTTTTGTTTTCTTTCACTAACGGACCTTATAAGATTTCCTGTTGAGTTTTGTGTTGTGAAGTTTTCAAGTTTTGGGTAAAGCTTTTATGGACTATGGAATAAAGGGTGGAAAAGAGCCTAAGCTTGGGGATGCCCATGGCACCCCAATATATTGAAGGATAGCCAAAAGCCTAAGCTTGCGTATGCCTCGGGAAGGCATCCCCTCTTTCGTCTTCGTTCATTGGTAACTTTACTTGGAGCTATATTTTTATTCACCACATGATATGTGTTTTTCTTGGAGCGTCGTGTATTATATTAGTCTTTGCTTTTTAGTTTACCACAATCATCCTTGCTGTACACACCTTTTGGGAGAAGCCTATTTGATTAGAATTTGCTAGAATACTCTATGTGCTTCGCCTATATCTTTTGAGCTTGATAGCTTTTGCTCTAGTGCTTCACTTATATCTTTTAGAGCATGGCGGTGGATTAATTTTGAAGAAATTGCTAGTCTCATGCTTCACTTATATTATTTTGAGAGTCTTTTAGAACAGCATGGTATTTGCTTTGGTTATGAATTTGGTCCTAGAATGATGAGCATCCAAGTTGGGTATAATAAAAACTATCATAGAAAGTAAATTGGATGCTAGGATCAATTTGATGCTTGATAATCGTTTTGAGATATAAAGGTAGTAATGTTAGGGTCATGCTAGCGGATAATTATGAAATTGAGAAATACTTTTGTTGAAGTTGGCAAGTCCCATAGCATGCACGTATGGTAAAAGTTGTGTGACAAATTTGTTGCATAAGGTGCTCTTTTGAGTGTCTTCCTTATGAGTGGCAGTCGGGGACGAGCGATGGACTTTTCCTACCAATCTATCCCTCTTGGGGCATGCGTAGTAGTACTTTGCTTCGAGGGCTAAGTAGACTTTTGCAATAAGTATATGAGTTCCTTATGACTAATGTGAGTCCATGGATATACGCACACTCATCCTTCCATTTTGCTAGCTTCTATTATGCCGCACAATTATCGCCGGTATCATGCACCCATTATTTACCTTCCTCAAAACAGCCACCATACCTACCTATATGGCATTTCCATAGCCATTCCGAGATATATTGCCATGCAACTTTCCACCGTTCCGTTTATTATGACACGTTTCATCATTGTCATATTGCTCTTTGCATGATCATGTAGTTGACATCGTATTTGTGGCAAGGTCACCTTCATAATTTTCATACATGTCACTCTTGATTCATTGCATATCCCGCTACACCGCCGGAGGCATTCTGTCGGATTTCGGGTTCCGACAGACCCTCTAGGTTCGAACACTGGGGTGCACACGGAGATCTCACCCTCTACCTACCTGCACCTCACCGCCTCTCTAGGATCTAAGCTATGAAAGGAACAACACAAGAGACACAGGGTTTATACTGGTTCGGGACACCATTGTGGTGTAATACCCTAATCTAGTTTGTGGTGTGGTGGATTGCCTCTTGGGCTGATGATGAACAATACAAGGAAGAACAGCCTCGCGAGGATCTGTTCTTGGCTGGTGCGATGAACTGCTAGGGGGAGTTCAGTCGCTCTCTCTCTCTCTCTGCTGGTTTCCAGATCATGCTCTACCTTGTGGGTGGCTAGTCCTATTAATAGGCAAAGGCCCAGGGCCTCTTCCCAAATATTGAGCATGAAGGGAGCCAACAATTGGCCATTTTGAAGGGGAACATCTAGTACACTTATCCTGACTAGAGTTGGTCCTCGCCTGTCAAAGGCTCTGGTGGTGCCGCTGGCTTGGGCTCCACAATGACTTCCTTCCTGCCGTTGTGACGGTCTTGGTCTTGTTGCACCGAAACGGATGCCTTTGCTTGATGCTCTCGCCTGCGCTTGCTCCCTTTGCACCAAAGAGGAAAGGAGGACACTGTGCGGGCTGGCGCCCGCCTGGCGCCCTTGGTCGTCATGGCTTGCGTCATGGGCACCTCGTGAGGTACCCCGCCTTGATCTCTCCGCCTCCTCGCGAGCCAGCCTGACGAGGCCGTGCCTGAGGAAGCTTCCTGTCGTCCACCCCGCGAGGCTTGGCCCCTCGCGAGGGTCTTGAGCTCGTGCTGATGAAGATGGGCCGTGCTGGGCCGCCCCTTGAGCCATGCCGCAGGCCGCTGGCAGGCAAGTCTGGGGACCCCCGTTCCAAGAACGCCGACAGTAGCCCCCGGGCCCAAGGCGCTCCCGGACTTGGCTGAGCAGAGAAGCGAAAGGGCAAGTGTGAAGCGCTGCGGGCCCTAACAGCCTGCGGCCTCGGGCGCCACGTGGCGGTTAGTTGGTCGTGGGCGGTCCTGCTTCTGCACGACGCCTCGGCGACTGCATGAATTGACAAGTCCATGCATGCAAAGCGGGTCATGATTACCTGCGATCGTGGAGGCTGGGGTTGGCCTCCTCCGGCTATAAGTACGGAACGGCGCGTGCTCTTCCAGTCCATCTCTTCTTGCTTCCCCTTCTTCTCCGTCCTTGCTCCACCTTGTCACAATGGCTCCGATCCTCCGGTTCTCCGCGGAAGAGAAGGGAAAGGCTCGCCGAGAGGATCCCCACCCGCTTCCGCCGAAGAAACGGCTAGCCCTATGCTGTCGAGGTGAGGGCGCCCGGCAAGAGGTGTCGAGGCCTTGGTGCGAGCGGCCGCCGCCAGGGTTCCCGCTGCCCTTGTACGCCCACCTTGAAGGCCATGCAGGAGTTGATGTCGAGCGCCATGGAGGACGCCGCCGCCGACGCCGGCGGGTCATGGCGGTGCGCGTTGTCCCTTCTGGAGTTCATGCCAAGGGCTCCTCCCGAGAGTTTGTGCTCCACGCCGCCATGCCTCCTAAATCTTAGATTCGCCTTCCTCCCTCCTTCGCCTTCGTGATACCGCAGGGGGGATACTTGGAGCTCTGGTTGCAGCACACCAGCTGCAACACCCTCGCGACCGAAGCGGAGGTCGCGGTCGTCGCCCCGGGCAGAGTCTTCATGACTCAAGGCTGGGGCGAAATCACCCGGGTCTGCAGAACGAGGGGCGCCCTCGCGATCCACCTAGAGTACGACGGTGCTTCCATGATGCTCTTCAAGGTCTTCGACGCGGACGGACGCCGGCTGGAGTGCTGCCCTGAGAGGGGTAGTCGGGGCCCTGCCGCGGCAAGGACCAGGCTCGTCGTCCGCTCCCTCAGCGGCTCCTCAGGCGGCGGGAGCATCGGAGGATCCAGCGACTCCGCCGAGCTCTTCGCGACCCCGGAGATGAACGACGACAGCTACGAGCCCTCGAGCCTGCGCCGCTCTCGGAGCAGGACGAGCTCGTTAGGCCGCCGCCGCCTCTGATCTGGATGAGGTTGGCGCAGGTGCCTGATGGCCCACTGTTGATGATGGCGTCTCTTACGGAGGCACGTGTAGTTAGTGTTCTCTAGGACCTGTTCCCTCTGTTCCCTGCGAGGAAATGGAAAGCGTGCCCCGTGGGGGCTTGTAAGATGCCTGTGGTTCTGTTTGTTAATATAGTCCTTGCCATGAAGTAGTGCGAGATGCTTATTCCGTCTTAGCTTAGTTCTTCCTTTCGAACCTCACGAGGGCTTGGTGCTCTGCGCCGACAGGTCCCGGTCCCAAGGCAGGCTTCAGCCATCGCTGGTATGCCAGGTCGCAATGCCGTGGTCAAGGCCAGGAGGTGAGCGGCTCGGGTTCCAGTAAGAGCCCCTGAGTCGCGATGCTCAGGAGGTCCCCTTTAGCGCTCAAGCAGCCATCATTCAGTGAGAAAGGAGCGCGACGTTGCTAACACGGGATTGCATTGGATGCGGGGACGGTGCTGCGATAGCTAGTGTTTCCGGAGGGTGACTTATCTCGAGAGTCAGGAACCGCTTCCTGGTGCGGCGCTAGGTCCGCGCATCGGCCGGCGAGGGGTTGCCTGGCGAGGTCCCCGCGTGCCTCTTCCCTCTCGCCTTTGCTCCCCTTTCTTCTCTACGTCCTCGCGTCCCGACCCTCGAGCGGGTCTCAGCCGGCACTGGTATGCCAGGTCGCGATGCCGTGGACAAGGCCAGAGGGTGAGGGCTGGAGAGCCAGTAGGAGCCCATGAGTCGCGATGCTCAGGTACCCCCCCTTTAACGTGCAAGCAGTTCCCGCGGACGAGAGTGAAGAAGACGCCGTGAGGGCCTCGCCTGGCGCTGCTCCTTGAAGGGATCCTACAAGCCCACCACAAGAAGAACAAGAGCCCGCTATGACAAGCGGCGGTCAGCCGTTGGTTGCTTTGGAGAGGTGACGAGGCACTGAAGGCCTGACGAGGTGGCGCTGTGCGGGGCTGCCGCGGCCAAAGCTCAGCCATTCAGGTTTTTCGGTGTTGCATGGACGGACCCATGCGCAAGCATCGTGCCGTTGGGGAGCAGCTCCATCGGTTGGTGAAAGTTGAGCGGGCAACTAGGTCAAGCACGTTAATCACGAAGAAGCGAGTTCATTTAGATAGATGCAGGGAAGGCAGACATCGCTGGGTCTGGCCCGAGCGACTTGGGGATGATGTAGCCCAAGGGGTGCCCCCAACAAAGTAAGCTAGGAACATAAAGTAAAAGGGGATACATGCCGTAGGGACAGACCCACGCGGCATGGGAATAATGCAGCCCTGGGGGGCGCTCCCAGCTGGAAACGAAACTTGAAGGATGTCACGTGATAGCGTTGAAGACGAAGGGGTGTTGAAGTAGCGGATGTCGTGGGCTGCGGAAGCCGATCTTCACGAGCCCCCAGGCCCAAGAACCTCGGGAAGTTCCGGGGGTGCTGGTGGCTCCTCGTGGACCATCTCCATCTCCACCAGGACTGCACAACGCCTGGCCTCCTGAGCCTCCAGGATGCTCCCCATGAGGCGCTGGTACGTGACGGCCGTGTTCGGCAAGCCGTAGGGCATGCGAACGTAGCTGTGGGGTGGGCCTTTGCAGCGCCCCGCGCGTGAGGGCCAGAAGTGCTCCTGAGAGGCGGCTCGGTTGAGCCCTGGGATGTCGATGCAGACGCGCAGCCCACCATCCTCACCTTGATGGGGAGCTGCGGACGGTAAGCGGCGGCTGCCACTCATGACTCTTGACTCCTGCAACTCCTGCGTGATCTGACTGACGAACTCCTGAGGGTTTGGCCCTCCTTGCCTTGCTCCTTCCTGAGGGAAACATGCTTTGAAACAAGCCTCCAAGTGGTGCCCAAGCGCCTCCCTCGTGACCTTAGCAAGGTCGGTGTCCCTCCAGGAGGGAGCCCACGAGCCTTGCTTGAGGAGGGCGCCGGACGCGCCTTCATATGCGACAGAAGGAGGTGCCCCCTAAGCAGGCACAGACCCTGAGGGGCCTGCCTCCTGAGGGGTCGGTCTTGGCGATGTCTTCTTCTTCTTGGGAGCGGTCTTAGGGAGCCTCTCGCTCCCGCGATCCGGGTCTTCAAGTGATGCGGCCTGAAAAGCTTGCTCCAGGGAGCACACTGCATCTCTTTCTTCACAAGGCACCGTGATGACTCCGCCGCTTCCTGACATCTTGAGGACGTTGTAGCCGTGATGAGTCACGGCCATGAACTTGGCGAGAGCTGGGTACCCGAGGATGGCGTTGTATGGCAGGCGAATGTGGGCGACGTCGAAGTAGATGAGCTCGGTGCGGTAGTTGTCGCGCGCCCCGAAGGTGACAGGGAGGCAGACCTGCCCAATCGGAACCGTGGAGCCATCGGTGACTCCGGAGAAAGGCTTGGTTGGCTAAAGCTGATTGTAAGGCACTTGGAGATTGTTGAATGTCTCTACGGATAGGATGTTGAGCCCTGCCCCACCGTCGATGAGGGTCCTGGTAACTTGCACGTTGCTGATGATTGGGGAGCAAAGCATCAGGAGGACTCCGGCTGTGGCCGCGCACTTGAGCTGATCCGCTGAGCTGTACGTGATGGCGCACGCTGACCACCTGAGAGGGCGTGTGGCTTCGAGCTTGGGGAGGACTGCATTCACTTCGCGGGCGAACTGCTTGAAGATGCGTTGAGAGGCTGGGGCTTGAGCTCCGCCCAGGATGCAGGCGATCGCGTGCGGCTCCTGGAAGCCCCTAGCCCCCTCGTCCTGATGATGGTCCTCGTTTCTCCTTGGCTATGACGGCAAAGGAGGGAGGCCGGCGTTTCCTTGTGGACGATCCTCACGAGGCTGATCCCTCCATTCTCCCTCGTGAGGCTGATCCTGCTAGCGATCCTCGCGAGGTCGGTCGCGCCACCCTTGGCGAGGGCCGCGGTCTTCCCAGCGTCCTGCGTTCCTTCCTCCTCCTCGGTCGTAGCCTCGATCGTTGCGGTCGGGGCGTAGGCCGATCTTCCCTTCTCGCACCGCTCGGAGCTCTTGACATTCGTTGGTGTTGTGGGTGTGGAGGTCATGGTACACACAGTACCGGCTGCCCTTGGAAGACTCGGGCTGATCTCTGCCCTGCTTGGTGTCTGGTTCTGCCGCGAGCATGGCAGCCCCCTTGCGCTTCACGTCCTTGGCCTTGGATTTCTTCTCTTCTAGGTCTACGGCTAGCAGCTGGAGGAGGGAAAGGTGCCCTTCCTCAGCCCTGGCGCACTTGGTCGCCAAGTTGAATAGCTCCAAGGAAGTGCACAGATCTTCATGCATCGCCAGCTCCTCCTTCATCTTGACGTCACGCACACCATCAGAGAAGGCTGAGATGATGGCCTCCTCGGTCACCTTGGGAATCTTGAGGTGTGCGTTGTTGAAGCGCTGGATGTACTTCTGCAGGGTCTCCCCTGGTTGCTGCTTGATGCGGTGCATGTCGCTCACGGCAGGTGGCCGGTCGCGAGTACCTTGGAAGTTGGCGATGAAGCGGGTGCGCATCTCGTCCCAGGAGGAGATCGGGCCAGGAGCCAGGTTCAGGAGCCAGGTGCGGGCCCCGTCCTTGAGTGCCATGGGAAACTAGTTCACCATGACCTTCTCGTCCCTGTTGGCAGCTTCGATGCCCACCTCGTAGAGCTGGAGGAACTCCGCAGGGTCGGCCATTCCGTCGTAGCGAGGAGGCAGGTCTGGCTTGAACTTGTTGGGCCACGCGACGCTGCGTAGCTCGGTGGTGAAGGCGCGGCACCCTGCGGTGGCCACGGGAGGCCTTTGGTGACGAAGAGCTTGGTCTTGCGGGTCCCCACGCACTGCAGCTGGGAGCAGCGCAGGTCTTGGCGTGCTGGAACAGGAGCGTGGTCGTGACGGACCGGAGCAGGGAGCACTCGGGTAGCTTCTTGGGGGCGAGGGACCTCTTGGCAACTCCTCGCTGCGCTGGCACCGGACGGAGTGGGTTCTGCCCAGGGGCCACGCGCCTTGGGGCCAGGGCGCCTTCTTGAGGGGGAGGCGGCTGAGGCGCCCCCGGAGCTTCCTCGCCTGCGCAGGGCGGGGCGCGGTGCAGCAAGAAGGATGGTGCGGGGGGAGCCCCCTGCGGCGCGGACGAGCTCGGCGACGCGGTCGAGCCACTCTTCGTAGACGTCGTCGACTAGGCGGTAGCGCAGGAGCTCGTTTGCCGCGATGAGCGCAGCTCGAGCCTCCATGGGCACGAGGAGTGCGCGGGACGAAGAACCAGCTGGGGTGAGTGAGGGAGTAGCAGCGCAGCCATCTCGCCTCATGGATGGGTGCTGGGATGATGCTTGCTGCTCGTTCCCCGCTGGGCCGGTGGCGGCGTTGACGGAAGGCGACGGGGAACGGCGGGGGCAGCCGCCGACGGGGGCCATCTGGGCAACGCGGGAAGCGAGAGCGGCTCGGCACTCGGCGCGGGCCCGACGAGCATCTGACATGGATGCTATGGTTGGTGAAGAACAGGGCGGCGGGAGATGAATTCTGGTGCACCCCTACCTGGCGCGCCAAATGTCGGATTTCGGGTTCCGGCAGACCCTCTAGGTTCGAACACTGGGGTGCGCGCAGAGATCTCGCCCTCTACCAACTTGCACCTCACCGCCTCGCTAGGATCTAAGCTATGAAAGGAACAACACAAGAGACACAGGGTTTATACTAGTTCGGGCCACCATTGTGGTGTAATACCCTACTCTAGTTTGTGGTGTGGTGGATTGACTCTTGGGCTGATGATGAACAATACAAGGAAGAACAGCCTCGCGAGGGTCTGTTCTTGGTTGGTGCGATGAACTGCTAGGGGGAGTTAAGTCGCTCTCTCTCTGCTGGTTTCCAGATCATGCTCTACCTTGTGGGTGGTTAGTCCTATTTATAGGCAAAGGCCCAGGGCCTCTTCCCAAATATTGAGCGGGAAGGGCACCAACAATTGGCCATTTTGAAGGGGAACATCTAGTACACTTATCCTAACTAAAGTTGGTCCTCGTCTGTCAAAGGCTCTGGTGGTGACGCCGGCTTGGGCTCCACAATGACTTCCTTCCTGCCGTTGCGACGGTCTTGGTCCTGTTGCACCGCAACGGATGCCTTTGCTTGATGCTCTCGCCTACGCTTGCTCCCTTTGCACCAAAGAGGAAAGGATGACACTGCGCGGGCTGGCGCCCGCCTGGCTCCCTTGGTCGTCATGGCTTGCGTCATGGGTACCTCGTGAGGTACCCCGCCTTGATCTCTCCGCCTCCTCGCGAGCCAGCCTGACAAGGCCGTGCCTGAGGAAGCTTCCTGTCGTCCACCCCGCAAGGCTTGGCCCCTCGCGAGGGTCTTGAACTCTTGCTGATGAAGATGGGCCGTGCTGGGCCGCCCCTTGAGCCACGCCGCACGCCGCAGGCAGGCAAGTCTAGGGACCCCCGTTCCCAGAACGCCGACACATTCATATAGAGTCATATTTTGTTCTAGCTTTGAGTTCTAATTCTTGAGTTGTAAATCCATAAAATTGTGATGATCTTCATTATTAGAGCATCGTCCCACTAAGGAAAGGATGATGAAGACTATCCCCCACAAGTCGGGATGGGACTTCGGACTTTATAAAAATAAAAGAGGCCAGAGAAGCCCACCAAAAAGAAAAAAAAGAGAGAAAAAAAAGAGAAAAAAGAGAAACAGAAAAAAAAGAGAAACATAAAAAAATGAGAGAAAAATGAGAGAAAAAGAGAGAAGGGACAATTGCTACCATCTCTTTTTCCACACTTGTGCTTCAAAAATAGCACCATGATCTTCATGATAGAGAGTCTCCTATGTTGTCACTTTCATTTACTAGTGGGAACTTTTCATTATAGAACTTGGCTTGTATATTCCAATGTTGGGCTTCCTCAAAATGCCCTAGGTCTTCGTGAGCAAGCAAGTTGGATGCACACCCACTTAGTTTCTTTTGTTGAGCTTTCATATATTTATAGCTCTAGTGCATCCGTTGCATGGCAATCCCTACTCACTCACATTGATATCTATTGATGGGCATCTCCATAGCCCGTTGATACGCCTAGTTGATGTGAGACTATCTTCTCCCACTTTTTGTCCTCACAACCACCACAATAGACCACCATAGTGCTATGTCCATGGCTTGCGCGCATGTATTGCATAAGAGTTGAAAAGGCTCAAGCACGTTAAAAAGTATGAACCAATTGCTCGGCTCGTCATCAGGGTTGTGCATGATGGGAGTATTTTGTGTAATGAACATGAAGCATGGCCTAACTATATGATTTTGTAGGGATAAGCTTTCTTTGGCTATGTTATTTTGATAGGACATGATTATTTGTTAGTATGCTTGAAGCATTATTATTTTTATGTTTTATAAGCTTTTGTCTTGAATCGTTTGGATCTGAACATTCATGCCACATTGCCACAATAAAGAAAATTACATTGAGAATTATGCTAGGTAGCATTCCACATCAAAAATTCTGTTTTTATCATTTACCTACTCGAGGACGAGCAGGAATTAAGCTTGGGGTTGCTTGATACGTCTCCAACGTATCTATAATTTTTGATTGTTCCATGCTATTATATTACCTATTTTCGATGTTTATGGGCTTTATTTTACACATTATTATCATTTTTGGGACTAACCTACTAACCGGAGGCCCAGCCCGTATTGCTGTTTTTTTGCCTATTTCAGTATTTCGAAGAAAAGGAATATCAAACGGAGTCCAAACGGAATGAAACCTTCGGAAGCGTGATTTTTGGAACGAACATGATCTAGAGGACTTGGAGTGCAAGTCAAGAAGCAGCCGAGGCGGCCACGAGAGGGTAGGGTGCGCCCCCCTATAGGGCACGCCCCTGTCTCGTGGGCCCCTCGGGCAGCCACCGACGTACTTCTTCCTCCTATAAAGCCTACATACCCGAAAACATCCAGGGAGCAACCAAAGAAATATTTCCGCCACCATAACCTTCTATATCTGCGAGATCCCATCTTGGAGCTGTCGTCGGCGTTCTGCCGGAGGGGGGATCCACCATGGAGGGCTTCTACATCAACACCATAGCCCTTCCGATGAGTTATGAGTAGTTTACCACAGACCTTCGGGTCCATACTTATTAGCTAGATGGCTTCTTCTCTCTTTTTGGATCTCAATACAATGTTCTTCCCCTCTCTTGTGGAGATCTATTCGATGTAATCTATTTTTGCGGTGTGTTTGTCGAGATCCGATGAATTGTGGGTTTATGATCAAGTTTATCTATGGATAATAATTCAATCTTCTCTGAATTCTTTTATATGATTGAGTTATCTTTGCAAGTCTCTTTGAATTATCGGTTTGGTTTGGCCTACTAGATTGATCTTTCTTGCCATGGGAGAAGTGCTTAGCTTTGGGTTCAATCTTGCGGTGTTCTTACCCAGTGACAGAAAGGGTTGCAAGACACGTATTGTATTGTTGCCATCGAGGATAAAAAGATGGGGTTTACATCATATTGCTTGACTTTATCCCTCTACATCATGTCATCTTACTTAATGCGTTACTCTGTTCTTATGAACTTAATACTCTAGATGCATGCTGGATAACGGTCGATGTGTGGAGTAATAGTAGTAGATGCAGGCAGGAGTCGGTCTACTTGTTGCGGACGTGATGCCTATATACATGATCATGCCTAGATAATCTCATAATTATTCGGTTTCTATCAATTGCTCGATAGTAATTTTTTCACCCACCGTAATACTTATGCTATCTTGAGAGAAGCCTCTAGTGAAACCTATGCCCCCCGGGTCTATCTCTTATCATATTTGCTTCCAATCTACTTTTATTTGCATCTTTATTTTCTACATCTATATTATAAAATACCAAAAATATATTTATCTTATCATATTATCTCTATCAGATCACACTTTTGCAAGTGGCCGTGAAGGGATTGACAACCCCTTTATTGCGTTGGTTGCGAGTTCTTTGTTTGTTTGTGTAGGTTCGTGGGACTTGTGAGGAGCCTCCTACTGGATTGATACCTTGGTTCTCAAAAACTGACGAAAATACTTACGCTACTATTGCTGCATCACCCTTTCCTCTTCAAGGAAAACCAACGTAAGCTCAAGACGTAGTAGGGCCCTGCTGGTGAGAGGAGACGATGGCTCTGACGAGATCAAATTCAGGAAGCACAGATATTTGATGACAGTCGAGATTGAGGGGCGCGGTGCTCCATAGAGGGTGCCACCGAGTTGAGAGGACTTGTGTGCAGCAGCAATCATTGGTGGGGAGAAGCGAGATGATCTTTCCAAGGATGTCGTCCGGGAGGTCACTGATGCGTTCTTAAAGAGGCATCCCATTAGAGTCACTCTCCAGCTTATTGCCCATTCGAAAGAAAAAAGTGACGACTCTATCTTAATTATGGCTCCTCATCTGTAACATTTTTCAACTTAAAAAAAGTTATTACTCCTTTTCGGGCCGGCTTGGCATCCACCAAATTAGAAGATGGTGTACTGCATGCAGACACTCACACTGGTCGTAGCGCGGCAAAATGAGGGGTCAAATAACATGCCCACAATATACATAGATTGTAAAGGTTGACACGCTAACATTCAAACTAAGCTTCACAAGATACGGTATGCATACTAGCTACTATTCACAAGCACTTAAGTTTAGCATGTTTACGCATCTAAATGATTAACAAGACTATAACCAAGACAAAGCTATGATAAGGTGTAGAAATAAAGAAAAATAATTGATGCTTCTCTGAGCAAAGGGCTTCCCTACACACACATTAATTTCCTAGGCATGCTTCTTTCTGCTCAATGTTGCGTGCACTTTGAGCATGTTGGATCGTCTTGAAATTTACGCTGACACATTGCAGCAAATAGAGGAGGCAATAGAGATCACACAACATCAGGCCATTTTGTGAAATCATCTTCATTGTCCTGAATATGAAAAGATAGGAAAGCACTGTACTTAAATGGTGTCGCAAAATAGTAGCACATATCAATAGCTCGGCATGACAAAACACGATCATCTGGACGAAGGGGATACTGACCTGCGTGAGGAAAACTATGCATAACTTTATAGGTGGTTAGTTGATTTCCACCTTGGGATCTCCTATGATGGCATAGAGGAAATTCTATCCAATTGATAAGCGCAATTCCTTCCGTGTGGCTGTAGAAAATTTCTCTGACTAACCTCAATATCTTTTTTGTGTAGTTCCACCAAAATAATGCACCGCCATTTGCATGATCCCTACTCACCGGCCAGGCCATCAATGACTCGGGCCCTTTTATGTTGCGTTGACAGCACGGCTACAGTGCTTGTTTGCTCCTGCACATATGACAGGCTCGTTCCACATTGTAAACATAAGTCAGCGTATGAATAAGCTTATTTCATCTTGTGTTAGTCATTCAACTCCCTCCGTTTCTTTTTAGTTTGCATATAAGATTTGTTCAAATTCAAGCTTTGTAGAGTTTGACTAACTTTGTAGAAAAAATATCAACATCTACAATACTAAAGTTATATGTTATGAAAATTAATTTCATCATACATCTAATAGTATTAATTCCATAGTGTGAATGTTGATATATTTTCCTACAAAGCTAGTCAAACTTAACAAAGTTTGACTTTGACCAAATCTTATATGTAAACTAAAAAGAAACGGAGGGAGTACCTAGTTACGAATGTAGAAATACCTAGAGCACCGTGAGGTCAGCTGACAGCAGGTTCCACTAAAATCGACATCTGCGGCGGCTTCTTTCTCTTCCTGCATGGCGCGGCTACACGCGCGTCGACGATAGATGGCGCATTCACAAGCACTGGAGGCATTGTACGACACGGCGGCGTCGAGGGCAGCGACAATGCCGTGCTGCCATGCTCACCGACAAGCCGCGCCTGGAGCAAGTCGGCACTCTTCCTTGAGCTGTATTGGAGCGGCCAGCTGCGGAACCATGCGCTAGCTTAGTGTGGAAACTGCCTCCGACATGCGAGGCGAGGTAGGTGGAGTAGCGAGTTGCCTTGCTCATAACTGCCGGGCTCGGCGGGCCACCTGGACGGCTATTATGTCGGAGAACTACTCTTCCTGCTCGTCGGATGCCGCCGAAAGAGTGGAGAAAATGGTGGAAGGAGGAGCTTGGCCCGTGTCCTGCTCCTGAATGATTGTGTGTGGCCGGACTGGGTTTCTCGCATTCCACGTAGGTTTGTCTATCTCTACTCTTATAAAACAGAGTTGGTGATGATGGTGTGCCTGCCATCCTGCAATATAGGCCATCCGATTTATATCTGACGGATAGGAAGGAAACAATGGCAATTTTGCAAAAAGATACCCACACCCCTCTCCACATTTGCAAATAAGGCCTTCCGAGTTCATCCTTTTCTTCCACAAGATAAACTACTCATACAAATGCATCCTGATGTTATGTGCAACACATGGGAATCTTGCTAGTAAATATAAGTTTTTGAATGCGGTGAGGAGGCGGGTACAGCTGGGAGTGCAGTGGGTGGCGCCCTCGGTCGGCGCGCCCGAGGAACACTGTTGGAGAGACCCCCCTCATAATTTTCCTACATTGGTCGTTTGATTCATAGGATAGAATGCTAGGATTTTTTCACTTCCTTTGTTCCTACGAAGAGAGTACTTGCTGTAAATGATGTGCCGCTGAAAGAGCCAACTATATTAATTAACCATGCTCTAAAAAGGTGGACCGGATTTGGCTATAGTATACTAGGTTAGTAGGTGACCTTGCCCTTGGCTCTTCACCTCTTCCATAAGTCGAACAATAATGATGGTACTATAGTAGTACTTCTATCAATGTGACACCAAATGAACTGCTGCACATCCACTGCTTGTCAGCAAAAGTTTCTCCTCGTGCTGTGAGAAACTGTGCACGCGTTGGCGAGGGAGAAGGCGTAGTAAGCAAGCTTCTCGTCGAGTTGACGGGACACATCAAAGTTATTTAGTACTCTCTCCAAAAAGGGCCGACCATGTCCATGGCTACCATCCCGTGCTCTGTGATTGAGTACGTGCACTATTCACGTGCCATCGAGGAGAAAACAATATTGCATAGTACTAGGTGCCATCGAAGTGCATGACTCACTTATGCATTGCTTATCTCCATTTTCTTGCATGACACATCCACCCTGATGCTAGATGTCCCGCGTGTCGGCAAAAGGATGAACAAATCTCATGTCTTAAACAAAAGAGTGGAAGGATATAGATTCCCGATGACCGAGAAAGAGCAACGAACCTTGCGGTGGGACGTCTGCACTCATAATTTTTTATATTATTCAGTGATATAAAATCAACCAATCTCTCCATGTTCCTCTACCATTCTATAGTGTGAGAATAACTTTGAATGTAAGCCATTGATTCACTCTATCCAATGGTCATAGTTGGAAAATCCAAACAAAACCAAACATTGGATCAACTCTTTTAGCACTCGGATTGTTGCCACCTTGCACATGCTGCTGCAACGCAGAAACTACCGCAGCATCTGATAAACCATCCCGGACACGCTGTCATAGAGACTTACAGGGCACGTGCTCGTGCAACATGCGGGTTCAAAACTTCACATGTTGTCGTAGTCTGCTTGCCCATTTCTTTTCTTTACTTTTCTTTAAAAAGTACTCACTCTGTAAACAAATATAAAGAGTTTTAGATCACTAGTTTAGTGATCTAAACACTCTTATAGGGAGTACAAGCCTGCCCTATACGTGAATAAATCTTGGTTGCTGCACTTACGTACGTGGCAGGACATGGTGTCCAATCTCCATTTAGTTCCTAATTATGTGTTACCAAAGAAAACATGTGGTTCATTTTTAAATTAAAATAGTCAAAGCCAACATGGAGCTAATCAGTCACATTGAACACTCTTTTCTACTGGCAAAAAATGAACATTTTGTTCTAATATATTTGCGAAAACATATATTCGTAATCTCACATGTTATTCTCAACTACCCAAATGTTGACTTATTACTAATTTGAGCATGCACGGTGCTTGATAAGACAGTTTTATCTTAAGACTGTCACGTAATCTAGAGGAGGCATCAAAATATGTTATAGTG
This sequence comes from Triticum dicoccoides, assembly GCF_002162155.2. Classification (NCBI taxonomy): domain Eukaryota; kingdom Viridiplantae; phylum Streptophyta; class Magnoliopsida; order Poales; family Poaceae; genus Triticum; species Triticum dicoccoides. Next base: position 611,795,287 of record NC_041391.1, on the reverse strand, counting down.
GGTTAATTTTAGTCTTATCTTTGATAATGCGATATTTCTAAATATTTAGTGAGACATAATGTTGGTAAGAGATCATCTATTAATCAAGAGAAGACATGCATTTTCGTATGGTCTCTCTCATCCACCTCATCATTTATCCTACATGGTAGTCTAATGATATACCATTACAGACACGTAAAACCGGTTACCATTATTTTCGTAAGTTGGTTGTAATGTTACCTGCAATTAAATAATAAAAAATGTGTAATAAGGTGTAACAACATCTCTATATCATTGGGGAAAACATCTATAGGTTTGGCATGTGTAGTTTAATTAGGTATATGTTTCTGTATGATAATTGGCGTGCAACGCCGGAACACATCATACATCGCCCACCTCACGCATTAACCATATTCCTCGGCCTCCGTGCGACACCTAGTTATAGTATATGTCTAGCAGTCGTATCGCTTCTCGCTCCTCGTCCTTATAGCAAGCTGACTGTACCTTATTATAATTGCTCTTTAAGCAAAGGGCCTCCCTAAGCCAGCATTAATTTCCTGGGCATGCTTCTTTCTACTCAATGTTGCGTGCCCTTTGAGCATGTTGGCAACTCCACTGCTATCTTGCTGGCTCATCTTGCAATTGATGCTGATGCATTGCAGCACTCCTGCAAGGCCCAGAGGTTAATTTGAGAACAAGTACACAAAGGTTAATTTGACATATATGACTAATAAGTTGACAGAAGTCATATCACTTTTTTTTAAACATGTCGTAAAGTAACGAGATGGACCTTAGATTAACATGTGTTGAAAATGGCTCATCTTGCAATTGACGCTAACACATTGCAACACTCCTGCAAGGCCCGGAGGTAAATTTGAGAACAAGTACATAGAGGTTGATTTGACATACATGACTTATATGTTTCACATAAATCATATCACTTTTTTTGGAAAACATTTAATTGCGTTGAATGTATATAATGCTCCATCCAATTAGTTGAACTAGCACATATGCCCATGCGTTGCAACGGGATATAAAATAGTATGCATTTAAAGTTAGTGAGAATTATATGTGCAAGCAAAACCCCGCATGCACACGAAAAAGGAACATTTAGTTTCTCGGTTTCGCCGCATGTGAACGAATCAATCCGCTATTTTTTCATTCATTGATTAAGGACATTTAAGAGTTTTGTTATGTCATCGCATGGGAGAGAAGACCCATGAGTTATTCAATATATTCTTCCTTTCAATCCTTTCAATCGAGGGGATTTCAAGGTATGTAGTTTCTGAATATTCTAGAAAACATTGTTACAATGTTTTAAATCCTGAACAGTTTTTTGAAAATTATGTACACTTTTGAAAAAACATGAACAAAATATGAAAGGGAACATATTTTAAAACTCACAAACATTTTTTGAAAACACCAATTTTTTTATTATAAAAACATGAACATTATTTGAATTTGTGAATATTATTTTTAAAACTGGAACATGTGTTGAAAATTCATAAGAATTTTAGAAAATGTGTATCTTTATACACTAACATTATTTTTAATTTTGAAAATTTCACTAAAATAAGAATATTTTTTGAATTCGGAGCATTTTTTGTAAATGCCATTTTCTTTTTAGAAATCTCGAGCAATTTTGAAAAGCAATATTATTTGAAAAAATGGGAAACTTTTTAAAGTCCCGAATATTTTTCAAAATAGCAACAAAGTTTTGGAATTCTAAATATTTTCCAAATTTTGTTTTAAATTCTGAATGTTTTTTGAGAATTAATTATTCACAAAATAAATTCTAAAAGAAAAATAAACTTGGAAGTGAAAAAAGATATAGGGAAATGAGAATAAAAATAGAAGTAAAACACAGAAAAGAGAAAAGCGTGCCAGCGTATTATTGGTTGTCCTATGCGAAACTCTGACTATTTGTCGCCCTGTGCGGAAAATAGAATTTCACCAGCTACGTGGGTAGAAAAATAAGTGGGATGGCTTCGCTGGGCCGCAACATGCGGCCCATGTACGAAAATTCTTTTTCTATTAGACAAACGCATAAGAATTTAGTACCACCTCGGATAAAAAAATCTTTTCGGCAGTGAACGGATGAAAAAATTAGCAAAACACACCTTGCTTTATTAGTAGGTATAGATATAGATATAGATATAGATTAACCTTGAGGTCCATGTTTTAGAAACATGTCGTAAACTAACGGGATAGACCTTCATTCAAGCCAATCAACATGTGTTCAAAAACAAAAAATATCAAAAAGTAAAGAGATAGACCTTCTTCAAGCCAATCAACATGTGTTCAAAAAAATGTCAAAAATAAAAAACAAGGACCTCAAGGTTAATTCAACTAATATTCTAGAGCACTATATACATTCAACACAATTAAATGTTTACAATGATCCATCAAATCAGTTAATTTAACATCGAGCCCACTTCCCATCCGGTCACCCATCCGATGACTACTTCAGTCTTAGCATACTTAACTTGGGAGTTCTGTTAGATGAGCTCTCGGTAGGGAAGCTGGTCCTTGCTGTTGTAGGATCCTTCTCTGCATCCTATATTGCGCACCTGGATGACCACCTGTTGCCGCCCAATGGTTAATGCCACACACCCCACGAATGTAAAAGCTTCCCTCCCTTGTCTAGCTCATTCGCGCATTTCCCCCTATTTTTGCCGCCTGCCCACCTAGCCCACCTATACATCCGCTCATATGTGATGACCACAGGAGCTATCCACTCAGATTGTATGTTAAAAAATCGTGCAAACACAGCCGATTATACTGTGAGTAGGTGACCACGTGCTTGGCTCTTTGCCTCTTCCGAAATACGAACAATGATGATGGTACTACAGTATATATGTACTTCTGGCAATCTGACACCGAATGACTGTTGCACGTCCACGCTTGTACAATAAAGCCCACTATAATTGTAAGGAGAAGGTTCTCCTCGTGTTGCCACCAACTGCGCGTGTGTGGGTGAGGGAGAGGGCGTATCAAGAAACATTCTCATCGTTCTTTGAGTTGATGGGACACATCAAAGTTACTTATTTAGTTCATGGCTACCACCCCGTGCTCCGTCTACATACATGATTCACGTGCCATCGAGGAGAAAAATTATTGCGTAGTACGTGCCATCAAACTTCACGACTCACTTATGCACTGCTTATCTCCATTTTCTTGTATGACACGTGCACCTTGATCCTGCGTGTTGGCAAAAGGATGAACCAAGCTCACGTCAAAAAAGTGTAAGAACATAGATTCCTTACGACCGAGAAGGAGCAAGGAACCTCGCGATGGAGCGTCTGCACTCATAATATTTTATATTATTCAGCGATATAAAATCAACCAAATCTCTCGCCTAGCTGGTTCATGCATTTCCCCCTGTTTTTTTGCCGCCTGCCCACCTATAGAACCGCCTCGTGACGGCCAATTCCTCTCCAAACACCTAGGGAGGCGGTTGAACCGAACAAGTCTAACTTGTTTTTAGTGGGTATATTGACGTGGCATCGAAAGGGTATGATAGTTGACTCTGGCAAAATAATTGACTACCACATTGGCATACATGAGCATGGGGCCCACTTGCAGCGTGCTAGACGGAGGAAGGAACGCAAGACAAAATGGAGTGCGGCGGAAGGGTGCGATCAATTGTCTCATGTGTGGTGACCATTAGAGTAATCCACTCAGATTGTATTACGTTAAAAAATTCGTGCAAACACGGCCGGTTATATAATGAGTAGGTGACCATGCACTTGGCTCTTCGCCTCTTCTGCAAGTCAAACAATGATGATGGTACTACAATATACCCCTACTTCTGGGAATCTGACACCGAATAAACTTTTACACGTCCACCGCCTGTATTAAGCGCACTATCATAAAGCAAAAGCTTCTCCTCATCCTGCGAGCCACCGCGCGCGCGTGAGCGAGGGAGAGGTCGCACTGCTAGTAAGCAAAGCTTCTCCTCGTTTGCGAGATGACGGGACACATCAAAAGTAGTGTATTAGTCTCCAAAAAGGGATGACCATGTCCATGGCTACCATCCCGTGCTCCCCCATTCTATGCGTGCACGATTCACATTCCATTGAGAAAATAATGTTGTGTACGTGCCATCGAATATAATAACTTAATTTATAAAAAATGCGCCACCACGTCATGATTGAACTTTGATTCGTCCACGCGTGGTTCCCATGAACAACTACTACACTCGCCAAATTATCTGGTAAGCTGCCTCTTCATACAGAAATGAGCTCACCGTGTGCCCACGCATGAGTATTAGGGAAAGAGGCAAAGAGTACTTGTGTCGGTGCCTCCACCTCTTCTCATTGTGCTCGTATTCCTTTTAAACATGGCAGCCCAGTGTAGCTACATCATACATGGACAACCCACACTATCACCATATTTCTTGGCCTCCGTGCGACACCTAGCTCTAGTAATTAACCAGCCGGTATTGCTTCTCTCTCCTCGTCTCTCTCAAAGTGCGCCGGGCTGGCAATTTTGCCGTCTATTGAGATCAGTTAACTCATCACATGTTAGCGACATGCCAAGAGCATTCTAAAAAAATTACTGTACTCCATTGTTATGCCAAGAAGAGGAAGCTCTTTGACCAACGGAGCAAACGAGACATGTGTGTCGTGCCATGAGTGGGTCCAGCTTCTCGTTTTCAACTTGTTTGGTGTAGTAGTAACACTTGGTTTTGAGTATTGATATAAGATTTTATATAGGGCCTAATGTATTCTTCGAGGTTGCCTTTTACTATTGATAATATTTTATGTAATTTGCAAATTATATCATTCAAAGATCCTTTCACGTCCCACTTCAAAAAATAAGATCCTTTCACGAACGAATTTGAGGTATGTTTTGAGCAACTTGCATGTCCTATACTACTCCTGTTTGGACACTCTAACTTAGCTAGAGGTTAGACTAACTCACGACTAACCCTGAACTAACTCTAGCCAAAGAGAAGTTTGGATGACAGGGTTAGATTGACAATAAATGCAATTGATGGAGAGAGAAAAGTGATTTTTCAGTGGGCCCCACGAGAACTAGCTCCAATTAGCACCAGTTGGCTAGCGGGATAGAGATCCAATTAGCACCTCTTGGGTGAGATAGTTTTTTGGTGGGTTTGGTGCAACTTGCTCCAATTTAACCCTTATGTTTGGATGCTTTAGGGCTACTTGAGCCCAAACTAGCTCAAACTAACTCTAACCCATGGATCCAAACAGGGCCAAAGTTAGTCTCAAAAAACGCATTAAGCCCTATATCCATGGACAGATGGAGTACATGATACCAGCAAATGCTCACCATTAGTAGTAGTTCATTGGTTGGTTTTGATTTTTGATTCAGTTGTTGTGCTGCAACCATCCAATATTCGGGTGTGGTTTTTTCTATAATAAAAAAGAGGTAGTAGTTACTGTGGGAAAGGTGAAGTGATGGTTGCTTCACCCGAGAAACTTGTTACTCTGGGAATATTGGAGTACCAGCGGATTCAACAAAGAGAGAAATGATGGTTGCTTTGTCTAAGTAACTTACTGTGGCGAAGGTGGAGCTCTGTGATTTGACTGCTCACTAGTCATTATTACTCTAGCGCAACGACCGGGGTGAATCTTCCCTGCTGTTGTGCACTTAATATTGCTGCATGGAAGGTGGAGCCGGATGAAGGATGTCCCACATGTCGGCGAAACAAAGTTGAATTGTTTGTGGCATTGCTATCAATTCTTTAGGATTTGTTTATAGTATGCAGAATTTTCTAGCATGAGGCTGGTCATAGTGGGGAGTAACTTAGTCTATGTTACTACCTTCATAGTGGGTAGTAACATATGGATGGTAACATGTAGGTCTTCATTAATTGAGATATAGACTCATTTTACCTCGGGGTGAGTTATGTTATAGTAACATATTATGTTACCACAAGCATCTCTTTCCTCATTAACTCCATGTCACATAAGCATTTTTTTCTTGGGATATGTTATGTTACTACCTAAGTTACTCCTACTATGGCTAGCCTAATGAAATTGTACTATGATGCTATGAAGGTTTCAACTTAGGACTCATGTGTCCTCTTGCCTCAAGATTGTCTCGTTACAACATTCCATCATCAAATACAAATGAAACAACCATGGTTGCTATTGCATCTCAATGGTTCGCATATCAACGCCAATATTCACATCACAACTGAAGACAAAGTTATGAGAAGGTGTACAAATAAAGAAAAATATATAATTGATCGATGTTGTTCGTAGGCATGGCTCCGTTTCCTGGGCACAGTGTTCATTTCTTGGTAGCTAGTTTCACCCAGCTCTGTAGCCAAAAAAGAGGTGTATGGAGGAACATCACAATCCGATCATTTTGTGCAGCTCCACTAAAATCGAGCTGATCATCCCTGTTTGCAAAGATATTCAGTCAGTGTGATTACAATAATAGTGGAACCAGATGATGAAACATAACACACACAAATATAAGCCGATCACCTCTACGATTTCTCTTTAGGACTAACTACTTGTCGGATAAGATTAGGCACGGAGTTGGCTGAGGAGGATAGCAAAACCAATCTCCCTTTCTGCAGTTCCACAGAAATGTAAAAACGTTGCCTATGTGACATTTCGGCGGAACTGCACAAAACACTCTTAAGAAAAAAAGTGATTTGTGCAGTTCACCAAAAGGTCGCAATAGAAACGAGGTGAAATGGATAGCCCTGTTTGCAAAAGAAGGTAGTAAGGAAACAATTACTGCCCAATAACACGAGTTGAAGACACATATGCCGACAAAAAAGAAGCATATCCCATGTAATAAGGGAAAGATAGCAGCATGGGGTTTATCAAAAATAGTTTGAGGATGAGATTGCAAGATGGAAAGTATGCCCACCGAGATACGTTTTAAGCAAACAAGAAAAGAAGATCCACATGTAGGATTTCCACATGCAGCAACGTGGGAAGATGGGTAGTGGAGCAAGGCCGGAGGAAGTTGTATCTGAGGGTCGTCGGGATGTAACTAGGAGGGCGTCGGTGGCCAGGATCTGCCCATACTACGACAGCGAGCAAGTGGCGAAGGCCCTACCGCATCGGAGCTTGGTCAGAGAGAACGACGGGTACCACAGATCGGGATGTGTTGCCTCAACATCGTCGAAAGGAGAAATGATGCACATCCTCCCTTTCTGCCAGCGGACTAGATACGGTCAGATCAATGACCAGCGGTGAGAGCGAGGCCACCGCCGCCTTGTGTGAGATTGTGTGACAAGATACAAGCCCCGGTAGGAAAGCTCCATTGTATATAGTGGAGCAGATTTTTCTATTTTCCTGACGACAATCATTTTATATTATGTATGTGCCATTGAGGAATATAACTTTATTTAATACTAACGCATCAAGTCAAACTTTATTCCGTCTACGTGTGGTACATGACCCTCCTTCGAGTAAACAACCACTACACGCATCCAATTATCACGTGGGCTGCCTTTTCGTACAGAAATGAGCTCCACTATGTACCCACGCAGGTGTGGCCGGGAACGAGATGTGAGTACGTGTGTCGTGCGTGCACCTCTTCTTTAGGTGCAGGTACGTATGTGGGTGGATGTGAGAGAGATGGTTTGTGCGAAACAGAGGCAATGTGTCGATGATATCTCAATCAAAAAAACCTAACATATGCAATGTGTGTGAAACAGAGTCATGGATATATCATATATAGAGGGAGCGATCCACAAGAAGATAGTGGAGGGATCATCGGCGTGAGATATCGATAGAATCGAAAACAGGGATGAAGTGTATGGGTGCGCGATCGATAGAGAGTGCCATCGAATTTGTGTTTGCCCACATCAAAGATACAGGGCGACTGGTCTACTGGGATGTAAGAGGGCAGAGGTGCAGTTTTTCTCTGTGGCATGGATACCTACCTACAACGTTCGACTATCGGTGTGTGTGGGCGGAGGGGGGGGGGGGCTGAGACCTAACTATAGAGAGGTAGATCGACTAGCACTACAAAAACAATACACTTCCGTGATGATACGTGTTTGTCACAGTAGGTCGCGTTTTTTGTTATGCATGTACATCCATGACGATTTTATGACAGAATCAAGATAGTCATACATGTGCTGTCGTAGAAGTGTTCCATGACATTACCAAAATTATCATCACGGAAGTGTCCACTTCCATGACGATAAATCGCGCGTCACGGAAGTGCTTTCGTCAAGGGTGACCGACACGTGGCATCCACCGTAACGGAACACCATTAAGCTATCGGGTCAGGTTTTGGATCCGATAACCCATTAACAGCCCCGACCAATGGGGATTTTCCACGTGTAAAATCATCATTGGCTGGTGGGAACACGTGTTGGCTCATTGTTGGGACAGATGTCATCCACTCATTGGACAGAAGGCGCCTATGATACTTCGACACGTGGCATGGCCCAACAGAGGCCCATTCCTGTGAAAAGGCCGACCCGTTTGACTTGGTCAAAAGGTGGTGGACCGGTCCATTGAAAGTTTGTTAACGGCCTGTTTGCATATAGCCCATTTACAGCCTGTTACGCCCTATCCAAATTAGGCCCAATAGCGTCAATTGGGCCATCCAATATGATTCCAGCCCATTTTCACTTCTGGCCCATGTATGGCCCATGACGTCTTTTGGCCTATAGGAGGCCCTTTGTAATTCTTGGCCTATTAACGGCCCGTGGTGAAACTGGCCTGTAATGAATAGTGTATCACTTTACACCCATTAACGGCCCGTTGTGAAACTGGCCCGTAATGAACAGTGTATCACCTTATACCCATTAACGGCCCGTTATTTCGTTGGGCCGTTTCCAGCCCATTTACCTTTCGGCCTTCTCAGAGCCCATTTATTCTTGGGCTCCTTTCCAGCATTCGTTTACTTACGGCTCGTTACTGTCATTTCTTCTTGTGGGCCAAATTCAGCCCGTGGTTACAGTCGGCCTGTTTGTGGTCCGTTAATACGTTGGGCCATTTTCATAGCGTCATCAAATTCGACCTATTAACGATGGCCCGTTATGGTCGACCGATGAACGGACAATTCCAACTCTAGCCCGTTTACGGCCATAATGAGGTCTGTTTGGCCCATGTTTGGCCAATCGATCATACGGCCCGTATAAGGCCCATTGTTTCTATGGCCCGTAGAAGGCCCATTGTTTTTATGTCCCGTAGAAGGCCCACTATTTTTACGGCCTGTAGGAGGCCCAGTGTCACTACAGTAAATATTAGCCCATGGTTATTGTGGCCTAGTATTAAAAAATAGGTTATTGCAGCCACTAGCAAACCGCAGAAAAAGAACTGCAATGACTACAAGCAAACAAATAAACAAGACAACAAGGAAATATATAAGCAAGCAACTAACGCTAGGCTATCACGACTATTACACATATTACATCCACTGGGCATCAAAGTTCGCCACGAGTGCAAATATAGGGAACAAAGCAGCATATCATATACACTGGTTCTCAAAGTTGGTGACCAGCGCAAATAAACGCCGCAGCAAAACAAATGCAGAACTGAAACCACTTCTAAAGATCTCAATAAACAATATCCTGGGTACCCAAAATGCTGGCAAGATGCTTAGCAAGCTTATTAACTTTCTCTTGTTTGGCGCTTAAATCCTCCAGCGCTTGCTGTTGCACCAGGAAATATGCATCTGAATTCTGCAGGGACTTCCTCAGTCCTTTGGCTTCCAGTCATAGCACATCTGACCGATGTCTTTCAACTTGAAGTTGAGACTCAAGAAGACGAACTGATTCAGGCAGCAAGTTCGAAGAGCTTGTGCCAGCAGTAGTGGCCAGTAACTCGAACACTACATCAAGACAGGACTTTTGGGTTCCCTCACTGTCGTCAAGATAGTTTTTATCAGCTTTCTTGGAGACCAACAGGGATGTCTCACTATCTTGAACCTTATCTGCATTACTTACTTTACCATTGGATAACGGGTACTGTTCTCCAATATTTTGTCCGCATTCTAAAAGAGAAACAAGCAGACACATCACATGTTTACCATGTTGTATATGAAACTCATTTTGGTAAACGAGTTCAGTAGTAAAGTGGACAGGATAACAACATGAAACAAACATATATCTATGTACCATGGTCACTTTATGGTCTATATCATTCTAGTTTTTATTGCCAAATCAAGATAGAGACATAGTTCAAATAATATTTGTTCAAGACAAAGCAGAATAGACAGAATATAAGTGTGGGAAACTATAGAGCAATAACAACACTTGTAATGTGCATGACATGTGAACATAACTGTTTATTCAATTGAAACTGAAATCGACATAGAGCAGGTTACAATAGCAAACAGTTAAATAAACAGGTTTAAAACATACCTGTTGTGCCATTGGAGTTTCAATTCCATCCTTAAAATTTGAAAATAGTTGGTATGAGTAAATACAGTAATGCGAGGGCACATGAGTATGAACCATAGCTACAGAACCTAACCTGAGAACAAATCTTCTTCTCCTTTAAGCGTTGAGTTGGGATTCGGAGTGGTGGTCCTCGTGCTTTGGGCACTGCAGTTCCCTTACTAACTGCTCGTGTTTGGGTGCTCTGTGGTGGAGACGGTGTTGTGTCAACTGGAACTGGGTTACTATATGCCCAAGTTGTGGTTAGAAGGGGTGTAGCTGGTTCTCTGTCCAACTGGGTAGGGGTACAATCTGCAAGAGTCTGGGTTATGTGTGGTGGATCTGGTCCTTGGGCAAGTACAACCGTGGTTCTATCTGCATCAACTGGTAGCACTATCTTTTCTGAAGACTGTGTTGTTACTCCCTTAGATACTGCCATCACCCTCTTCAATTCAAATGGCTGATAAACAAGAAAAGTAATTGAAAGTATAGACATTGTATGATAGACAGGTGCAATGGATAGTGGGGAATAAAAGAGGGCATGAAATAATTCATATTTATGTTGTCTAACCAAACAGGATAGCATGACACAATTTCACATATATGATGGCTAACTAAACAGGATAGCATGACACAATTTCACATTATGATGGCTAACTAAAAAAGATGGAAAGACATAGTTCAAAATATGAGACTATGTAAACAGGATGACATGATATAACTATATAATGTGTTAATTAAATAGGTTGGCATGCCATAATTCACATACATTCACGGATAGAATGCCATAATTCAAAATATGATGACTGTAACACTAAACAGGATGAGATGATATAACTATATGATGTCTTTGTTAAATGGGTTGCCATGCCATAATTCAGATAGATGATGTGTATGTACTATGTAAGCATGATGGCATGATATAATTCAAATATATGATTTATATAGTAATGCAAGGCAATCCATATATGATGTAAAAACTAAGCAATGCAAGGCAACATGCATGACATGGGTAATATAACCCTGCCAAGTTTGAGCATAGACCTCAGGGGGGAAATAGGGCTGGTCATCAGTCTCTGGATCCTCCTCTGAGGAGCTCTCTGTAACCAGAAAGATGTCTGCTTCAGCAGGTAGCATTGTCTGCTCTGAATACCTTGTTTTCACTACAGATGCTTCCATCACCGGTTCAAATGGCTGATGCACAAGAAGAGTAGTTGAATATACAAATGTTGTCGACAAATGGAACACGTAATACAAAAAATTTTTAGCACGATATAATTCACATACATGATGATTGGCTAAACAGCATGGCATTGCATAATTCACATATATAATGCCTTTGCAACAAGATAGCATTGTATAATTCACATATATAATGTCTTGCAACAAGATGGCAATGCATAATTCACATATATGGTAATTAGACACTGAACAGGTGTCATTCACACAAAGCATGTCTAAACTAATCAAATGACATAGCAATCCGAGACACCATACGCACGATATGAGCAACATAGCCCTGCCAAGTTAGAGCATACACCTCGGCAGGGGCGGGGGAATAGGACTGGTCATCTGTCTCTAAATCCTCCTCTGAGGAGCTATTCGTAACCAGCGAGATATGCGCTTCGTCAGATAGCATAGTTTGCTCTAAAGACCTTGTTTTCACTCCAGAATTTGCCATCACCGTGTCAAATGGCTGATGCACACGAAGAGTAGTTGAATGTACTAACATTGTGGAGAAATGTAATATGTAACAAAAAAAGGATGGCCTGATATAATTTACATATAAGATGACTGGCTAAGCAGGATGGCATTGCAAAATTCACATATATGATGCCTGGATAAACAAGATGACATTGCATAATTCACATAAATGATGAATAAACTAAATAGATGGCAGTCGCACAAAGGATGTCTAAACTAAGCAGATGACATATTTGATGTATAAAGTAAGCAATGCAAGACACCATATGTATGATTTAACCAACATCAGCATGCAAGTTAGAGCGAAGACCTCAGGGGGTAAATAGGAGTTGTCTTCTCCTTCTGAATCCCCCTCAGAACAAATATCTTCATCTCGATTACAATGCAAAATGCATGGAGGGGGGCTGCCTTTGCGCCTACCATGGAGCAATGTCTGCATGAAATTTTATTGCCACGCAAGGCTCGTCTCTTTTGCTCTACATGTTCAGTTCCATTGTTTACAATAACTGTCATGCATAGGAGTAAAACATAGTGAGATTATGTAAGGAGTGCATGCAGAAATCCAGAGTGATGGTAGCAACCTGTGGATAGACCCAAAACCAATAATAGCAGGAAGATAATGGCTTCAGTTAAAAAATACAGATAATGGCTTCTTTACTGTTTGTTTCCCACCCAACATGAAACTCATAGTAGACACCGGAGATTAACCAGGCAGTAGATAGATACTATTGATTGCGGCCCTGATATGTACCCCACAACCATTTAAAAACTCAAGTTTGACCATTAGTTTGGAGCTGACTCAGAGTCTAATCGGTGAACAGGATGATAAAGTAGCATGTAATATTAAGCGATGCATAACGTAAGCAGACACGAAAGAGTGCGACCTCTCTTGCGGACTCGTGTAGTCCTCAAGGTCATCTGCTCGGTTGATGATGGTAATGCAGTTTTCATGGCTGCCGGTGGCGGGGAAGAAGATCTGAGGCGGCGGAAGACAGTCTAGAGGCCGGATCCCTACTGTGCTGGACCCTTCTGTCATTGGAGCAGCTGAGCTGGGGTGGATGACGGCGCAGTAGGAGCGGGACAAACTACGCAAGGTTTTCTTTGACAACTATCTGTAAGAGAAGTAATTCTGTAAGGGCTCGTTTGAATTGGAGGATTCCAACAATGCAGGGATAGGAAATAGAGAGGAATAGGATAGGAATGCACGTGCAAAATAGATAATTTAAAAACACAGGATTTCTGCCAATCCGGGTGTTTGATTCACAACAATTGGAAGATCACAGGATGCAAAGAAGCATGGTGAGATTAAGTCAAACCACAAGAAAATGTACGGTTAAATGCTATTATGCTACTATATCTTAGTCTTGTGCTTCATGAATAGGAATTTGAAAAGGAAGACAAGTGAAAATTAAAATTCCTATGTTTTTTCTTTCAAGGAGACACTAAAGGAACAAATATGTGTGCTTGGTGGACAATATATATAACATGTATAGTAAAAAAGAGATGCAACAAGTGTACAACCTCTTTGGCGAAGCCATGTCGATCTCAGCGTGATTGGGTTGGCTGGTGAGGATGCTCCGGCTGACTTGGCTGTCGGAGGAGGGGAAGAAGATCTTAGGCGTCTGGAGATGGAGCCCGAGGTACTGCTCCGCTGTGATGGAGGGTTTCGTCGTTGGAGCAGCTCCGGCGAGTTGTACGACGCCGAGGCTGAAGCAGGACAAGAGAGACAACAAACAACGTTAACCTGAGTGGAATTTTTATAGCATCTCCAATACATGACGTAAAATACATAACCACAAAGTGCTAGATGTAAAATACATCAGCCGCTCATCTCTGAACTTAACTGTGAAACTGAATTTAACTGTCGAAACTGAACTTAACTGTCGAAACTGAACTTAACTGTCGAAACTGAATTTTGTTGTCGAAACTAAACACACTAGCAAGGTGAGGGTACACGTCAGTCGACAGACTTTTTCATCTCTGGTCAGTTGATTTTGCAGCCGTTGGATACAAAATCAAGGGTCTGCAGTTCATCTTCAACCTCCACCCGCCTGAGCCGCAAGCCACCACCAGCCAAACAGCAGCCCCCCGCCGCCCGCGGCTGGTGGTGCGCCACCCTGCCCGCCCTGAAAACACTCCCCACCGCCAGTCCGCCG
>NC_041391.1:611778014-611780919 GCF_002162155.2 Triticum dicoccoides | reverse complement strand
CCTAAGATAGATTGTGGGGTACCTCTTCGGCGAGCCCCCCTCCCCGCTGCGGCTGGTTCTTCCTTCACCTCGGCGAGCCCCCCCCTGAAAATTGATGACCCAAAAGTCAATTCAGTCGACTGAAGTGTAGCTAAATCGGAGCAGCATCGCGAGTAAGAGCAAGAGCGAGAGCAGCAGCGCGAGCAAGAGCAATAGCAATAGCAAGAGCAGACCAAGCAGGGGACCAAGAGCAAGAGCAGAGCAGCAGCGCGAGCGAGAGCTAAAGCAACAACAGCTCCTACTGATGTGGACGTCGCCGCCGAGGGAGCGATGCCGTGGAGGAAGTGGCCGGCGACGCCACCGTGGATGGAGCCGGGCCGTGTTGGCTCAGGACCGAGCACCGGCACCATCGTGAGATTGAATCAAGAAGAAAATGCGGCGATTAGTGTACAACCTCTTTGGTGGCGCCGATTAGGCCACAGCTTCATCCGAGGAAACGGCGATGATGATGCTCTTCCGGTGGTGCAGGTGAAGACGGCGGTGTGGGAATGGAGGTGGCGCGAAAGACGATGGGAACATCAGGGCAGCTCCTTGGAGGTGGAGGACGGGGTGGCTGAACCGGCGGGACCACGAGATCAACGACGGATCCTCATCCGGTATGATGGATGAGGGACGTCGAGGTGTTGCTGTGCATGACGTCGTCGGGGAAGAGGCTCCGGCTGGGTGGCGGACGGAGCAGGGTGTGGGGCTTCGTCACGAGTTTTTGTGGCCTCGGTGTACGAATGGGTGGGCGGATGGGATGACAGTGGGGAACCATGGCTTAGGGACGCGCTTGTCCGAAATGTGGGGTAAGTTATGAAAGTACCCCCACCAATTTGAGGCGCTTCTTTCGGTTCAGGGGTACCACGGGCATTTCACGTGTCCAGATTTCACAGGAGGTGGGAGTTTTCGCGCGCGTTGTAATTTCGGAATAGCAAGGCGTGGGTTGAGATGGAGGGAGTTGTCGGAGCACGACGAGACAAAGATATATCTTAAATATTTCGGGCTAACAAGGCACAAGTTGAAATTTCCGGACAAGCCTAACGTGTACTGTATCAAATCAATGCGCACTACAAATGTCACTCAAAACTTTGAATTCATGTTATGTTCAATTAAAATATTTCGCTACGTGTGTAATGCATGCAACCTACTACTCAAACTAACGTTTTAGTGCATTCCAAACGTATATACTACCGCTTCAATATGAACAAAATTTGAATCCGTTTCTCTATTTGAATAAGATCTACAGTAATTATTGTTGTGAAGTCAAAGCATTTGAATTCATTTCGCTGTTTTAATAAGATCTACAATCATCATTATTGTCAAGTTAAACCATCGTTTGTGTATTATCTTCACAGCACACCACATGATTAGTCCCGAGCTACATATGAACTATGTGTACTATATGAACTCGAACTCGATTTTTTGAATCCACTTTATTTTGATTTCAAATCACACTACATTTCTAGCTCTAGCTAGATCTTCATAATCTAAACCATGTCTCATATGTATAATGTGTTTATCACATTATGTGCCCCGCCCCCTGCGCCTACAAGTATTTAGATGTGAGTTGCAAACACCACACATTACCACAAATTCAAATAAAATGTGAGAATGTTCGATATATAGTATTGTTTAGATTGTTCGATATTTAGTTGTAAGCTGCAAACGCCACACATTATCACAAATTCAAATAAAATGTGAGATTGTTTGATGTATAGTATGGTTTAGACTGTTTGGCATTTAGCTGTGAGTTGCAAACACAATGCATTATCACATTATGGTATAACATGTGCACAGCACGTGTATCACCGCTATATTCATGCATGGATATGTTTAAAACACTATGTTCTCCTATTCAAATATATGAATCCGCTTTCATATCAAATTATGATCTTTGTTAGTCTCTTACACCCACACAATCCTCTAACCTTTGTAGCTACCACTAACTTTCTCTCGTGCATGCACACGCCCTCCTCGCCCTCCCCCTCCCTCGGCATTCTATCCACCGGGCACATTCATTTTTTTCTTTAGGTCGTTCTCCCAGAGTCTCCACAACTCCTTTCCGACACACACCGATCGATAAACCTCTCCAGCGATGCCTGCCTACAACATACACACACACCTTCAATCTCCTCCTTTATGTGTCCTTGCATCGTGTCTCTCATACGGTCACACACACGTGTAAACTCTCGCCCCTCTTTTCATCGATCTCACAACCGCACACTCCTCCCCCTATCTAGCTATTAGCCGGGCCTCTTGCACCACCTCCTAGCTCCATTCTCTCTGTCTATCCGTCTCGCTGGGCCTTATTTGCCTCTAACAAATGGACATACACCGAATGATCTCTCGCTATACATATAGCTAGCTAGGTCCTTATAACTCATTTTTATCCATGCGTCAATCGATCTACCTCATTAGTTGTGTCTCTTCCTTCCTACGACAAACAACAATTGATCTACTGATCTAGTTAGATTTGCTTACTAAACACATGGTTCCCCTTCATCATCCATGGATGCGTCCCGACAGATCTATCATGCACATGCACACACAGAAACACATCCCCACTCTTATTGATAACATTGCAGTTCCACCCTCAGTTTGTCTATTAGGCCTCTCCCACCATCTTCGAGAAGCAACTCCATCACCCATCCAGCACTCTACCCCTCTTCCTTCCTCTCTCTTTCCCCCTCTCTCTCTATCCCATCATATTTCCCGTCCTTCAGTAATGTATGGATGTCGACCGATCTCCCTCAAGACATAGCTGGGTCTCTCCTCTCAACACATATATGAGTCGTTCTACCTCTATAGTTAGGCCTCTGCCTACCCCTCCCCCCACCCCCCTCCCCCCCACACACACCGATACATCGAGCGCTCTAGTCATGTC
>NC_041391.1:611720279-611777775 GCF_002162155.2 Triticum dicoccoides | reverse complement strand
CTCTAACGTTCCGGTAGGCCAATCGCCCTATATCTTTGACTTGCACACACACACACACACACACACACACACAATTTCGATGGCTCTCTTCATCGATCTCGCACCCACCCACTTGATCATGTCTTCGACTCTATCGATAGCTATGACCCCTCCCTCTCTTCTCGTGGATTGCCCGACCCTCTATATATGATATGGATAGGCCTCCATTTCACACACATTGCATGCAAAATTTTGTTTGAGATGTCATCGACACGTATTCCCACAAATAATTCACGAAATCAACCCCCCACACCACCCCCACCTCCACCCCAAAACAAAAATCACTCACGAACGTGGTTTGTATCTCTCACACACACCCACGTAGGTGGGGGACGTGCACGAAGAGAAGAGGTGCATGCACGGCGCACGTACTCCCGCCTCTTTCCCAACCACGCCCGCGTGGGTACACGGTGGAGCTCATTTCTGTACGAAAAAGGCAGCCCACGTGGTAATTTGGCACGTGTACTGGTTGTTCACTTGGTGGAGTGAGGATCGTCTACCACGGGTGAACAAACAAACTGCGACTTGACGCGTTATGTTAAATTAAAAAAAGAGGCAAACCATGTGGGGCCTACCTTAGAGGCAAGGCTCTACACAGTGGAGTAATTTTGATGTGTCCCGTCAACTCGCAGAACGAGGAGAAGCTTGCTTAGTATGCTGTCTCCCGTACCCACGGGCGCGGTGGCTCGCAGGATGGGGTGAAGCTTTCTCCGCCTTATGCCCGCTCCCTCGCCCACGCGCGCGATGGCTCACAGGACGAGGAGAAACATTTACTACTCCCTCCGTTTACTCCTCGTCCCTACTAATACCTTGGTTATAGAGATTATATCATATTGCTTGGAATATATATGTCCTTTAATAGATTTCAATATGAACTACTAGTACATACTCCAAACACTGATGTATATAGACGTATTTTAGAGTGTAGATTCACACATTTTGCTCCGTATGTAGCACTCTCCCTCGCCCCTCGACCCTCGCCCATGTGGTGGACGTGCAGCAATTCATTCGGTCTCATATAGCCAGAACGATATATACAGCACTACCATTATTGCTCGACTTCCTAAAGAGGCGAAGAGCCAATCGCAAGGTTAATATTTTGGAGATGCCAAGCGCAAAGTTATAGGAGAACGAGTAGTAGGTGCCGCATCATTTATAAATAAAGTTTTTTTTCTTCAGTTGCACGTACGCAGTATGATAGGTTCATATGGAGAGAAAAGGAAACTGCTCCACTATATACATAATCAGGACGGGCCATCCTACACGGTTGCTTGCTGGGGTTGCTCTCTTCACACTCTCTCGCACAAAACGACTGTGGCCACATCTCTAATATCTCGGCGGATCACGTCCGCCGGGGGAAGGGGTGGATGCTTAGTGTAGATGCGGTCGCCGTCGCCGACGGTGAAAACCCACTGTCGGCACGTCCCGATCAGGGGTCCCCACCGTTCTCTCTCACAAAGCCAGTGAGGTTGCCTTCATCCCTTGCTCACTGCCGCAACATGGGCAGTTGCCGCCTCCCGCCGCCCTCCTCAAGGTTGAGCTACGTCCCAACATCCCTCAGGTACAACTCCCTTTACAACCAGCTTGCACCACTGCTCCAGCTGCCCACATCACTCCATGTGGATATTTCTATACTTCTTTGCCCCGCACATACCTCTACTGGCTTCTACGTACTGTATTTTTGTGAGTTTATGTCTCATCAACTAGTCCCAGTAATCTTATTCTAATCACGCTTCTTCAATTTCTTTGCCACAGGGATGCTCATCTCGATTTTGGTAAAACTGCACAAAATGATCCGATGGTCAAAAGGTTGCAAACTTCATTTTTTAGGAAGTTCGAACGTTGCCAGCAAACTGAAGCCTGGTTAGGGTTCACGGTTCAAGGGCTAGGGATTGCATGGATCGTTTTTTCTTTAGGTGCCTTTGTTCCAAAATAAGTGTCAACTTTAGTGGTAGTATAACTTTGTACTAAAGTTTTCATAAAGTTGAGACACTTATTTTGGAACGGAGGGAGTACATATTTGCTATGACTTGTCAATCATTGAGATGCAATAGCATGCATGTTAGTCTCCTTTATATTTGATGAAATGTTGCAACGGGCAACCTTGGACGCAAGATACATGTAACAGAAGCTGGAAGCTTCATAGCATTGTACAAATTTATCTCGCTGATAAATTACAGTACGTACTATACTAGTACTTCCTCCATTCCTAAATATAAGTCTTTGTAGAGATTTCACCATGAACCACATGCGGATGCATATAGATGCATTTTAAGTGTAGATTCATTCATTTTGTTCCGTATCTAGTTCACCTAGTGGAATCTCTACAAAGACTTATCTACTAGTAATAGCTAGCCCCCACTACTAGGAATTCTCTATCCTCTCCTTAAGCCACATCATCAAAATTAATGTAGCCGTTAGATGAACTAAATCAGTCCATAATAGCCGTCTGATCTAGACATTGAGAGGCTCCACACTAAGCCACATACAAGCATGCAGAAATATGGTGGCATGCATGTGAGTGGGTTTTAAATCACATCAACATGTCTGCATGCAAGCATGCACCGGTAGCATGCATGTAAGTGAGCTTTTAAGTCCCATTAACATGTCAAAAAGAAAAATATAATCCCATTATGCAGTAGGAGTTGGCTGATCGTTTTTCCTTACGTGGGATGATCTAAATGATGATGGGAGTTTATTTAGTTTGGCTACCACATTTGTAATGCGGTTATAGAGTTTTTTTTTAGTTCTACGAAATTGATAATTTTGCGCAGAGAGATTTATGGCTGTTACGCGGCAACGCGCGTGGACTCATCTAGTAATATTTAGGAACAGAGGGAGTACTATGTAAAGAGTTAGGTGTCGCACGGTGTCCAGAAAATATGGTGATAGTGTGAGGTGGGCCATGTAATCACTGAGCCTGCGTGTTTTCACTGCTCTTGCACTCCTCCGCTGTAAGAATGGAGAAAATTGTAATCTAGTAGTACCTCCTTTCGCCGAAAGCGTGGGACATCCAGCAGTCCTACCACCTTAGTAATAAAGACCAATGAGCCATCAAATCACATAGAGCCAGCAGTAAGTTGGATGGAAAAAGCAACCATCACTCTCGCGCCAGTGAGAGGTCGCGTCCGCTCTGCCCGGGCATGAATGCGGCACCGATTCTTTGGAGCGATGCTGACCGTTTTGGGCGGGAAGCGCGCGCGGGCGATGGAGGGGCTTTGGGTGGGCCAGGCTGGTCAGGAGCGGGTGTGGGAGCTATCCGCATATCCCTACCGGACACGCCCGGAAACGAGAGGATGCACCGACTCTCGCGGCTAAAATCGTACACTACACACCATCTCTCTGTAGGAGTAGGTCGATTTGTCGCTCTCTCTAACACACACATGCTGTTAAACACACACAAACACACGCATGCACGCACCTTGGTCCCGTTGCACCTTTTAACGTGACTTATTACACCTAGACGGAGGGAGTAGTATGTACACGAGATACGGTGGCACACTGACTGAAAGTGCAACTATCCCTAGGTGGTTTTGGTAATTCATAACAACATATAGCTCATTGAGCTAATACTATTCCAAGACAAATATTTCAGGAAAGCTCAATGAATGGCATTGGCATGGATGATGAAAGTGGATCCCTCAAAATACTAAGGACAAAAGGATTGGCTCAAGCTCAAAAGCTCAAGACTCTACATTTTATATTTTAGTGATCCAAGATCACATTGAGTCTATAGGAAAAGCCAATACTATCAAGGAGGGTTGAGGTGTTGCTTGATGAGTTTCTTGCTTCAAGTGCTTAGTGATATGCTCCAAAAACCCTCAACTACTTTCTCACATCCACATATGACCTAAACCTAAAGTCAAACTCGGCCCCACCGATTCTATCTATCCGGCGCCACCGAGTTCAGATGTCATAGCCACTGCCACAAAACCTAGGCAAATCGGTCTCACCGATAGGGATCTCGGTCTCACCAAGGAGGGATTGTAATCTCTCTTTTTCCCTTCGTAACGTTTCGGTCTAACTGGAGTGAGCGATCGGTCCCACCGAGATTGCAATGTAAACTCTCTATTTCCCTTTCGTAACATTTCGGTCCCACCGAAAAGAGCGAATCGGTCCCACCGAGTTTACCTGACCAACTCTCTCGTTAGCTAATTACCAAAATCGGTCTCACCGAGTTTGTGTAATTGGTCTCACCGAGATTATGTTATGCCCTAACCCTAACCATATCGGTCCTACCGAGTTGCATGTCGGTCCCACCAAAATCACTAACGGTCACTAGGTTTACTGAATCGGTCCTACCGAGTTTGTTGATTTGGTCCCACCGAGATTGTTAAATTGTGTGTAACGGTTAGATTTTGTGTGGAGGCTATATATACCCCTCCACCTCCTCTTCATTCGTGGAGAGAGCCATCAGAACAAACCTACACTTCCAACTTCCCATTTCTGAGAGAGAACCACCTACTCATGTGTTGAGGCCAAGATATTCCATTCCTACCATATGAATCTTGATCTCTAGCCTTCCCCAAGTTTCTTCGCACTCAAATCTTCTTTCCACCAGATCCAAATCCTATGAGAGAGAGTTGAGTGTTGGGGAGACTATCATTTGAAGCACAAGAGCAAAGAGTTCATCATCAACACACCATTTGTTACCTCTTGGAGAGTGGTGTCTCGTAGATTGGCTAGGTGTCACTTGGGAGCCTCTGACAAGATTGTGGAGTTGAACCAAGGAGTTTGTAAGGGCAAGGAGATCGCCTACTTCGTGAAGATCTACCGCTAGTGAGGCAAGTCCTTTGTGGGCGACGGCCATGGTGGGATAGACAATGTTGCTTCTTCGTGGACCCGTCTTGGCTGGAGCCCTCCGTGGACTCGCGCAACCGTTACCCTTCGTGGGTTGAAGTCTCCGTCAACGTGGATGTACGATAGCACCACCTATCAGAACCACGGCTCAAATATCACCATGTCTCCAAATTGCGTTTGAAATCTTCAAACCCTTCCTTTTAAATTCTTGCAAGTTGCATGCTTTAATTTCCGCTACTCATGTACTCTTTGCGTGCTTGCTTGAATTATGTGAAGATTGCTTGACTTGTGCTAAGATAGCTAAAATCTGTCAAAGACTAAAATTGGGAAAAGGTTAAGTTTTTAATTGGTCAACTAGTATAATCACCCCCCTCTAGACATACTTCAAGGTCCTACAAGTGGTATCAGAGCTTTGGTCTCCATTTGCTTTGATTTCCATAGCTTTTGGTGGCCATAGCCTTGGTTTCACAACCTAGGAGAGTATGGCGTCTAGCGAGGGAAATTATCACCGTAGAGGTCCTTACTTTGATGGTACAAATTTTGCTAGTTGGAAGCATAAGATGAAAATGCATATTCTTGGACATAACCCCGCCGTTTGGGCTATTGTGTGTATTGGCTTGCAAGGTGAATTCTTTGATAGGAGGGAACCAAACCGTGAAGCTAGTGCGGATGAATTGAAGATGCTGCAATACAACGCTCAAGCTTGTGATATCCTCTTCAACGGATTGTGCCCCGAAGAATTCAACAAAATCAGCCGTCTTGAGAATGCAAAGGAAATCTGGGATACTTTGATTGATATGCACGAAGGTACCGACTCCGTCAAGGAATCCAAATTGGATGTGCTCCAAAGTCAACTTGACAAGTACAAAATGAAGGATGGTGAAGGTGTCGCTGAAATGTACTCTAGGCTTGCTCTTATCACAAATGAGATTGCGGGCTTAGGAAGTGAAGAGATGACCGGCAGATTCATCATCAAGAAGATGCTAAGAGCATTGGATGGAAAATATGATACCGTGTGCACATTGATCCAAATGATGCCCAATTACAAGAATCTCAAGCCAATGGAGGTCATTGGAAGAATTGTTGCTCATGAGATGTCACTCAAGGATAAGGAGGAACTTCACAACAAGTCAAGTGGTGCTTACAAAGCCTCATGTGAAGCCCCTACATCATCAAGTGAGAAACAAACCTTCAATCAAGAATTGAGATTAATGGTGAAGAACTTCAACAAATTCTACAAGAGTAGAAGCAAAGAAAGAAGCTCCAAGTCAAGGTCTTACAATGACAAAAGATCTTCCAGTCAAGAGCGCAAGTGCTACAATTGTGGGAAACCTAGACAGTATTCAGTGTACGACACCCAACAAAAGAAGAGAAGATTCTCCCAAGAGAAGAAGTAGAAGAGAAGAATCACCGCCAAGAGAGATAAGGAGTAGAGATGATCGTTATGAACGAAGAACATCCCGGAGAATCAAGGATTCGGAAAGGAAGGACAAGTCATCAAGGAGCTACACAAAACGAAGACATCAAGCTTATGTTGGTGAATGGGTATCCGGTTCCGACTCTGAACATCACTCCGAGAGAAGCTATCACTCCGACTCCGAACATACTCAAGATGAAGGTGTTGTTGGTCTAGCACTTGTGTCGACCAACTCCTACGACATATTTGATTCACCAAATGAAGGAATTGGAAGATGCTTCATGGCTAAAGGCCCTAAGGTGACTCACCCCGAGTATGTTGATTTCAATAGTGATGAAGATGACTTGTTAGGTGATGATGATTTACTTATTGACAACTCTAGTGATGAATACTATGATGGAACGTCAATTAAACATGCTAAACAAGATAAAACGAATGACAATGATAAGGAGAAGATTGAGCTCCTAACTAAAGAACTAAACACTCTTAAGTTATCTCATGAAACTATCTTAGGGGATCATCAAGAACTTTTGAGGACTCATGAGAAGTTACGCTTTGAAAAGCTCAATCTTGAGCAAGAGCATGAGTTCTTAAAAGCAATCAATGATGATCTTCGCAAGAAAAGTTCTTCTTACATTGCCAAGCGTTTACTCTTATCTACTTACATGCCTCAAGTCAAGTCTAGTAACAAGAACAAGAAGGATTCTTCCTCTAGTAGTAACAATAATCATGCTAAATCCAATATTGTTGCTTCTAGTAGTTCTCTTGATTCCACTAATGATTCTCTTAGCCAAGTTACCCTTGAGCAAGAAAATAGCTTATTGAAGGGAATTATAGAGAAAGGTGTTTACAAGAGCCTTGCCGGGAGTAAGCAATTCGAGGAAATTGTACGCAAGCAAGGAAGGCACCGGAAGAATCAAGGTGTTGGTTTTGAACGAAAGTTAAATGCCAATATAGTTGAGTGGGAAGAAGATCAATACCCCAAGACAAAGTTTGTTCCTCAACAAGAGAAGTATGATCCTACTTCCTTCAAGGGAACATAAGCTCAAGATGATCTTCCACCACAAGACCACAAGCACAAAGTGTCGGTGTACTAGAGTAGGGGTACCCTAGTACCCCGAACTTGTGCACGGGCAGTTGCAGCGCCCTGCGGCAAGGGCTTGCCGGATGACCGCCAAGATACTCCGTGGCTCCTTTGGAGCCATTCAAGAACAAAGTATTCAAGTCAAGAGGACAAGGCCCCAGCAACAGGAGCTTGCCGGGAAGGCCAACCGAGGCATCTCAAGGAGCTTGCCGCGACGCACTACGCGTCCCGGCGAGGCCCGATGAGTGACAAGCTTCCGGGCGCGACAAGACCACGACCGCGGCAAGGCGCTTGCCACGACAAGCAGCCACTCGGTGCCCACGCTCCAGCGCGTCCACCAACGTGTCGCCCTGGGGGACTCTCCAGGCACACGTGGCGGAAGGCTGTGCAGCCAGCGGTAAGCGGTGGCATGCGATGCTGACAAGATCGCCATCGTGGCAAGCAGTGGCGCCCCTGACGGTCCTTTTTTACACTGTTTGGGCGACACAGACGGGCATTTAATGCCCTTGTCCCCTGCCGTTAGGGTTAGGTAGAGAGCACTGTACAAGTAGTTGTACCAACCACCTCTCTTTTTACATTTTTACCCTTCTCTGCGTTGCCACCTGTCGGTGACCCCTTTGTGCATATAAAAGGAGGCCCATGCGCAACGTAGAGGGGGGTTCGACTAGTTTGGGAGGTTCAGATCATTTTGAAGCCAGAAAACACTTAGCTCTCTAGAGCAAGAACACAATACAATCAGACAAGCAGCAGTAGGAGTATTATCTCTCCGGAGAGCTCCGAAGCTGGGTAAACTGCTTGTGTGTTTCTCCACGATCTGCTCTTCGTGCGACCTCCGCCCCCCGCCGAACCGAAAGGGGCTTGGTCCGCCGGTCCCATAGGTGTTCGTGGATCAGTTTCCCCGACATCTTTGTCGGTGTACTAGAGTAGGGGTACCCTAGTACCCCGAACTTGGGCACGGGCAGTTGCAGCGCCCCGCGCAAGGGCTTGCCGGATGACCGCCAAGATACTCCGTGGCTCCTTTGGAGCCATTCAAGAACAAAGTATTCAAGTCAAGAGGACAAGGCCCCGGCAAGAGGAGCTTGCCGGGAAGGCCAACCGAGGCATCTCAAGGAGCTTGCCGCGACGCACCACGCATCCCGGCGAGGCCCGATGAGCGACAAGCTTCTGGGCGCGACAAGACCACGACCGCGGCAAGGCGCTTGCCATGACAAGCGGCCACTCGGTGCCCACACTCCAGCGCATCCACCAACGTGTCGCCCTGGGGGCCTCTCCAGGCACACGTGGCGGAAGGCTGTGCAGCCAGCGGTAAGCGGTGGCATGCGATGCTGACAAGATCGCCATCGTGGCAAGCGGTGGCGCCCCTGACGGTCCTTTTTTACACTGTTTGGGCGACACAGACGGGCATTTAATGCCCTTGTCCCCTGCCGTTAGGGTTAGGTAGAGAGCACTGTACAAGTAGTTGTACCAACCACCTCTCTTTTTACATTTTTACCCTTCTCTGCGTTGCCACCTGTCGGTGACCCCTTTGTGCATATAAAAGGAGGCCCATGCGCAACGTAGAGGGGGGTTCGACTAGTTCGGGAGGTTCAGATCATTTCGAAGCCAGAAAACACTTAGCTCTCTAGAGCAAGAACACAATACAATCAGACAAGCAGCAGTAGGAGTATTATCTCTCCGGAGAGCTCCAAAGCTGGGTAAATTGCTCGTGTGTTTCGCGTCGATCTGCTCTTCGTGCGACCTCCGCCCCCCGCCGAACCGAAAGGGGCTACGTCCGCCGGTCCCATAGGTGTTCGTGGATCAGTTTCCCCGACATCTTTGGCGCGCCAGGTAGGGGGCGTCGAGATTGTGTGAACCTGATCCGGCATTCACACGAGCTAGATCTTCATTTCCTTCATCGACATGCCAGTGAAGAAGAAGGCTTCGGAGGCAGCTGCTCCGTCCGCGTCGATCTCACCGCCACCGGAACAAACGGGTGGTGGGGTTAACGCTGGTGGAAGAACAGACATCGACGAGGAAGCTCACGGTGCTGCCAGGTCCAAGGACAAGGCTGCACAAACATTGGTGTCTTCGCATCCGCCGCATCCCTCTCAGGAGGCGCAAGACCGACATCGTCATGGTATTCGCAGTACCATACGCTTGTTGGACCAAGATCAAGCTGGTGGGTCTCGGGGCGCTCAAGACCAGCATGCACGCCAACATGCTGGCACGAGCGAGGCACGGTCGCCTGGACGAGATACTGCTCCTTCTAACATAGTTAGAAGTCTGAGCATATCCCGCTCCTCGCACCGTTCGCCACTGCCGCCCACCACTCCAGCGGAAGCTTTAGCGCGAGCTCAACTGCTCCTGGATTACCCTCCGACGTCGGACAAGATCGACCAATGGAGGGCCACCATTCAGAGCCTCATCGGCTACGCCAACGGCGACACTCCACGACAGCCGAATACATCGCTGCCGCGGCAGGACTGCCAGGCACGAGCCGGCGGCGATGAAACTGGTGGGGGTGCGACCACCGTGCACTCTCCACCCCGAAGGCCAAGATCGCCGACTCGCTGGATCCACCTCGACAGCGACTCCACCGCATCGTCGGATCCACGAGCTCATCACGATCAGCGCCATGTTCTTCACGAACGGCAACAAGAAGACGCTCGTACCCGCATCGAGCGCCAAAGAGAAGCGCGACGTCAATCCGACAAGCGCGCTGGGCCCTCTGTTGACATGCATGCGCCAGGGGAACCAGGTGACTTGCCGTACACGGTAGGTTGCCCTGCGTCCACTCGTGAGCTGCAGCAGGTCCAGTGGCCCAGCACGAAGAATTTCAAGCCAGATGTACCGGAGAAGTACGACGGCAAGACGCATCCGTTAGAGTTCCTCAGCATCTACACCATCGCGGTGCAAGCTGTCGGGGGGCGAGATGACAAGATCCTTGCCAACTACTTCCCACTGGTGCTCAAGCCCAATGTCAGATCCTGGCTCATGCATTTGCCGGACAACTCCATATCCTCCTGGGCTGACCTGTGCCATCAGTTTGTCGGCGCCTTCACAGGCGGCCACAAGCCTCATGGCCAAGAGAGTGACCTTCATCTGCTCGCCCAGAAGGAAGGAGAGCCCCTGCGCAAGTACATACAGAGATTCAGCAACGTACAGCACAACATCCCAGATATCCACCCTGCCGCGGTAATCTGCACATTCCATCAGAACATGCGGAACCGCAGGATGCGGGAGGAGATGGCGATGTGCAAGATCAGAGACGTCAGTGAGCTATATGCTTTGGCCGACAAGTGTGCACGTGCTGAGGAAGGGAGGAGACTCCCCGGAGAGAATATAGGAGCAGGAGGATCTGACAGTGAGGATACTGCCCCGGCAAGGAAAAACCGGCGGCGGAATAACAGAAAGAAGAAAGGCAAAGAGGTGCTAGTTGTCGAGCAGTCCGGCAACGGAGGTGGCGCCAAGAAAGCCAAAGTTGGTGGCTCCGGCAAGGAGATTGCTGCAGAGGCTGTGGCGGTCGCCGACAAGCAGGATGGCACCAACAAGCAGTACTGCAAGATCCACCACACCAAGGGCCATGATCTCCAGAGCTGCAAGAAAGTCGAGCAGCTTGTTGAGCAGCAGAAGGCTGAATACGAGCGGCGCGACAAGGAGAAGGCCCAGGAAGGTGCTGGAGGATCCGGCAAGAAACGTCCCGACCGAGGAGGGCGCCGCGGCAAGGCCAAGCAGCGGCAAGGAGATAGACCTCCCCGCGACCGTGACAAGGATGAAGATGACGATGATGACGAAGACATCGATGATGACGAGACCGATGAGCAGGAGTTCCAGAAAGCCACAGAGGTCCTGTGCGTTGATGGCGGTGCTTCTCTGCATACTTCACACCGCCAGCTCAAACAATGGGTGCGGGAAGTCAATGCGGCAGAACCACCCGTCGAGTCACGCAGGCCTCTGAACTGGTCCAGTACGCCTATCATCTTTGATATTGAGGACCACCCAGATCGCATAACTGCGGTCGGGTGCTTGCCGATGTTGGTTTCACCAACTATCCGCAACCTCAAGGTCACTAAGATGCTAGTTGACGGCGGGGCCGGCTTGAACCTGATCTCCTCCGCAGTGCTCCAGAAACTCCAGATCCCTGACAGCGAGCTCGAAGAGACCGGCACATTTCAAGGAATCAATCCGGGAAGGAGCAAGCCGAAGGGAAAAATCACGTTGCCGGTAACATTTGGCAGCGAGCTGAACTTCAGGACTGAGAGGGTAACTTTCAACGTTGCTGACTTCCCATTGCCTTACAATGGGATACTCGGTCGTCCAGCACTTGCCAAATTCATGGCAGCCTCTCACTATGCATACAACGTACTAAAGATGCCAGGCCCGATAAGCGTCATCTCTGTCCCTGGCGACGAGAAGGATGCTCTTATCTGCGCCGACAAGATCTACCGGGAGGCAACGGCGGCAACAGATCGCAAATCACTTGCCGCTGAAGCTCCTGGGGGGAAGAAGAAGACCCAGTCCGGCAAGAGTTCTGATGCCCACTCCGGCAAGCGCATCTCTTCGGAGTGCTGCGCTACCGTCGAGGACGCACCATCAAGCTCCACCGGCAAGTGTAAGAAGGCAATGGCAGCTCCACCAGAGACCAAGAAGGTGTCCGCCAAGGAGGACGGCACTGGTGGTACCTTCACCATCAGTGCCACGCTCGATCCTAAATAGGAAAGCGCGCTTGTTGCTTTCCTGCGGGCGAACATCGACGTGTTTGCGTGGCAACCGTCTGACATCCCCGGTGTTCCGAGGAAAGTAATTGAGCACCATCTTGCCGTCTGTCCTCATGCGCGGCCCGTCAAGCAGAAAGTTAGGAAACAAGCAGTGGAGCGCCAAGAATTCATTGCAGAAGAAATCAAGAAGTTGGAAGCAGCAGGCCTTGTCAGAGGAGTGCTCCATCCTACGTGGTTGGCCAATCCTGTTGTCGTACGCAAGGCCAACAGGAAATGGAGGCTTTGTATCGATTTTACCGATGTCAATAAAGCTTGTCCCAAAGACCCATTTCCCTTGCCGCGCATTGACTAGATTGTTGACTCCACAGCCGAATGTGACTTGCTTTCATTTCTTGATGCATACTCAGGATACCATCAGATCTTCATGGCAGAAGAGGATGAGGAGAAAATCGCGTTCATTACCCCATGTGGCACATACTGTTTTGTACGGATGCCCTTTGGTTTAAAGAATGCTGGTTCAACATTTGCAAGGGTTGTCCATCACGCTTTTGAGCCGCAAATGCACAGAAATGTAGAAGCCTACATGGATGACATAGTGGTCAAGAGCAAGGACAAAGCGACCCTGATCCAAGATTTGGATGAAACCTTTGTGAATCTGTGCAAGATCAACCTCAAGCTAAACCCCGAGAAGTGCGTGTTTGGAGTCCCCTCCGGCAAGCTTCTCGGGTTCTTTGTGTCTCAGCGGGGAATTGAAGCCAATCCCGACAAGATCAAGGCCATTGAGCAGATTGAAGCACCAAAGTGCGTCAAGGATGTACGAAGACTTTCGGTTGCGTGGCTGCTCTCAGCAGGTTTATCTCTAGATCTGCTGAGCGCGCCCTGCCGTTTTTCAAAATATTGAAAAAGGCAGGTCCAATGAAATGGACTCCAGAAGCGGAGGCTGCGCTGCAGGACTTGAAGAGATACCTGTCCTCCACTCCAACACTTGTCGCACCTAAGCCACAAGAGAAGTTGTTGCTGTATATAGCGGCAACCAATCAAGTGGTTAGTGCTACGTTAGTGGCGGAGAGGGAGGCAGATGATGAGCCAGCAACCACGGCAGATGCATCCAGCGACAAGCAGGGGGCTTCACTGACAAGCTCTGGTCCGGCAAGCTCTGGTCCGGCAAGCTCTGGTCCAGCAAGCTCTGGTCCCGACAAAGATGGATCTGCGCAGACACATAAGGAGGTGCAGAAGAGAATGGTGCAGTGCCCAGTTTACTTTGTCAGTTCCCTTTTGCAGGGGGCTAGGTCAAGGTACTCCGGTGTGCAGAAGTTGCTTTTCGGCCTTCTCATGGCCTCGAGAAAGCTGCGCCATTACTTCCAAGCACATGACATCACAGTTGTCACTCGCTTTCCGTTGAAGAGGATACTGCAAAATCCAGAAGCAACAGGCAGGATTGTCGAGTGGGCACTGGAACTGTCAAGCTTTGGCCTCAAATTTGAAAGCACTTAAACTATCCAAAGCAGAGCATTGGCAGAGTTCATAGCAGAGTGGACACCAACACCAGATGAAGAGATTCCAGAGACGAGCATCCCCGACAAGGAAGCAAGTAAAGAGTGGCTGATGTACTTTGATGGTGCCTTCTCGCTGCAAGGCGCCGGTGCAGGCGTGCTGCTTGTCGCACCCACCGGAGAGCACCTCAAGTACGTAGTCCAGATGCACTTTCCCAAGGAGCAAGCAACGAACAATACTGCAGAGTACGAAGGCTTGCTTGCTGGCCTCAGGATCGCGGCAGACCTTGGGATTAAGAAACTCATTGTTAAGGGTGACTCGCAGCTTGTCGTCCGCCAAGTGAACAAGAATTATCAGAGTCCGTTGATGGAAGCTTATGTTGATGAAGTGAGAAATCTAGAAGAACACTTTGACGGCCTGTAGATGGAATATGTTCCAAGAGCTCAGAATGACATTGCTGATGGCCTGTCAAAGTGCGCCGCACTTAAGTTACCTGTGGAGCCAGGGATCTTTGTGCTCAAGCTGACTCAACCATCTGTGACACCATCAACTGGACAGAGCAAGAAGAGAAAGTTGATTTCCGGTGACTACTTTCTGGCAGAGCTTCCCGAAGCCGCCGCCAAGAAGGTCCCCAAAATCAACACTAAGGGTGCTGAGGAGCAGTTTGCTCCGGCAAGTCTTAGTGCTTGTTCCGTCGAAGCAGACGCTCCCGACAAGTTTTGCTCCGGCAAGCTTGCCGGGGAACATCAAGCTCCGGCCGAGCCGCAGGTTCTCGCCGTAGAAGCGGATGTTCCCACAACAGCGGAGGTGCCTTTAGTCCTTGTCGTCGAGCCACAAGCTCCAGCATGGGCACAACAAATTGTCCGTTTCCTTCAGACAGGAGAACTTCCCGAAGAGCAAGAAGAAGTGGAAAAAGTAGCCCGGTAGTCAAGTATGTACCAGTTTGTCGACAACATACTGTACAGAAGAAGACTCAATGGTGTGAAATTGAAGTGTATTTGCCGGGAAGACGGACAGAAGCTGTTGGCAGAGATACATGGAGGCATATGTGGTCACCACATTGGCGCAAGAGCACTTGCCGGCAAAGCTTTCCGGCAAGGTTTCTTTTGGCTGACAGCCCTCCAGGATGCAACTGCACAAGTAACCAAGTGTGAAGCGTGCCAGTTCCATTCCAAGCAGATTCATCAGCCAGCTCAAGCTCTCCAGACGATCCCTTTATCCTGGCCATTCTCGGTCTGGGGGCTCGATATCCTCGGCCCTTTCCCCCGAGCTGTCGGGGGCTTCGAGTACTTGTACGTTGCAATCGACAAGTTTACGAAGTGGCCGGAAGTGGAACCAGTGAGGAAGGTGACAGCACAGTCAGCAGTCAAGTTCTTCAGGTCGATTGTTTGCCATTTCGGGATCCCTAACAAGATCATCACCGACAACGGCACACAATTCATGAGCTGCACCTTCATGCAGTACGTCCAAGATCTTGGCGCCAAGGTCTGCTTCACTTCCGTTGCTCATCCGAGAAGCAATGGTCAAGCAGAGAGGGCGAACGCTGAAGTGTTGCGTGGGCTCAAGACCAGAACTTTCGACAGGCTGCACAGGTGCGGAAGAAACTGGATCGAGGAGCTGCCGGTGGTTCTTTGGTCGATCAGAACGACGCCAAATCGAGCCACTGGCCAGACACCTTTCGCTCTACTCTATGGAGCAGAGGCAGTTCTCCCCACAACTCGTATACGGATCACCTCGAGTGCTTGCTTATGATGAGCTTGAGCAAGAGCAGCTGCGACAAGATGACACACTGCTCCTTGAGGAGGATCATCTTCAGGCTGCTGTACGAGCTACTCGATACCATCAAGCTTTGCACCGCTACCATAGCCGCAAAGTTAATGTCAGAAGCTTCGAGGAAGGCGACCTTGTTCTTCGGCGCGTTCAGTCCGCCAAGAATTCCAACAAGTTGACGCCGAAGTGGGAAGGCCCTTACCGGGTGAAACAAGTCACTAGGCCTGGCGCTGTCCGCCTTGAGACCGAAGATGGCTTTCCGGTGAGCAACTCCTAGAACATTGAACATCTTCGTAAGTTTTACCCGTAGGGCGTGGTTGCCGGAACCTGTTCCGGCAACCACCTTTTGTACAAGTCTTGCCGATGTTGTATGTAATCCTTTGTACAAAGCCGGGCGCAGATCCCGTGCATAAGTAAAGCTCATGTGCTCCGCACATCTTGTCAATTTCATGCTTTTTACTTTACATTTGCATGCTTTATCTGACATTTTGTGCAGCACCTACCCCCGGTAAGCAATAACGAGCCGAAAGGCCCCATATCTTTATTTTCTCTTCTTTCTGTTTTCTCAAACAAAGGAAAAGAAGGTTCCCTCGCGCACAAGTTTGCCAGGGGGGAAGGAGAAGATAATGGTGTGGACCAGGCATCGTTTAAGGAAGATTCGCCTTGCCGGGAAGCAAACGACAGAAAAGCTAAGTTGCCAAAGTCTGAGCAATTAGTTTTTAATTTTTAAGTTATCTTCCTCGAACGACTGTGCTTTGTATGGAAAACCTGTGCGCGGAGGAACCAACTCGTAGCTAGATGCGCCCTTACTTTGTTTCAAGTCCGCTCAACAACTTAAGTGTGCTGCAACTAGTCGCGACAAGGTTTCTTGTCGGAGCGGCACCGCCAGCAGGCTGCTGACGTCCCGCACTCAGCGCTCGTGGCTCGGGTGCCTGCGCCGACAAGTTCCCCAGAAGCGTAGGGTGAAAACATACAAGGCAAGGGATCTAGTAAAGGAAATAACATAGCGATCATCATCCAAAATAAAGTTATATTACAAGATAACTTGTCGCAGCTCTAACACATTGTTCCCATGACATGACTAGCAGCGACAAGGAAAAAGATAAGATGGGCGGCCTAGTCTATGCGATCGCCCTCAACCCTCTTGATCCCGCTCACCTTGTCCACAATGGGTGCGACAAGGGCCTTGAGCACTTCCAGATCGGCGTCGGGCAGCAAGGATCTGAGGACGTTGGTGAGGTTGAGGCCCGGGTTGCGGAAAGCCACCTTCACTAACACCTTTTGAAGAACTCCCGCGCAAATCTTGCGCGACTCGTCGGCCAGCTGCTTTGATGACTGCAGCGATATTCACCAGACCCTCGGTCCAGTGCTCCACCGTCTCCCTGAACGAGTTCTGGGTGACGGCAATGCTCGCCAGCAGTGCCTCGTCGGCCTTGATCTTCTCCGACAGGGTCACCTCTCGCTCCGGGGCGGCGTCCAGCGTCTGAGTCAGCATGGCCAGCTTCAACTCGAGATCCGCGTTGGAGTCCTTGGCGGTGCTGAGCTCCTTGCTCCTCTCCACGAGAAGACCTTGCAGCTCACCGTGGGCAGCAGCATCCTTCTCGCGCTCGCGCTTGAGCTCGGCGAGCTCCTCGCCGCTCGTCCGGAGATTGGCCTCCAGCTGCGCCACTTTCACCTCCAGCTCCTTCTTGGCGGCCTCGGCAGCTGCGGCAGCATCCCTTGCTTCTTGGAGAGCACCGCCAATTGCTTGCTCCCGCACGGCGAGCTATTCCTCGTGGCTGTCAAGGTTCACCTTACGCTGCACCAACTCTCCCTCCCGCGCAGATAGCCTCTCGGCAGCAAGCCACTGCTGCTCTTCAACCTTAGCCTTCGCGAGGAGGAAGGCCTTCCTCTCCTCGGCGACTTGCTCCCGCTCCTCCGCTAATTTCCAGAGAGTTTCCTGCCTGAGATCCCGGAGCTCCTCCGCGCGCTTCTCGATGTCGACTCCCGCCCTCGCAACAAGCACTTCTCGGGAAGCCAGCTTGGCTTGTCGGGTGCGGTAGAGCGACGTCAGCTTCCGCAGCAGTCGCTCCTCTTCAGGCTCGTCGCTGCTACTTGGCGCGTCAACCAGCATCAATCCGGCGGAGGCAAGCACCTCTCCGTCAAAAGTTTCTCCTTCGACCGGCGCCCTGGAGCTTGAAGCCCAGGGGAGCTTGATGAAGACGCCATCGCCGGCCTTCAAGTAGGCGCCGGGCTGGGGCTCCTCGGAGTCTGGCTCTGCGGCAGCGGTGGGAGGATCGGCGGTCGGTGCAGCGCCTGGCGCTCCTGCGGCCTCAGGGCCGTCAGTATGATCACCGGATCCCTCGCCGGCTTCTGCGGTGGCAGCCTTGGCGGCCTCTTCGCCGGCGGGTTCATCAGCGCCGGCCTCTCCTTCAGCGGCTTCGGTCTCCATCGGCTCAGTGGCGGATGGATCTGAAGAACGAAGAAGGGAGAGAAGTCAAGCGAATAGGTAAAAGGAAAGTCAGAAGAAGAAAGATCCAAGGGCAAGTTTTTAGGCAAGTGGATTACCTGTGCTGGGATCTGCGGTCGCGGTCTCAGCCGCCGGAGGATCACTGGTGTCTTCCCTTGCCGGAGAACCAGCCCTTGCCGGAGAGTTCTCCCTTGCCGGAGAGCGCTCCCTTGCCGGGGATTCCTCCCTTGGCGGTGTAGTCGAAGTAGATGGCGCTTCGGGGGCGGCTTCCGGGCCCTCCTGGTGGGGCTGCTCTGCTCCTACACAAATCCAACAATCAAGATATCAGTAAGAGAAAAGAGCACTCATGCACATCTGACGGCGGGAAGTAAATTATAAACTTACGCTGGGGGCTGCTTTGGGGAGTAGTTGCCAGGCCCATCAAGGTGGGCTCAGACACGCCCCCTGCTGATACGGTGGGATCATCGTCGATGACGATCACCAAGGCCTTGGCCCTCTTCGCCGCTCTCTAGGCCACTGTCCTGAAAAGGAATGGATTCAGATCGAAGCAAGTCAGATGCAGAATGAAAGCAACAAGATTGAAGAACTACGAGGACAGCAAGAAAGCTTACTCTTCTTCTTCATCATCGGAGCTGAGCGCGGAGAGATCGAAGTCCGGCTCGCCTCCGGTGCGACGAGGCGGAGAAGTGGGCTCCCTTGCCCGCTTGGAGGGGGCGGTGGCGGTGGACCGGGAAGGTCCCGCTCCAGTTGCCGCAGCGGCGTGAGGAGCTCCCGCGGCAATGGTGCTTGCCGCGGTAGAGCGCGTCGCGCGGCTCGACGGCTGTTGACCCGTCTGCCGCCCCGCTACGTCCCCGGCCCTGCGGAGGCGCCTTCTTGGTGCAGCAGGGGGCTCCACTTACGGCAGGCTGTCTGAAGGTTCGGGCTCTTCCTCGCTGGGCTTGCTCGGCTCAGCTTCGGGGCCGGCAAGATCCTCCTCGCCGGCAAACTCCTCGCGCTCGGCAAGGCTTGCCGCCTCTGCTGCCTCTGCCTCCTCCTCAGTGAACCCGAACTCGCCCGCGGCAGCTGCTGCCGCAGCCTCTTCCGTCCTAGTGGCGATGCGCTGCAGCTCCGCGTCGGTAGTGTCACGGTTGAGGCTCTTCTGCTCGTCGGCGCGGATCGGCACTTCCTCCAGGCTATCGAAGAACGCCCGCACGACGTCATCCGGAGGCTCTTGCCAAGTTGGGGCGATTCCGTGCGAATCGCACAATGGCATCATCGCACGGATCCAGTCGAGCGAAGAATTGTTGCACAACGGGACTACGCTCCTCGGCAACAGGAATGGATGCTGAGGATCGCGTTTGAACAGCTCCAGGAGCATTGCATCCAGCTCCAGGACGGTGAAATTGAAGTTGAGGCCCGGGCGCAGCCTCATGATGTCCGCCGAGTTCTTGAACTCCCAGGCAGGCCTCCCTCTCTCCTGCAGGGGGGCAATGCGGCGACGAAGGAAATCTGCGCCAACAGCACCTACAGTGAGCCCGGCAAGCCTGAGGCGGAGGATTCGGGTGATGGCGATCTTCAGCCTGTCGTCCTCCGGGGCCACATTGCTCCAGTCGTTGCCGCGTACTATTGGGGCTTGGCGCACGACAGTGAACGGCTGCGGGTTCTCCTCGACGATCCAGCACCACTCTGCTCTCCACTCCTCCCATTTGCTGCGAAGCTCTCCCTCCAGATAGGCTTCTTTCTTGCCGACTCTCGAGATCCAGGCGATTCCTCCGGCAAGGGGCTCTCCTCTCTCGACTCGGGGCATGAAGAAGTGGCGGAAGAGGGCTACGTTTGGGTGGACTCCGACAAAGTTTTCGCACAGATGTGCGAAAACTGCCATGGTCAGAACGGCGTTGGGGGTGAAATCAAGGAGGCGGAGCCCGTATGTGTTCATAATGTCGCAGAAGAACTCCGAGAAGGGCGGGCAGAGCCCGCAATAGAAGAACAACGTGAAGAATGGGTACCCGTTTGGAGCCAGCTCCGAAGCGGTGGCCGGGAGTACCCTCGTGCGCGGGTGCGCTCGCGTCTCCGTCGACCAGAAGAGGTAGTAGTACTCCCTCAGCTCCTTGGCGCCGAGCTGAGGGGGGAAGATGGCCCGCTCCTTCCGCAGTGCCGCGAGCCGCTGTGCCTCGGCCGACTTCACGCCCTTCCCCTTGTCGGCTTTCGGAGCCATGGCGGAAGTGGCATGGGAGATCGACGGCGTTGGAGGTGCTGGTGGCGACGGGGGGCGGAGCGCTGCTCTCTTTCGGCTTTGAGAAGAAAGGGGGAGCGGCGGAGATTTTTGAGGTCGAAGCAACAAACGGCGAAGTGGGGAAACTGCCCCTGTTTCCCCTACTTATAAAGAGGGAGGGGGCGGACGTTTCGCCCCTCCGAATAAAGAAACCTCCCACGATCTCTCCCACGATGCCGCATTCAGCGCGTGCCGTTGGGGGAGGGCGCGGTGGATACGGAGCAAGATTCAGCGTTACCCGGGCCGCGCGTGCCCATGCCCTGTTTTGGGCCTGGCCCAACAGCGCTCGGCACCGTGTGTGGCCGAGGCCCGGGGGCTCCTGTCGGTGTACTAGAGTAGGGGTACCCTAGTACCCCGAACTTGTGCACGGGCAGTTGCAGCGCCCCGCGGCAAGGGCTTGCCGGATGACAGCCAAGATACTCCGTGGCTCCTTTGGAGCCATTCAAGAAAAAGGATTCAAGTCAAGAGGACAAGGCCCCGGCAAGAGGAGCTTGCCGGGAAGGCCAACCGAGGCATCTCAAGGAGCTTGCCGCGATGCACCACGCGTCCCGGCGAGGCCCGATGAGCGACAAGCTTCCGGGCACGACAAGACCACGACCGCGGCAAGGCGCTTGCCGCGACAAGCGGCCACTTGGTGCCCACGCTCTAGCGCATCCACCAACGTGTCGCCCTGGGGGCCTCTCCAGGCACACGTGGCGGAAGGCTGTGCAGCCAGCGGTAAGCGGTGGCATGCGATGCTGACAAGATCGCCATCGTGGCAAGCGGTGGCGCCCCTGACGGTCCTTTTTTACACTGTTTGGGCGACACAGACGGGCATTTAATGCCCTTGTCCCCTGCCGTCAGGGTTAGGTAGAGAGCACTGTACAAGTAGCTGTACCAACCACCTCTCTTTTTACATTTGTACCCTTCTCTGCGTTGCCACCTGTCGGTGACCCCTTTGTGCATATAAAAGGAGGCCCATGCGCAACGTAGAGGGGGGTTCGACTAGTTCGGGAGGTTCAGATCATTTTGAAGCCAGAAAACACTTAGCTCTCTAGAGCAAGAACACAATAAAATCAGACAAGCAGCAGTAGGAGTATTATCTCTGCGGAGAGCTCCGAAGCTGGGTAAACTGCTCGTGTGTTTCGCCTCGATCTGCTCTTCTTGCGACCTCCGCCCCCTGCCGAACCGAAAGGGGCTCGGTCCGCCAGTCCCATAGGTGTTCGTGGATCAGTTTCCCCGACACAAAGGCAAGGACAAGCTTCAAGAGGAGATTGATGCATTTGAAGAAGCTCCTAAGGCCTTGGTCAAGTGGGTTCCCAAGACTACATCAAGTTCTACTTCATCAAGCACGACTACAACTCCAGGGATTCCCATCAAGATGATGTGGATCCCGAAGAAGAAGAACTAGAGAGTTCTTGAGAGTGACTCCGCCAACATTCTTCACTCATATCATCATGGCAAGGACAAGTGCAATCAACTTCCACATCTTGCACTAGTTCAAGGAGTCACAAACCCTCATGTTGGTAAGGCAAGGGACAAGGTAACCTAATGCTTTCATGGACACCACCTTGTGTGTGCATCACTCTATGTCTATGGATATACTTGTTTGTTCCTTGTGGGACTAACCCATATAGGTATTGAAAGTGCAACTCACTCCAAAGGATTGCTCCAAATGATCTACATCAACATTGAGCATCCACATCTTCAATACCTACATGAAGTCATCATCGACAAAACCCGAGGTTAGTTCATCCCTCTTATGGGGGATCTCACATCTAGGGGGAGCTTAACTCTAAGAATTGAGTCAAAGCAACTCTAATGATGTGAACACATCAATGCATTATATAAAAGTGGTAACCCCACTTAAGCATAAACGATGAGTATGACCTATGATCAAATGTTCTCATTTGACTCCTAAGTCAATATACTCATATATAGATGACCTAGTCATCGCCAATTGTTTGATAGATGCTAGAATTAGTTGTGCATGTTTTGTCACATATTTCATTTGCCATTTTATTTGTGTGAGCATGTTGATTGCATATTTAACTCATTCGAGGACATCCACTTGTTGCTTTGATTGATTGGCTTCTTCTTCTTTTTTCCAAGTGGATGAACAAGAATGCCTAAGAACCTTCTCTAGCTATCTATGATTTTCTTGTCTCAAACTCTATTCATGCTACATCACAAAATTTGATCAAGTCAGATTCGAACCACTCTGTGTGAGGAGCACTTGGAGTCCCCGATTCGTCATGGACTTAAACTTCCAAAACTTCTTTGTGTGTTTCGGTCTAACCGATTCTTCCATTTCGGTCATACCGAGATCACTAAGTCGATCTAGGTTTTCAATCTCGGTGCAACCAATTTGAACTTTTCGGTCTCACCGAGTTGCTGTAACTATCAAAAGTTATGCATCTCGGTGCCACCGAGTTGTTCCACTCAGTCACACCGACAGGGTCGGGCTATATATACACACAGGATTTTTTTTGGAAAACTTCTCCAAACCCCTTCGCCCGCGCATAGCTCGCTCTGCCTCCTAGGTCTCCGGATCATCGACTTCGTCGCCAGCCGCCTCCTGTCGCTGGTCTCCGCCGCCGTCAACGGAATTCATCCCCGCCGTTGCCGCCGTAGCGAGTTTATCGCCGAACTAGGGTATGGACTCGATCACAGTGCTATCCTCATCCGATTCCTAGCACATTGTGTTCATTATGATTCTTGCCACGATTGAAATGCATCTATCAAGTCAACACAATCCTTAGAATAGATGAGATTTGAAAATTTAGGGTTATGTTTCCGCCGAAACCATCTCGGACCCACCGAGTTGAAAAACTCGGTTCCACCGATTCGGCTAACGCCATTGTACAAGTGATTCTCGGTCTGGCCGAGAATTGCAAATCGGTGTGACTGATTATAGAACTCAGTGAAACCCTAGCAGTCTTGGTGCCACCGAACTGTGACTCAGTCTGACCGAGATCACTAGCTTAGGTTCCAAAAGTTGCTTCGGTATCACCGAGTTTGCAAATCGGTTGATCCGAAATGCTTTCTGTGGAAAACTAAAACTAAGTTTTTGAATCATTCTTTTGCAAAAATCTCTGCATTTTGTGATGCTCATCCATTCTATCTCAACTACATCCATTCACAGGGTCAGCGGTCAGTGTTTGCAGCATGTCAGACCAAAGTGACAGCCAGAACAGGGAAGAAGAGCAGATACACATGAGTGAGGGCACTAGTCCCTCTAGTTCCTCAGATGAAGGCAACAGAAGCACTCCTAGCAATTTGCCCAAAGCAGCCACAAGAGCCAGAAGGAAGAGAACCTCAGACTCTGAGGATGAGGACTATGTGGCAGCTGAAGATGAGGCTACTTCCAAGAAGGTAGTGCTCAAAAAGGAGTATGGCTCAGCAAAGACCACAAAGCCTGGACTGAATAGGAAGGTCCTTGCCAAGAGAACACCTATGCTGAAGGTCAGAGGATCAACACAAGAACCTGAGAAACCTGATCCCAAAGAGCCAGCTGCAGAAGGAAAGAAGACAAAGGAAAGGGTCAGAAAGACCATGGCCAGAGTTGTTGGACAACCTTCCATGATGGAAGAGGAGGAGGAAGAAGAGGTTGTTGCACCAGCACCCAAGGCACAAAAGCTGATTTGTGATGCTATAAGGTCAGGGGCTGCATCATCAAAGCCCGAAGAAGCACACAAAGCTGCCTCCAAGGCCAAGTCTGCACCTAAGAGGAATACCAGGAGCATACCAGCTGCTAAGAAGAACAAGGCCCCAGTGCCTGAAGTTGCTGCTGAGGAAGATGATGAAGGAAAAGTTCTGAGGAAGCTCAAACCCAAGATTCCAGACCATAACGATGCTCATCCAGTGGCTGAGAATATGAAGTTGAGGAAGGATGCAGGGCTCAGGCAGTGGATATTGTCTGATCCTTATGCAATAAGAAGAAGAACTGCTGTTGATTACACGTTCCACACTAAGGAACAGCAGGACTTTTATGAGACTGTGCTGTTGGATAAGAAGCCCATAGTCTATGACATGAGGTGGGTAGACTGGAAATACATGAAGGAAAATGAGGATCATTACCCAGGAGTATTTGACAGCTTTAAGGCTTGTGGAGTTGATGAGTTTGTTGGACAGAACTTCACAAACTGGAATGATGAGCTAGTTATGCAATTCTACTCCACAACTCACTTTTATCCTGATGGCAGAATAGTCTGGATGTCTGACGGTACAAGGTACCAATCAACTATTAAGGAACGGGCCAATTTGATCAATGCCCGAAAGGAGAAAGAAGATGACTTGGATGTCTACTCCAGGAAGAAAAAGGATCACAATTCAATGTCACACATGTACAAGGAGATCCCAGACAAGGCACTTGAGACTTTCAAGTTTGGGTCTATCCATTTTCTTCTTTCAGGGCTGCCAACAATCAACTGGATCCTAAGGCACACTTTATTGCCCAAGTCAGGTGACCACAACATGATCAGAGGGCATGCAATTAATTTTCTACACATATTTGATGTGCCACAAAAATTCAAGGTCATGAGCCTCATAGTTGAGACTATTAAGAGGACTGCAACAGACCAAAAGAGAAGTTGTGGATATGCCCCACAAATCCAGGTGTTGATCAATTCAAAGATGGGCACAAGCAAATACCTGTTGGATAAGGAACACTTTGTTCTCTATCCAGATTTTGAGGACAATCAGGTTGTCATGAATGAGAATGAACCATCATCAGTGCAAGCTCAAGAGAAGAAGGAGAAGGCAAAGAAGGAGAAGGCTGCCAAGATGCCAACTTTGGAGGAGGCATCTGAATACTTTTTGAAGAGCAAGCAGGACCAGCTTGGTTACTTAATAGCATCAACTCTGAGGATTGAGAAGGGGTTGGCCACCCTAACTCAAAACTAGGAGAGCCTGGAAAGAATCATGGAAAAAAAATTCTATGACCTTGATGTGAAAGTAACTGAGATTCAGTCAATTGTGGAGCAGCTACAGGATGACATGCAAGAGAGGAAGGGCAGGACAACTACTGATGCATTTGCCAGAGTGCCTCGAGCTTAGAGATCAGCTGTAGAGCCTGTGACAGACACCAGAGCCACTTCATCTGCACCAGCTACAGCTCTAGTGCAACCAGCTCCAGCACCAACTCCATGAGCTCCATCCATATCAACTGAAGTCTTCGTCCAAGGAGCCATCTCTACACCACCAACTGAAGACCAAGCCTGAGAGACGAAATAGAACTATGCATTTTCTAGGAACTTTTTGGTAACTTGTTGCCAAAGGGGGAGAAAAATGTATAAATCATAGGCTTTGAGAGAGAGAGTTTGCTTTTGTTCTCTCTTGTCTTCATGGTTGAACTATATTTCCTTTGTCTTGCTTGAGATACTTTGCTATTCTCTGTGAGACATTGATGATCATGTGTTTGATCATAAGCTACACTTATGCTTTTTAGATGACTTTATCTCACTTATCTTTATATGATCATTCACTTTGCTTGGTGATGAGTGCATGTATTCAATCTTTATTATTTTGAGCGCTCCACCAAGATGTATGTGACATGGAAGAGTAACCCATGAGCCTAATTCCTTGTGCATTTGCAGTCCAAAGCAAATCTTAAACTATGCACAAATTTAGGGGGAGCTCTTGCTTATCACATACTTCTCAAAGCGACGATGTTTTTCAATCTTATTATCATTTGTCGAAGCTTTGATCTATATGTTGTCATCAATTACCAAAAAGGGGAGATTGAAAGTGCAACTATCCCTAGGTGGTTTTGGTAATTCATAACAACATATAGCTCATTGAGCTAATACTATTCCAAGACAAATATTTCAGGAAAGCTCAATGAATGGCATGGCATGGATGATGAAAGTGGATCCCTAAAAATACTAAGGACAAAAGGATTGGCTCAAGCTCAAAAGTTCAAGACTCTACATTTTATATTTTAGTGATCCAAGATCACAATGAGTCTATAGGAAAAGCCAATACTATCAAGGAGGGATGTGGTGTTGCTTGATGAGTTTCTTGCTTCAAGTGCTTAGTGATATGCTCCAAAAACCCTCAACTACTTTCTCACATCCACATATGACCTAAAACTAAAGTCAAACTCGGCCCCACCAATTCTATCTATCCGGCGCCACCGAGTTCAGATGTCATAGCCACTGCCACAAACCCTAGGCAAATCGGTCTCACCGATAGGGATCTCGGTCTCACCGAGGCGGGATTGTAATCTCTCTGTTTCCCTTCGTAATGTTTCGGTCTAACTGGAGTGAGCGATCGGTCCCACCGAGATTGCAATGTAAACTCTCTGTTTCCCTTCCGTAACATTTCGGTCCCACCGAGTTTACCTGACCAACTCTCTGGTTAGCTAATTACCAAAATCGGTCTCACCGAGTTTGCGTAATCGTTCTCACCGAGATTACATTATGCCCTAACCCTAACCATATCGGTCCTACCAAGTTGCATGTCGGTCTCACCAAAATCACTAACGGTCACTAGGTTTACTAAATCGGTCCGACCGGGTTTGTTGATTCGGTCCCACCGAGATTGTTAAATTGTGTGTAAAGGTTAGATTTTGTGTGGAGGCTATATATACCCCTTCACCTCCTCTTCATTCGTGGAGAGAGCCATCAGAACAAACCTACACTTCCAACTTACCATTTCTAAGAGAGAACCACCTACTCATGTGTTGAGTCCAAGATATTCCATTCCTACCATATGAATCTTGATCTCTAGCCTTCCCCAAGTTTATTTCCACTCAAATCTTCTTTCCACTAGATCCAAATCCTATGAGAGAGAGAGTTGAGTGTTGGGGAGACTATCATTTGAAGCACAAGAGCAAGGAGTTCATCATCAACACACCATTTGTTACCTCTTGGAGAGTGGTGTCTCCTAGATTGGCTAGGTGTCACTTGGGAGCCTCCGACAATATTGTGGAGTTGAACCAAGGAGTTTGTAAGGGCAAGGAGATCGCCTACTTCGTGAAGATCTACCGCTAGTGAGGCAAGTCCTTCGTGGGCGAAGGCCATGGTGGGATAGACAATGTTGCTTCTTCATGGGCCCTTCTTGGGTGGAGCCCTCCGTGGACTCGCGCAACCATTACCCTTCGTGGGTTGAAGTCTCCATTAATGTGGATGTACGATAGCACCACCTATCAGAACCACGGCTCAAATATCACCATGTCTCCAAATTGCGTTTGAAATCTTCAAACCCTTCCCTTTACATTCTTACAAGTTGCATGCTTTAATTTCCGCTACTCATGTACTCTTTGCGTGCTTGCTTGAATTGTGTGAAGATTGCTTGACTTGTGCTAAGATAGCTAAAATTTTCCAAAGACTAAAATTGGGAAAAGGTTAAGTTTTTAATTGGTCAAGTAGTCTAATCACCCCCCCTCTAGACATACTTCAAGGTCCTACACTGACTTAAGTCGAATACAAGTGCCCAAAATTGTGTGCATGTTATAATAAGGATTCACTTAAAATAATACGTGAGCAAACAGAGGGATCAATTGGACAGTGTTCCCGAGCAGTAGCTAGATGTGTGAGGTAAGATACATTGCTGGCGCTTTTAAGTTTTCTTATTAATTTGTTTGTTTCACCCTCTAACTGGTGGGACCCAACGTACTACATGGAGAGAGGTAAGGTGACTAAGGCTGCATTATTT
Organism: Triticum dicoccoides; assembly: GCF_002162155.2. NCBI lineage: Eukaryota > Viridiplantae > Streptophyta > Magnoliopsida > Poales > Poaceae > Triticum > Triticum dicoccoides. The sequence continues at coordinate 611,750,136 of NC_041391.1, read as the reverse complement.
CTGCACCACTGTGGATAGTCTTACCACCAAAGCCACATGACACGATTATGATTGAAATCCCAATGACTCCCACACACACACACACAAAACATGGCATGCTTGTCACACGAATGCAGGAATGTATAAAAGGTTATTTTCCTCTCGTTGAACATAACGGGAGGGTTGTGTAGCTGGTTAGCCTGTTCGCTCATCAAACTTGAGGTCTCGGGTTCGATAACTACACTTGAGCATAATTTGTGCCAGGAGGATTCTTTGACTGGTCAAAATGGATGGATATGGAGCTATATGATCTCATAGTGACCGTAGTGACCGTATAATCACCTCATCACGTATAAGTTGCAGCCTCGGCACTTGTTTTCTAGGGTTTGCACGCTTCATACTCTCTCTCCAGTATATATATACACGCTAGAGCCTCAGCGCTTGTATTTGCTCTCTTCAAACTCTCTCGCCCTCTCCAGATCTAAACAAGACTTCGTTGGCCTGTCTCTCCCCTCACTACTGCTCAAAGAGCCGCCAGGATCCGTCCGCCGGGAAGGGAAGGAGGCTTAACACTGTCGTCGTCGGCGAGGGAGGGAATCCACTACCAACGCAGCTGTTCACTTTCACCCAGCGGCGCCGCGGGAGGGCCTCCGACCCCTTATTCTTCACCGCCGTCCCGTCGCCCACCAAACCACGCCCCAAGAACCTTAAGGTATAATTTACTTACTCCACATGCATTGCTCTATCTGCATGTATACCATGTATCTAGGAAGTGGTTCAAAGAGTAAAGGAGTGGGGGAAAGTAGTGGGAAAAGTTGTATATAGCATGAATCTAGGACGTGGTTCAAAGAGGAAGTGAAGGGGGAAAGTTGTATAGCATGAATCTAGGATGTGGTTCAAAGAGGAAACGAATGGGGGATAGTAGTGGGGAAAGTTGTATCGCATAAATCTAGGACGTGGTTCAAAGAGGAGAGGAAGGGGCGAAAGTACTTTAAGATAAGGATATTTCACAACTGTTGGCCTGTATTTTTCCACTTTCATCAGAAAATTAATGTCATTGTTTAGTGCTATACTTGTGCTCCCTAATTGACATGCCAAACCTTACATTTAAGGCGAAGCTTGTCTGTTATTGAACCAAGTGATGAAGGGGAAGAACAAGCGGGAAAAAATCAACTCTTGGTGCTGTAATGAAGCACTGGAACTGTGATGACACAAGTAATGATATAGTTTTGCATCTTAATTTATTGCTATGGATGGAACGAGCAATTGTTTTGCCACTGATTTGATGACACTCTTAATGTAATACGTAATTATCTCTACTTGTGCAAACAGGGATCTTCTTTGAAGATACCATATATTTTAGTGGAACTGCACAAAAAGATGTTGGAAACATTAAACTAATCGAGGAGTATATAGTAAGCATGGCCACCACAGTAGATAGCAACAGATGGTTCCGGAGAAGTGCTTGATCTGTATGCTCTACACAATAAGCCTCCTGACAAAGGTTGGTACTCGCCCACTAATTCATCCATATGATTGAGCTTTGTCATCTCTATTGGTGTTGTGCTACTGTTTAGATACTGTCATGAAAAAGTGGTATTGTCCTTGAGAAGTGCTTCATCTGTGATGTTTTAAATATTTCCTTTCCTTTTTTCGAGCAAAAAGGGATGCTAGCATTTAGTTGTCCTCTTGTCTTTGCACAACAGGATCATCTTCCTCTGAAGAAGAATATGGAGTACGTGAAGTGACTAGTTCCGATTATGCCAGGATGAAGAAGCCATGTCTATCTTCTCATCAGAAGTAGGTTGAAGGATGGTTACATTACTCCCCCACAAGACCAAACTAACTTCAGCTCAGAAGGACTGCCAAATCTCCATTTTTTGCTGTGATGCGCGAGTACAATGTTGTTCTAGGATTCTCATCAGAAGGAGCAGTTGAAGGATAGTTACATTACTCCCCACAAGACCAAACTAACTTCAGCTCAGAATGACTGACAAATCTCCATTTTTTTTGCTGTGATGCGCGAGTACAATGTTGTTCTAGGATTCTTTCTGGTGAGTTCCATTTTTCTAAAAGTGTGCTCTACATGGACCATGTAGGTGCCTGTTTAAACTGTCAATTCATAGTACAGTTTGCTTTATACTAATCAATTTTTTTGTATTTGTGCAAACAGGGGTGATCAGCTTGATTTCAATGGGAACTGCACAAAATGTTCATTAATACATTGAATCATTCATTTCCACCACAAGAAAGGAGGTGCCGATAAGTTCAAGGCGTTGCAACATATATAAGGGCGATATCATACAAGCTACACGCGAATTTGGTTGATTTTGGTGGAACTGCATAAAAAGAACAGCTGGTTTATTGAGCACGAGGTTCCATGTCAATGTCCGAACTGATGGAAAACCCTGCCCGTTCCTCAATCGTAGGCATTTGATATTTTGGTATGGGACAACCTTGTCAAATTTTGCTCATTGATTTTAAGACATGCGTTTGATATTTTTGAATGGGACGCCCTTGATATCAGCAGCGTCGATCAATTTTTTCTTTATTGTTTAGTTGTGAAGTGAATATTGCCACTGACATGTGAGTCGCTGAGATGCATAATCATCGATTGTTTTGACTGTTCTCTATGAATTGCCAGCCCTGTGTGTTTGATTGCAATGTACAGAAATGCTAAAAAGCTGCTCAAACTCTTTGTACTCCTTCTGTTCCTTTTTACTTTGCCCATTGTGAAAGTGCATAATTTTTTGTATAAGATTGGTCAAAGTAGAGATACTTTGACTGTAGACAAAACTTGTATAGAAAGGACCGGAGGGAGTACATGTGAAACTGCTGCAAACGAGGTGATCACCCTGGGAATAATGCTAGTATGTATTGTTTTGCATGTTCAAACAATGCCAGTGATACAGGAATTCGAACTAATCAAAATAAATCCATTCATACACGGTCGGATTTCATATAAACATGCCGGATTTCATTACATTTCATACATTCTTCAAATAAAAAGGGGTGCGCTGGAGGTATAATTAATTAACCAAAGCTATCCACCGGTGTCCTGCTGAGCCGAACAGAAGCTTCAGTGACTTAACTGCAGGTGCAGTTGCATAACTGACATGTGGACTGTTGGGCCAACGTGTCAGTCAGCCAACTGCACCAGCAGTTAAGTAGAAGTAGCGTTCTTCTCCAGCGCAGCTCTCCGGCTCCACGTCGCTGCCAAGAAGCTAACCGGCCGTCAATGGTCAACCCTCCTAGCTTGGCTTCAACCGGAGGGTAGCAGCGGTAGCCTTACTTGGACCCGAGCGGCGGCGACCTACTGTGTTCTACTCTTCCTTGTTTTCTGTGTGGCGCGGCCTCGTTGGCAGCGGGGCGGGGCCTCGGCGGAGCCGGCGATGTCCTCTATCTCGTTCTCGGCGGGCGCCGCCTTAGTGGAGCGGTGGAAATGCTCCCCCACGTTGCCGGCAGGGTGGGGCCTCGGCTGAGCCAGCGATGTCTTTTGCCTCGTTGTTGGCGGGGCGGGGCCTCGACGATGCCGACGGTGTCCTCTGCCTCATTGTTGGCGCCGCGGGGCCTCGACGGGGCAGGGCCTCATCGACACCATCAGAGTGGTGACTCTTCGGAGCCGGCATTGTCCTCTGCCTTGTCCTTAGTCTCGTCAAACAGCGCCTCGCCCTCTTCATCGCCCTCTTTGTAGGCGGACGCAGCCTCCGCCACCCGCATGCGGTACCGCCAGTGCTCGAGGCGGCCCTTGCGCGCGGAGCAGTACGAGTTGAGCCACGCCTCCTGCTCCGCCCACTTCGCGGCGATCTGCTCCTCCTCCTGCGGGTGCTCCTGGAGGAGATGGTGGTTGTAGGCGGCGTTGGCCTGCGCCTCCCGGAACTACTCCTCACGCATCTGCCTCACCGTGTCCATACATTGGGCACGGGCCTCGCTGATGGTCATGGTGAAATGCACCGGCGAGGATGGCACGGAGGAGGGGGTTGGCACCGGATCATCGACTACCATGTTCTCCATTGGGACGTCGTCGTCCTCCGGCTGCCTGCCGGCCAACCGGTCGGCAGGAATGGCTGCCATCTCCTTGTGGTCCGTCATCCGCCCGTCCTGAAGAGCGCTGGAGCGCGAGGAAGCCATGGTGGGCAGTAGTGGTGTGGACAGGAGAAAAGGAACGGATGCGGATGACTGCGGCTATGGCCGGCGCAGCAGTTTATATACCAATGGTGGGTGGCGGAGGGACGGACGTGTGGCGTCGGAGTAGCCGCCTCGGCAACCGCATATCATTAATGTGGGCGGCAGATGGATGGACGGACGACACTCGTGTCATTTGAAGGCGGAGCAATCGCCTGCACTGGGAAGCGGGGCGGGCGGCGCTGACTGTTTCGGGCGGAAAGCGCCCACGGGCGAGGAGATGACTTTACTTGGAGAGGATGACAATGGGGACCCACCAGGGCCATAGCCTAACATACGCAAGTGCCTCCTTATTATATACTACTCCCTCCATCCCAAAATAAGTGACTCAAAACATACTCAACTTTGTACTAATACAAAGTTGAGTAAGTTTTGAGTCACTTATTTTGGGACCGAGGGAGTAGTATGTATGCACGTGCAATGCACGTCTTAAAAGAATGGAGTGATTTTGGAGTGTGACTCGAAAAAAATATAATGGAGTGATTTTGATAAATGGAATTCCACCCACAATTGTTTTTAATATTCATACAAAAAAGTGTACATTCACATCTAAAACACTGGAGGTTCATTAAAAAACTATATGTTACTCTATTATTTTTTCTTCCCATTCTCCTCCCAAACCTTCTTATTTGGGCTCAAGTCGTCATGCGCTCAAGCAGTAAAATATAGCCCATGAGGCATTGCAAATGGGCCTTTTTTCCTAGAAGGGCCACGTGAATATTCTAGAACACAGCAGAGGCAACACCAGTCTACTGTTCATGGGGAATCCGGCTGATCTTAGCCCTTGGATTTTGGAGACCAACGGTTATGATTGAAGCTCTGGATCCATCTCAAAACTGATACACTATATAGTAGTATAGATATAGATATTGATATAGATATAGATATAGATATAGATATATAAAACTATAATTTATTTTGCTTCCTCCTGGTTTCCTGACATCACGGTCCCACACCATTGTCAACCTATGTACTAGTCAATAAACAAGAGAATAGCACAAGAAGCGGCCGACAGCTGGGACCAAGCAGCTCGAGCAGTATTTGTGTTTTTGAGGTGTGAGCACTGCAGAGTTTTTCCATGTTTAGCCCAGATATTAATTTTTCTCCTCTGAACAACAATGAAAACATCGCTGCAGGTATTAACTGGGCGGGCTGTGGCCCGTCTAGCCCAGTCCAGATATCCAGCCCATATATTAATTTTTTTCAAGCTGAAAATGGCTAGCCCAGCTATACTTTTTTTTAGGAATACCCAGGCAGGGTCAAGTTGTTATTCTCTGCCCCGCTGGGCCGCAAATCTTTCCTAGGAGGGATGCATTAGGCTTAACAAGAAAATGGGTTTTAAGAAATAATAAATGGGATGTAATTATAAAAACTGGGCAGTAACTATAAAAAATGCACCAAACATGTAATTACTTTATAAAATATTATTTTTGGATATTGAAAATTTTAATTTCATTAATTGTTGCGAGCGCAATGTCTCGTTGGATTTTTATGTAATATAAATTTATATTGAAATTGTATTTAATCTGACTAGAAGTTTCGGGATAAAAGTATTTCGGATCCCATCAAAATGTGGGAAATTTTATTGAATTCTATTTTGAACGGTTGGTTGAAATGGGCTGTACTTTGAACAAACTGTAAATGGGCAGTAGTAAATTCCATTAGAATTCAAAAATGGGCTGCACATTCTTACAAATCTCAAATGGGCTACAAGTTCTCTGTCACACACTTCTAGCCTTACTAAGTTGACACGTCCCCTAAAAAAAACAGAGTTGACGCGTATGCATGGCTTTGTCAACTTATAGTCAACACACGGTTCTAGCAGCAGTGGCCGTTGGATGTCCATCCAACGGATGCCGTGCTTTTTCTTCAATCTCGGATATTGTAGCTTCACCCGCCCAAAAAATGATTCCTCCCCCTGACATCTGGGGCGCACCATTTCGGAAGCTGACCTGTGGGCCTACTAAGTAGACGTACCAAGGGCTTTGTCAACTTAGTCAATATAAACGATTCTAGCTGCAGTGACCATACGATGTCCATCCAACGGCCGTCGTGCTTCTTCAACCTCTGGTCTTCTTGCTCCAGCCGCCCAAAGCAGCGCCGGTCGTGCCGCCTGCTCCTGCCTCTCGTGGCCGGCTGTGCTGCCGCGGAGGCCTCACCGCCCCCTACTACTCCCACCGCTGGCCAGGCCATCCCTCCACTCACCCACACCCCCTGTTATTCTACGGCGATGGCTAACCAGTGAACCCGCGTACTCCTCTCCGCGTGTGCATCCACTGCTGCGTCTTCCCCAGCTCCATGTCGTCCCCTTCCTAGGCCTCGCCGTCATCCACCACCGTGGTGCTCTCGGCGCGGTGTGGTCAACATGGTCAAGGAACGACTTCCATCGGACGTGGACTATACGTGGAGAAGCTGACAGCTGGGTCCACGGCAGCCGCAAGGAAGTGCCTCCTTATTACACGCAAAATAATTATTCCTCCTCCTGACAGCGGGGACCCACCGGACGGGCCACTGTATTTCGTGAAAAAAATGATTCACCCCCTGAATGTTGGGACCCACCAGCTACATCTTCGGACGCAAGGAAGTGCGTCCGAGAAAAAAAAAAGATTCTCCCCCCTGACTGCTGGGACCCACCAGCTACATCTTCGCACGCAAGGAAGTGCGTCCGAGAAAAATGATTCGCCCCCCTGACTGCTGGGACCCACAAGGCACACCTTCGCACGCAAGGAAGTGCGTCCGGGCAAAAAAAACGATTCACCCCCCTGACTGCTGGGACCCACCAGCTACATCTTCGCACACAAGGAAGTGCCTGACAGTTGGGACCCACCTGGTCAACGTACGTAGCATTTTCATTCTGGTCATGAACGTGTACGTACATATATACTAGTGGATGTAGAGGGGCGCACGTGTCGATGTAGAGGCGTGCACGTAGCATGTACACTTATGTACAGCGGCCAGTGTGCAAGAAAGAAAATACGGCCACGTATGTGTACATACGGGCAGGGTCTCGAATGCTTACTCACGCATACGTACAGCCAGGGCTCGTGTACATGGCTGGGTTGGAACGGAGAAACAACATCGTCGTCGTGTTCATGGGGAGGCAACAGAATGCGTCGTGTTCATGGGGAGGCAACGGAATGTGTCGTGTTCATGGGGAGGCAACAGAATGCGTCCTGTTCATCAGGAGGCAACGGAATGCGTGGGAGCCAACCGGCTGGGTCGGAACGGAATGTGTGGTCGTGTTCATCGGGAGGGCTTGGATGGAACAGGTGATGGAAACGAGCCCTGGCGTACCGCAGAATGGAGGAAACGGCCTTGTGTTCGACCGGCCATGTTCGAAACGGGATCCTGTTCATCGGGAGGGGTGTGGCGTACCGCAAAACGGAGGAAACGGACCTCCTACAGTCGAAATGTAGGTCCTTTTAATCGGGAGGGGTGTGGCATATCGCAAAACGGACGAAACGGACTTGTGTTGGAGCGCTACGGTCGAAACGGGGGTCCTGTTGATTGGGAGGGGTGTGGCGTACCGCAAAACGGATGAAACGGACTTGTGTTGGAGCCCTACGGTCGAAACGGGGGTCCGGTTCATCGGGAGGGGTGTGGCGTACCGCAAAACAGGACTCCACGGGATACTGTTCATCTCCATCGTCGATCTCCTCCAGCCTCCACGGGCTACCGTCGACCTCCTCCAGCCTCCACGGGCTCCTGTTCATCCAGCCTCCACCACGCGCTACTCCACCGGCTACTGTTCAACCACCCCTCCATGGGCACCCCTCCACCGCCTACTGTGCATCCAGCCCTCCACACCACGGGGTCCTGTTCATCCAGAGGCAACGCCAATGCTATCAATAAGAGAGGGGATGTCTGTCTGTCTATGTGTGTGCGTGTGAGAGACGGGTATGGAGGTATAAAAGGATGATGAGAGGGGGCGATATGGTTGTGGTAAGCGGATGTAACTACATAGGAAGATCAATCATCGTGTGTCCGAGAAAGTGATGTCTACTATGTAACCTTCTTCTTGTAGACGTTGTTGGGCCTCGAAGTGCAGAGCTTTGCAGGACAGTAGCATTTTTTCCTCAAGTGGATGACCTAAGGTTTATCAATCCGTGGGAGGCATAGGATGAACATGGTCTCTCTCAAACAACCCTGCAACCAAATAACAAAGAGTCTCTTGTGTCCCCAACACACCCGATACAATGATAAATTGTATAGGTGCACTAGTTCGGCGACGAGATGGTGATACAAGTGCAATATGGATGGTAGATATAGGTTTTTGTAATATGAAATTATAAAAATGGCAAGGTAGCAAGTGGTACAAGTGAGCAAAAACGGTATTACAATGCTTCAAAACAAGGCCTAGGGTTCATACTTTCACTAGTGCAAGTTCTCTCAACTATGATAACGTAATTAGATCATATAAAAATCCCTCAACGTGCAACAAAGAGTCAGTCCAAAGTCACTAATAGAGGAGAACAAACGAAGATATTATTACAGGGTATGAAACCACCTCAAAGTCATTATTTCCTATCAATCCATTGGGCTATTCCTATAAGTGTCACAAAACAGACCTAGAGTTCGTAGTAAAATAACACCATAAGACACACATGAACCAAAACCCTAATGTCACCTAGATACTCCAATGTCACCTCAAGTATCCATGGGTTTGATTATACGATATGCATCACACAATCTTAGATTCATCTATTCAAACCAACACAAAGAACTTCATAGAGTGCCCCAAAGTTTCTACCGGAGAGTCAAGACAAAAATGTGGGCCAACCCATATGCATAAGTTCACAAGGTCATAGAACCTGCAAGTTGATCACCAAAACAGACATCAAGTGGATCACGTGAATATCCCATTGTCACCAGAGATAAGCACATGCAAGACATACATCAAGTGTTCTCAAATCCTTAAAGACTCAATCCGATAAGGTAACTTCAAAGGGAAAACTCAACCCATTACAAGAAGGTAGAGGCGGAGAAACATCATAAGATCCAACTATAACAGCAAAGCTCGCGGTACATCAAGATCCTGCCAAATCGAGAACACAAGAGAGAGAGATCATACACATAGCTACTGGTACATACCCTCAGCCCTAAGGGTGAACTACTCCCTCATCGTAATGGAGAGCGCCAGGATGATGAAGATGGCCACCGGTGATGATTCCCCCCTTTGGCAGGGTGTTGGAATAGGGTCCCGATTGGTTTTTGGTGGCTACAGAGGCTTGCGGCGGCGGAACTCCTGATCTAGGTTCTGTTCTGGAAGTTTGGGGATATATAAGAGGTGTTGCCGTTGGGAACAAGTCAGGGGGTTGATGTCTACTACACAACCTTCTTCTTGTAGACGTTGTTGGGCCTGCAAGTGCACAAGTTTGTAGGACAGTAGCAAATTTCCCTCAAGTGGATGACCTAAGGTTTATCAATACGTAGGAGGCGTAGGATGAAGATGGTCTCTCTCAAGCAACCCTGCAACCAAATAACAAAGAGTCTCTTGTGTCCCCAACACACCCAATACACTGGTAAATCGTATAGGTGCACTAGTTCGGCGAAGAGATGGTGATACAAGTGCAAAATAGATAGTAGATAAAGGTATTTGTAATATGAAATAAGATAATAAAAACAGCAACGTAACTAATGGCAAAAATGAGCGTAAATGGTATTGCAATGGTAGGAAACAAGGCCTAGGGTTCATACTTTCACTAGTGCAAGTCCTCTCAACAATAATAACATAGATAGATCATATAATAAGCCCTCAACACGCAACAAAGAGTCACTCCAAAGCCACTAATAGTGGAGAACAAACGTAGAGATTATGGTAGGGTACGAAACCACCTCAAAGTTATTCTTTCGGATCCATCTATAAAAGAGTTCGTACTAGAATTACACCTTCAGACACAAATCAACCAAAACCCTAATGTCACCTAGATACTCCATTGTCACCTCAAGTATCTGTGGGCATGATTATACGATATGCGTCACACAATCTCAGATTCATCCAACCAACGTAAAAGTACTTCAAAGAGTGCCCCAAAGCTACTACCGGAGAGTCAAGAACGTGTGCCAACCCCTATGCATAGGTTCCCAATGTCACGAAACCCGCAAGTTGATCACCAAAACATACATCAAGTGGCACATGATATCCCATTGTCACCACAGACAATCACGGCAAGACATACATCAAGTGTTCTCATAAAGACTCAATCCAATAAGATAACTTCAAAGGGGAAACTCAATTCATCACAAGAGAGTAGAGGGGGAGAAACATCATAAGATCCAACTACAATAGCAAAGCTCGGGATACATCAAGATCGTTCCATAGAGGGAACACGAGAGAGAACACGAGCGAGAGAGATCAAACACATAGCTACTGGTACATACCCTCAGCCCCGAGGGATGAACTACTCCCTCCTCGTCATGGATAGCGTTGGGATGATGAAGATGGCCTCCGGTGATGGGATCCCCCTCTGGAAGGGTGCCGGAACAGGGTCCCGATTGGTTTTTGGTGTCTACAGAGGCTTGCGGCGGCGGAACTCCCGATCTAGGTTCTATTCTGGAAGTTTCAGGGTACAATATTATATATGGGTGCAGGGGTACGTCGGAGGAGCTATGAGGGCCCCACGGGGCAGGGGCGCGCCCAGGGGGTAGGCGCGCCCCCACCCTCGTGGGCAGCCCGTATCTCCCCTGACGTGCACTCCAAGTTCCCTGGGTTGCTTTCCTTCCAAAAATAACTTCTCCAGTTGATTTCGTTCCGTTTTGACTCCGTCTGATATTCCTTTTCCTCGAAACACTGAAATAGGCATAAAACGGCAAATCTGGGCTGGGCCTCCGGTTAATAGGTTAGTCCCAAAAATAATATAAAAGTGGATAATAAAGCCCAATATTGCCTAAAACAGTAGATAAAGTAGCATGGAGCAATCAAAAATTATAGATACGTTGGAGACGTATCAAGCATCCCCAAGCTTAATTCCTGCTCGTCCTCGAGTAGGTAAATGATAAAAAAGAATTTTTGATGCGGAGTGATACTTTGGCATAATTTCAATGTAAATCTTCTTAATTGTAGCATGAATATTCAGATCCGAAAGATTCAAGACAAAAGTTCATATTGACATAAAAGTAATAATACTTCAAGCATATTAATCAAAGCAATCATGTCTTCTCAAAATAACATGGCAAAAGAAAGTTCATCCCTACAAAATCATATACCTAGGCTATGCTTCATTTTTGTCACACAAAGATGTTCCCAACTTCTATACCGCCGATGACAAGCCAAGCAATTGTTTCATACTTAAATAATCTCAAACTTTTTCAACCTTCACGCAATACGTGAGCGTGAGCCATGGATATAGCACTATGGGTGGAATAGAATGGTGGTTGTGGAGAAGACAAATAAATAAGATAGTCTCAGATCAACTAGGCGTATCAACGGGCTATGGAGATGCCCATCAATAGATATCGATGTGAGTGAGTAGGGATTGCCATGCAATGGATGCACTAGAGCTATAAGTATATGAAAGCTCAACAAAATAAACTAAGTGGGTGTGCATCCAACTTGCTTGCTCACGAAGACCTAGGGCACTTTTGAGGAAGCCCATCATTGGAATATACAAGCCAAGTTCTATAATGAAGAATTCCCACTAGTATATGGAAGTGACAACATATGAGACTCTCTTATCATGAAGATCATGGTGCTGCTTTGAAGCACAAGTGTGGTAAAAGGATAGTAGCATTGTCCCTTCTCTCTTTTTCTCTCATATTTTTTTATTTGGGCCTTTTCTCTTTTTTATGCCCACTCTTTTTTTTATTTTGTCCGGAGTCTCATCCCGACTTATGGGGGAATCATAGTCTCCATCATCCTTTCCTCACTGGGACAATGCTCTAATAATGATGCTCATCACACTTTTATTTTTCTTACAACTTAACAATTACAACTCGATACTTAGAACAAAATATGACTCTATATGAATGCCTCCGGCGGTGTACCAGGATATGCAATGACTCATGAGCGACATGTATGAAAATTATGAAGGTGGCCTTGCCACAAATACAATGTCAACTACATGTTCATGCAAAAAGCAATATGACAATGATGGAGCGTGTCATAATAAACGGAACGGTGGAAAGTTGCATGGCAATATATCTCGGAATGGCTATGGAAATACCATAATAGGTAGGTATGGTGGCTGTTTTAAGGAAGGTATATGGTGGGTGTATGATACCGGCAAAAAGTGCGCGGTATTAGAGAGGCTAGCAAAGGAGGAAAGGTGAGAGTGCGTATAATCCATGGACTCCCATCAAAAATCACCTCAAAGTTATTCTTTCGGATCGATCTATAAAAGAGTTCGTTCTAGAATAACACCTTAAGACACAAATCAAACAAAACCCTAATGTCACCTAGATACTCCATTGTCACCTCAAGTATCCGTGGGCATGATTATACGATATGCGTCACACAATCTCAGATTCATCCAACCAACATAAAAGTACTTCAAAGAGTGCCCCAAAGCTACTACCGGAGAGTCAAGAACGTGTGCCAACCCCTATGCATAGGTTCCCAATGTCACGAAACCCGCAAGTTGATCACCAAAACATACATCAAGTGGCACATGATATCCCATTGTCACCACACATAATCACGGCAAGACATACATCAAGTGTTCTCATAAAGACTCAATCCAATAAGATAACTTCAAACGGGAAACTCAATTCATCACAAGAGAGTAGAGGGGGAGAAACATCATAAGATCCAACTACAATAGCAAAGCTCGGGATACATCAAGATCGTGCCATAGCGGGAACACGAGAGAGAACACGAGAGAGAGAGATCAAACACATAGCTACTGGTACATACCCTCAGCCCCGAGGGTGAACTACTCCCTCCTCGTCATGGATAGCGCCAGGATGATGAATATGGCCTCCGGTGATGGGATCCCCCTCCGGTAGGGTACCGGAATAGGGTCCCGATTGGTTTTTGGTGGCTACAGAGGCTTGCGGCGGCGGAACTCCCAATCTAGGTTCTGTTCTGGAAGTTTTAGGGTACAAGAGTATATATGGGTGCAGGGGGTACATCGGAGGAGCTACGGGGGCCCCACGAGGCAGGGGGGCGCGCCCCCCACCCTCGTGGGCAGCCCGTATCTCCCCTGACGTGCACTCCAAGTTCCCTGGGTTGCTTTCCTTCCAAAAATAACTTCTCCAGTTGATTTCGTTCCGTTTTGACTCCGTCTGATATTCCTTTTCCTCGAAACATTGAAATAGGCATAAAACAGCAAATCTGGGTTGGGCCTCCGGTTAATAGGTTAGTCCCAAAAATAATATAAAAGTGGATAATAAAGCCCAATATTGCCTAAAACAGTAGATAAAGTAGCATGGAGTAATCAAAAATTATAGATACGTTGGAGACGTATCAGGGATCCACGAGGCAACCACGAGGTAGGGGCGCTCCCAGGGGGTAGGGCGCGCCCTCCACCCTCGTGGTGGCCTCGGGACTCTTCTAGTCCATCTCCGATGCTTTGTGGGCTTCTTCTGGTCCAAAAATAATCTCCTTAAATTTTCAGGTCAATTAGACTCCGTTTTATATTCCTTTTCTGCGATAGTCAAAAACAAGGAAAAACAGAAACTGGCACTAGGCTCTAGGTTAATAGGTTAGTCCCAAAAATCTTATAAGATAGCATATAAATGCATATAAAACATCCAAGATAGATAATCAATAAAAAATTATAGATACGTTGGAGACGCATCAAGCATCCTCAAGCTTAATTCCTACTCGTCCTCGAGTAGGTAAATGATAAAAACATATTTTTGATGTGGAATGCTAGCAAGTGCACAAGTTTGATCAATGATAATTTCAATCCCTTTCTCTAGCATCATTATGTATCATAAACAATAGCTCATATCGTAAAGCGTCTCATGATCAAGTAACAAGCTATTCATCAAACACAGAGAAAGATAGGGGCTTAATGTTTCACCTCCCAACTTACTTATCATATAGATAATTGTCAATAATAATAATTCATGATCAAATATATTTGAATGGCCATATATGCTTAGATCTTTCCATACCACATGATGCTTGACAACTAAATAGTAGGTTGGAATGAGAAGGGTAACTATTGACTCTTGCATAAAAGTAAAAGATAGGCCCTTCGCAGAGGGAAGCAGGGATTTGCAGAGGTGCCAAATCTCGAAGCTTTTAAGACAGAGATAAAATAATTTTGAGAGGTATGCTTTCATTGTCAACATAACAACTAAAAGTTCCCAATATCTTCCATACTAGATACATTATAGGCGGTTCCCAAACAGAATGGAAAAGTTTTTCTCCCCCACCACCAACAAGCACATTCCATGGCTAGTCCGAAACAATGGGTACCGTCCAACTATCAATAATCCTGGGGGAGTTTTGTTTAATTATTTGCGATTTCGTTTTTGATCTTTTGATCATAGGACTGGGCATCCCAATTACCAGCCATTTTCTCGTGAATGATGAGCGGAGTCCACTCATCGTGAGAATAACCCACCTAGCATGGAAGATACTGACAGCCCCTAGTCGCTACATGAGCGATTCAGGCATACAAAACAGATTATTATTTGAAGGTTTAGAGTTTGGCACATGCAAATTTAATTGGAACGACGGGTAAATACCGCATATAGGTAGATATGGTGGACACTCATGGAAGAAACTTGGTTCAAGGATTTTGGATGCACAAGCAGTATTCCCGCTTAGTACAGAGATTTTGGCTAGCAAAGGGTTCTAAACAGCAAGCACCACATGTTGGAGGATCCATAACAATATAACTTCTATACAAATATACCTAATTCATTCTGTTGTCTTCCTTGTCCAACTTCAACTAATCTGCTCATGTTTGGAAATAATTAATGGGGCTCACAATCATAGAAGATGTCGAAGATAGTATATTTATATGTGAAATCTCTCTTCCTTCAATATAGTTTCATGAATTTTTCAAGTGACCAATACTATGGTTGCTAATTTCCAATAAATTTACCACCTCTACTTCTTATGTGTGAAGTCATTATCCCCATGGTATAAACATATGAAGCATATATAATTTCAGATTTACGATATTGAATTTATTCAACCATTACTCATAGGATATAAGTGAAGCACGTGAGTAATTGACAAACTACTCCAAAAAATATAAGTGAAGATCAATGAGTAGTCGAATAATTATGTAACTATGTGAAGACTCCTCTCATAAAGAAAATTTAGATCTTAAGTACTTTATTCAAATAGCGAACAAAACAAAATAAAATGACTTTGCAAGGATAGCACATATCATGTGAAGAAGCAAAAAAAATCACGCTCAACCAAAACTGACCGATAGTTGTTGAAGAAGAAAGGTGAGATGCCAACCGGGGCATCCCCAAGCTTAGAGGCTTGAGACTTCTTGAAATACTAACTAGGGATGCCTTGGGCATCCCCAAGCTTGAGCTTTTGTGTCTCCTTAATTCCCCTCATATCACGGTTTCCCGAAATCTTAAAAACTTCATCCACACAAAACTCAACAAGAACTCGTGAGATAACTTAGTATAAATCAATGCAAAACCTTATCATTCTCTACTGTAGAAAATCACTAAAATTATTATTTGATATTGCCTACTAAATGCATCTGCATATTTAACACTCCTATCTTCAATTAGAATCATTAAACAAGCAAACATATGCAAACAATGCAAACATAACAGCAATCTGTCTAAACAGGACAGTCTGTAAAGATTGCAAGAGGAATCATACTTCCCTAACTCCAAAAATTCTGAAAAATTACCACACTGTAGAAAATTTGTTGTTACTCATTGTGTCAAAATTTCAAGATTTTATCATGTTCTGACTATTCACCAATATTCAATACATAACAGCAAACTTTTGTTGGGTAACGTAGCAGAAATTCAAAATTTTCCTACGTGTCACCAAGATCTATCTATGGAGAAACCAGAAACGAGGGGAAGGAGAGTGCATCTACATACCCTTGTAGATCGCTAAGCGGAAGCGTTCAAGTGAACGGGGTTGATGGAGTCGTACTCGTCGTGATTCAGATCACCGATGATCCTAGTGCCGAACGGACGACACCTCCGCGTTCAACACACGTACAGCCCGGTGACGTCTCCCATGCCTTGATCCAGCAAGGAGAGAGGGAGAGGTTGAGGAAGACTCCATCCAGCAGCAGCACAACGGCGTGGTGGTGATGGAGGAGCGTGGCAATCCTGCAGGGCTTCGCCAAGCACTTGCGGGAGAGGAGGAGGTGTCAAGGGAGGGAGGGAGGCGCCAGGGCTTCTGGTGTGGATGCCCTCCCTCCCCTCCACTATATATAGGGGCAAGGGAGAGGGGGGAGGCGCAGCCTTGCCCCTTCCTCCAAGGAAGGGGTGCGGCCAAGAGGGGGGGAGGAGTCCATCCTCCCCAAGGCACCTCGGAGGTGCCTTCCCCCTTGAGGAATCTTCCCTCCCCAAGTTTCCTTGGCGCATGGGCCTCTTGGGGCTGGTGCCCTTGGCCCATATAGGCCAAGGCGCACCCCCTACAGCCCATGTGGCCCCCCTCGGCAGGTGGACCCCCCCCGGTGGACCCCCGGACCCCTTTCGGCACTCCCGGTACAATACCGATAAAGTGCGAAACTTTTCCGGCGACCAAAACAGGACTTCCCATATATAAATCTTTACCTCCGGACCATTCCGGAACTCCTCGTGACGTCCGGGATCTCATCCGGGACTCCGAACAACATTCGGTAACTACATACAAACTTCCTTTATAACCCTAGCGTCATCGAACCTTAAGTGTGTAGAACCTACGGGTTCGGGAGACATGTAGACATGACCGAGACGTTCTCCGGTCAATAACCAATAGCAGGATCTGGATACCCATGTTGGCTCCCACATGTTACACGATGATCTCATCGGATGAACCACGATGTCAAGGACTCAATCGATCCTGTATACAATTCCCTTTGTCTAGCGGTATTTTACTTGCCCGAGATTCGATCGTCGGTATACCAATACCTTGTTCAATCTCGTTACCGGTAAGTCTCTTTACTCGTTCCGTAACACATCATCCCGTGATCAACCCCTTGGTCACATTGTGCACATTCTGATGATGTCCTACCGAGTGGGCCCAGAGATACCTCTCCGTTTACACGGAGTGACAAATCCCAGTCTCGATTCGTGCCAACCCCACAGACACTTTCGGAGATACCTGTAATGCACCTTTATAGCCACCCAGTTACGTTGTGACGTTTGGTACACCCAAAGCATTCCTACGGTATCCGGGAGTTGCACAATCTCATGGTCTAAGGAAAAGATACTTGACATTAGAAAAGCTTCAGCATACGAACTACACGATCTCTATGCTAGGCTTAGGATTGGGTCTTGTCCATCACATCATTCTCCTAATGATGTGATGCCGTTATCAATGACATCCAATGTCCATGGTCAGGAAACCGTAACCATCCATTGATCAACGAGCTAGTCAACTAGAGGCTCACTAGGGACATATTGTGGTCTATGTATTCACACGTGTATTACGATTTCTGGATAATACAGTTATAGCATGAATAAAAGACTATTATCATGAACAAAGAAATATAATAATAACACTTTTATTATTGCCTCTAGGGCATATTTCCAACAGTCTCCCACTTGCACTAGAGTCAATAATCCAGTTCACATCGATATGTGATTAACACTCAAGGTCACATCCCCATGTGACTAACACCCAAGAGTTCTGGGTTTGATCATGTTATGCTTGCGAGAGAGGTTATAGTCAATCGGGTCTGAACCTTTCAGATTCGTGTGTGCTTTACAAATCTCTATGTCATCTCCTAGATGCAGCTACCACGCTCTACTTGGAGCTATTCCAAATGGTTGCTTCACTATATGTATCCGGTTTGCTACTCAGAGTCATTCGGATAGGTGTTAAAGCTTGCATCGACGTAACCCTTTACGTCGAACTCTTTATCACCTCCTTAATCGAGAAACATATCCTTATTCCTCTAAGGATAACTTTGACCGCTATCTAGTGATCCACTCCTTGATCACCTTTGTACTCTCTTGCCAGATATGTAACAAGGCACACAACCGGTGCGGTACTTAGCATAGCATACTATAGAGCCTACGTCTAAAGCATAGGGGACGACCTTCGTCCTTTCTCTCTTTTCTGCCGAGGTCGAGCTTTAAGTCTTAACTTCGTACCTTACAACTCAGGCAAGAACTCCTTCTTTGACTGATCCATCTTGAACACCTTCAAGATCATGTCAAGGTATGTGCTCATTTGAAAGTACCATTAAGCATTTTTTTTATCTATCCTCATAGATCTTGATGCTCAATGTTCAAGTAGCTTAATCCAGGTTTTCTATTGAAAAACACCTTTCAAATAACCCTATATGCTTTCCAGAAATTCTACATCATTTCTGATCAACAATATGTCAACAACATATACTCATCAGAAATTCTATAGTGCTCCCACTCACTTCTTTGGAAATACAAGTTTCTCATAAACTTTGTATAAACCCAAAATCTTTGATCATCTCATCAAAGCGCACATTCCAACTCCAAGATTCTTACTCCAGTCCCTAGAAGGATCGCTGGAGCCAGCATACCTTTTAGTATCCTTAGGATCGACAAAATCTTTCTGATTGTATCACATACAATCTTTCCTTACGAAAACTAGTAAGGAAACTTGTCTTGACATCCATCTGCCAGATTTCATAAATGCAGCTAATGCTAACATGATTCCGACGGACTTAAGCATCGCTACGGATGAGAAAATCTCATCGTAGTCAACTCCTTGAACTTGTGAAAAACTCTTCGCCACAAGCCGAGCTTCATAGACGGTGACATTACCGTCCACGTCCGTCTTCTTCTTAAAGATCCATTTATCTTAATGGCTTGCCGATCATCGGGCAAGTCCACCAAAGTCCATGCTTTGTTCTGATACATGGATCCTATCTCGGATTCCATGGCTTCTAACCATTTGTTGGAATTTGGGCCCACCATCGCTTCTCCATAGCTCGTAGGTTCATTGTTGTCTAGCAACATGACCTTTAAGACAGGATCACCGTACCACTCTGAAGCAGTACGCGTCCTTGTCGTCCTACGAGGTTCGGTAGTGACTTGATCCGAAACTTCATGATCACTATCATAAGTTTCCACTTCAATTGGTGTAGGTGCCACAGGAACAACTTCCTGTGCCCTGATACACACTAGTTGAAGTGATGGTTCAATAACCTCATCAAGTCTCCACCATCCTCCCACTCAACTTTTCGAGACGAACTTTTCCTCGAGAAAGGACCCGATTCAAGAAACAATCCCTATTGCTTTCGGATCTGAATTAGGAGGTATACCCAACTGTTTTGGGTGTCCTATGAAGATGCATTTTATCCGCTTTGGGTTCGAGCTTATCAACCTGAAACTTTTTCAGATAAGCGTCGCAGCCCCAAACCTTTAAGAAATGACAACTTAGGTTTCTCTAAACCATAGTTCATACGGTGTCATCTCAACGGAATTACGTGGTACCCTATTAAAGTGAGTGCGGTTGTCTCTAATGCCTAACCCATGAACGATAGTGGTAATTCGATAAGAGACATCATGGTACGCACCATATCCAATAGGGTGCAACTATGATGTTCGGACACAGCATCACACTATGGTGTTCCAGGTGGTATTTATTGTGAAACAATTTCCACAATGTCTTAATTGTGTGCCAAAACTCGTAACTCGGATATTCATCTCTATGATCATATCATAGACATTCTATCCTCTTGTCACGAAGATCTTAAACTTCACTATGAAATTACTTGAACCATTCAATAATTTAGACTTGTGTTTCATCAAGTAAATATACTCAACATCTACTCGAATCATCTGTGAAGAAAGAACATAACGATATTCACTGCATGCCTCAGCACTCATTGGACTGCACACATCAAAATGTATTACTTCCAACAAGTTGCTATCTTGTTCCATCTCACTTAAAACGAGGCTTTTCAGTCATCTTGCCCATGTGGTATGATTTGCATGTCTCAAGTGATTCAAAATCAAGTGAGTCCAAACGATCCATCTGCATGTAGTTTCTTCATGCATATATACCAATAGACATGGTTCGCATGTCTCAAACTTTTCAAAAATGAGTGAGTCCAAAGATCCATCAACATGGAGCTTCTTCATGCGTTTTATACCAATATGACTCAGTGCCACATGTATGTGGTACTATCATTACTATCTTATATCTTTTGGCATGAAAATGTGTATCACTACGATCGAGATTCAATAAACCATTCCTTTAGGTGCAAGACCATTGAAGGTATTATTCAAATAAATAGAATAACCATTATTCTCCTTAAATGAATAACTGTATTGCGATAGACATAATCCAATCATGTCTATGCTCAACGCAAACACCAAATGACAATCATTCAGGTTTAATACTAATCTTGATGGTAGAGGGAGCGTGCGATGTTTGATCACATCAAACTTGGAAACACTTCCAACACATATCGTCAGCTCACCTTTAGCTAGTCTCCGTTTATTCCGTAGCTCTTTTATTTCGAGTTACTAACACTTAGCAACCGAACCGGTATCTTAATACCCTGATGCTACTAGGAGTACTAGTAAAGTACACATTAACATAATGTATATCCAATATACTTCTATCGACCTTGCCAGCCTTCTCATCTACCAAGTATCTAGGGTAATTCCGCTCTAGTGGTTGTTCCCTTATTACAGAAGCACTTAGTCTCGGGTTTGGGTTCAACCTTGGGTTTCTCCACTAGAGCAACAGCTGATTTGCCGTTTCATGAAGTATCCCTTCTTGCCCTTGCCCTTCTTGAAACTAGTGGTTTCACCAACCATCAACAATTGATGCTCCTTCTTGATTTCTACTTTCGCGGTGTCAAACATCGTGAATACCTCAAGGATCATCATATCTATCCCTGATATGTTATAGTTCATCACGAAGCTCTAGCAGCTTGGTGGCAATGACTTTGGAGAAACATCACTATCTCATCTGGAAGATCAACTCCCACTCGATTCAAGTGATTGTCGCACTCAGACAATCTGAGCACAAGCTCAACGATTGAGCTTTTCTCCCTTAGTTTGCAGGCTAAGAAAATCGTCGGAGGTCTCATACCTCTTGACGTGGGCACGAGCCTGAAATCCCAATTTCAGCCCTTGAAACATCTCATATGTTCCGCGATGTTTCAAAAACGTCTTTAGTGCCTCAACTCTAAACTGTTTAACTGAACTATCACATAGTTATCAAAACGTGTATGTCCGATGTTCGCAACATCCACAAACGACGTTTGGGGTTCAGCACACTGAGCAGTGCATTAAGGACTTAAGGTTTCTACTGTCTGCATAATTGCTACTATCAACTTTCAACTATATTTTCTCTAGGAACATATCTAAACAGTGGAACTAAAGCGCGAGCTTACGACATAATTTGCAAAGATCTTTTGACTATGTTCAGGATAATTAAGTTCATCTTATGAACTCCCACTCAGATAGACATCCCTCTGGTCATCTAAGTGATTACATGATCCGAGTCAACTAGGCCGTGTCCGATCATCACGTGAGACGGACTAGTCATCATCGGTGAACATCTTCATGTTGATCGTATCTACTATACGACTCATGCTCGACCTTTCGGTCTCCGTGTTCCGAGGCCATGTCTGTACATGCTAGGCTCGTCAAGTTAACCCTAAGTGTATTGCATGTGTAAATCTGTCTTACACCCGTTGTATGTGAACGTAAGGATCTATCACACCCGATCATCACGTGGTGCTTCGAAATGACGAACTGTAGCAACGGTGCACAGTTAGGGGAGAACACTTCTTGAAATTGGTGTAAGGGATCATCTTATTTACTACCGTCGTTCTAAGTAAACAAGATGCATAAACATGATAAACATCACATGCAATCAAATAGTGACATGATATGACCAATATCATTTTGCTCCTTTTGATCTCCATCTTCGGGGCTCCATGATCATCATCGTCACCGGCATGACACCATGATCTCCATCATCATGATCTCCATCATCGTGTCTTCATGAAGTTGTCTCGCCAACTATTACTTCTACTACTATGGCTACCGGTTAGCAATAAAGTAAAGTAATTACATGGCGTTGTTCAATGACACGCAGGTCATACAATAAATAAAGACAACTCCTATGGCTCCTGCCGGTTGTCATACTCATCGACATGCAAGTCGTGATTCCTATTACAAGAACATGATCAATCTCATACATCACATATATTCATCACATTCTTCTTGGCCATATCACATCACAAAGCATACCCTGCAAAAACAAGTTAGACGTCCTCTAATTGTTGTTTGCATGTTTTACGTGGCTGCTATGGGTTTCTAGCAAGAACGTTTCTTACCTACGCAAAACCACAACGTGATATGCCAATTGCTATTTACCCTTCATAAGGACCCTTTTCATCGAATCCGTTCCGACTAAAGTGGGAGAGACTGGCACCCGCTAGCCACCTTATGCACCAAGTGCATGTCAGTCGGTGGAACCTGTCTCATGTAAGAGTACGTATAAGGTCGGTCCGGGCCGCTTCATCCCACAATACCGTCGAAACAAGATTGGACTAGTAACGGTAAGCATATTGAACAAAATCAACGCCCACAACTACTTTGTGTTCTACTCGTGCAAAGAATCTACGCAATAGACCTAGCTCATGATGCCACTGTTGGGTAACGTAGCAGAAATTCAAAATTTTCCTACGTGTCACCAAGATCTATCTATGGAGAAACCAGCAATGAGGGGAAGGAGAGTGCATCTACATACCCTTGTAGATCGCTAAGCGGAAGCGTTCAAGTGAACGGGGTTGATGGAGTCGTACTCGTCGTGATTCAGATCACCGATGATCCTAGTGCCGAACGGACGGCACCTCCACGTTCAACACACGTACAGCCCGGTGACGTCTCCCACGCCTTGATCCAGCAAGGAGAGAGGGAGAGGTTGAGGAAGACTCCATCCAGCAGCAACACAACGGCGTGGTGGTGATGGAGGAGCGTGGCAATCCTGCAGGGCTTCGCCAAGCACTTGCGGGAGAGGAGGAGGTGTCACGGGAGGGAGGGAGGCGCCAGGGCTTCTGGTGTGGATGCCCTCCCTCCCCTCCACTATATATAGGTGCAAGGGAGAGGGGGGAGGCACAGCCTTGCCCCTTCCTCCAAGGAAGGGGTGCGGCCAAGAGGGGGGGAGGAATCCATCCTCCCCAAGGCACCTCGGAGGTGCCTTCCCCCTTGAGGACTCTTCCCTCCCCAAGCTTCCTTGGCGCATGGGCCTCTTGGGGCTGGTGCCCTTGGCCCATATAGGCCAAGGCGCACCCCCTACAGCCCATGTGGCCCCCCGGGGCAGGTGCCCCCCCCCCGGTGGACCCCCGGACCCCTTTCGGCACTCCCGGTACAATACCGATAAAGTGCGAAGCTTTTCCGGCGACCAAAACAGGACTTCCCATATATAAATCTTTACCTCCGGACCATTCCGGAACTCCTCGTGACGTCCGGGATCTCATCCGGGACTCCGAACAACATTCGGTAACCACATACAAACTTCCTTTATAACCCTAGCGTCATCGAACCTTAAGTGTGTAGACCCTACGGGTTCGGGAGACATGTAGACATGACCGAGATGTTCTCCGGTCAATAACCAACAGCGGGATCTGGATACCCATGTTGGCTCCCACATGTTCCATGATGATCTCATCGGATGAACCACGATGTCAAGGACTCAATCGATCCCGTATACAATTCCCTTTGTCTAGCGGTATTTTACTTGCCCGAGATTCGATCGTCGGTATACCAATACCTTGTTCAATCTCGTTACCGGTAAGTCTCTTTACTCATTCCATAACACATCATCCCGTGATCAACCCCTTGGTCAAATTGTGCACATTCTGATGATGTCCTACCGAGTGGGCCCAGAGATACCTCTCCGTTTACACGGAGTGACAATTCCAGTCTCGATTCGTGCCAACCCAACAGACACTTTCCGAGATACCTGTAATGCACCTTTATAGCCACCCAGTTACGTTGTGACGTTTGGTACACCCAAATCTTTCCTACGGTATCCGGGAGTTGCACAATCTCATGGTCTAAGGAAAAGATACTTGACATTAGAAAAGCTTCAGCATACGAACTACACGATCTCTATGCTAGGCTTAGGATTGGGTCTTGTCCATCACATCATTCTCCTAATGATGTGATCCCGTTATCAATGACATCCAATGTCCATGGTCAGGAAACCGTAACCATCCATTGATCAACGAGCTAGTCAACTAGAGGCTCACTAGGGACATATTGTGGTCTATGTATTCACACGTGTATTACGATTTCCGGATAATACAGTTATAGCATGAATAAAAGACTATTATCATGAACAAAGAAATATAATAATAACACTTTTATTATTGCCTCTAGGGCATATTTCCAACAACTTTATGTTTTCAGAACAACAACGTATAGACTTGTAAAATAAGCATGGTAAAGGATATAGTTGACTTTTTTATATTTAACACATATCATGTCTCTGAATAACAGCAAGCAAATATAAACAAAAAAAATGACGCTCCAAGCAAAACACATATCATGTGGTGAATAAAAATATAGCTCCAAGTAAGGTTACCGATGAACGAAGACGAAAGAGGGGATGCCATCTGGGGCATCCCCAAGCTTAGGCTCTTGGTTGTCCTTGAATATTACCTTGGGGTGCCTTGTGCATCCCCAAGCTTAGGCTCTTTCCACTCCTTATTCCATAGTCCATCGAATCTTTACCCAAAACTTGAAAAGTTCACAACAGAAAACTCGTAAGCTTCGTTAGTATAAGAAATTAAACCACCACTTAGGTACTGTTGTGAACTCATTCTAAATTCATATTGGTGTTATATCTACTATATTCCAACTTCTCCATGGTTCATACCCTCCAATACTACTCATAGATTCATCAAATAAGCAAACAACACAATGAAAACAGAATCTTGTCAAAACTAAAACAATCTATAGTAATCTGGAAACGTTCCATACTTCTGTAACTCCAAAAATTCTGAAAAATTAGGACAATCTAGGAAATTTATATATCAATCATGTGTAAAAAATTCAGATCCGAAGAAAGTTCTAGTGAATTATCAAATTTCCTGAACTCAGCGCAAAAGTTTCTGTTTTTGCACAGAATCAAGTGAACTATCATCCACACTATCCCAAAGGCTTGACTTGGCAGTTTATTGAAACGGAAGTTATAAAACATGATTACTATAGTAGAATAATCATGTGGACACACAAAAACAGTAGGGGTAAATATTGGGTTTTTCCCAACAAACGCTTTTCTTTAATGCCTTTTAAGCTAGGCATGATGATTTCAATGATGCTCACATAAAAGATAAGAATTGAAACACAAAGAGAGCATCATGAAACATATTACTAACACATTTAAATCTAACTCACTTCCTATGCATAGGTATTTTGTGAGCAAACAATTTATGGGAACAAGAATC
This sequence comes from Triticum dicoccoides, assembly GCF_002162155.2. Lineage (NCBI taxonomy): Eukaryota > Viridiplantae > Streptophyta > Magnoliopsida > Poales > Poaceae > Triticum > Triticum dicoccoides. The sequence goes on along the minus strand of NC_041391.1, from coordinate 611,724,472 downwards.
AACTAGCATAGGAAGGAAAATCAAGCATAACTTCAAAACCTTCAACACATAGAGAGGAAACTTGATATTATTACAATTCCTACAAGCATATATTCCTCCCTCATAATAATTTTCAGTAGCATCATGAATGAATTTAAAAATATAACCATCACATAAAGTATTATTTTCATGATGCACAAGCATAGAAATTGTATTACTCTCCACATAAGCATGAATAGTAGTGGGAGCAAGCTCAACAAAATAGCTATCATGTGAGGCATAATCTAATTGAAAATTAAAATCAATATGACAAGTTTCATGGTAATCATTATTCTTTATAGCATACATGTCATCATAATAATCATCATAGATAGAAACTTTGTTCTCATAATCAATTGGAACCTCTTCCGACATAGTGGATGCATCACTAAATAAAGTCATAACCTCTCCAAATCCACTTTCATAATCATCACAATAAGATTCAACACCCACCAAAATAGTGGGATCGTTACTTCCTAAAGTTGACACTCCTCCAAACCCACTTTCATCAATATAATCATCATAAATAGGAGGCATGCTATCATCATAATATATTTTCAAATGAAAACTGTGGGGACTAACAATATCATATTCATCAAACATAGCATCCCCAAGATTGCAGCTTTGCATATCATTAGCATCATGGATATTCAAAGAATTCATACTAACAACATTGCAATCATGCTCATCATTCAAATATTTACTGCCAAACATTTTATAGACTTCTTCTTCTAACAACTGAGCACAATTTTCCTTTCCATCATTCTCATGAAAGACATGATAAATACGAAGCATATGAGGCAACCTCAATTCCATTTTTTGTAGTTTTCTTTTATAGACTAAACTAGTGATAAAACAAGAAACTAAAGGATTCGATTGTAAGATCTAAAGATATACCTTCAAGCACTAACCTCCCCGGCACGGCGCCAGAAAAGAGCTTGATGTCTACTACGCAACCTTCTTCTTGTAGATGTTGTTGGGCCTTCAAGTGCAGAGGTTTGTAGGACAGTAGCAAATTTCCCTCAAGTGGATGACCTAAGGTTTATCAATCCGTGGGAGGCTTAGGATGAAGATGGTCTCTCTTAAACAACCCTGCAACCAAATAACAAAGAGTCTCTTGTGTCCCCAACACACCCAATACAATGGTAAATTGTATAGGTGCACTAGTTTAGTGAAGAGATGGTGATAACACTGCAATATGGATGGTAGATATAGGTTTTTTAATCTGAAATTATAAAAACAGCAAGGTAGCAAGTGGTAAAAGTGAGCAAAAACGGTATTGCAATGCTTTGAAACAAGGCCTAGGGTTCATACTTTCACTAGTGTAAGTTCTCTCAACAATGATAACATAATTAGATCATATAACAATCCCTCAACGTGCAACAAAGAGTCACTGCAAAGTCACTAATAGCAGAGAACAAACGAAGAGATTATTGTAGGCTACAAAACCACCTTAAAGTTATTCTTTCCGATAATCCATTGGGCTATTCCTATAAGTGTGACAAACAGCCCTAGAGTTCATAGTAAAATAACACCTTAAGACACACATCAACCAAAATCCTAATGTCACCAAGATACTCCAATGTCACCTCAAGTATCCGCGGGTTTGATTATAAGATATGCATCACACAATCTCAGATTCATCTATTCAAACCAACACAAATAACTTCATAGAGTGCCCCAAAGTTTCTACCGGAGAGTTAAGACGAAAACTTGTGCCAACCCCTATGCATAAGTTCACAAGGTCATAGAACCCGCAAGTTGATCCCCAAAACATACATCAAGTGGATCACGTGAATATCCCATTGTTACCGTAGATAAGCACATGCAAGACATACATCAAGTGTTCTCAAATCCTTAAATACTCAATCTGATAAGATAACTTCAAAGGGAAAACTCAATCCATTACAAGAAGGTAGAGGGGGAGAAACATCATCAGATCAAACTACAATAGCAAGGCTCGCGGTACATCAAAATCGTGCAAAATCAAGAACGAGAGAGAGATAGAGAGAGAGAGATCAAACACATAGCTACTGGTATATACCCTTAGCCCCGAAGGTGAACTACTCCCTCCTCGTCATTGAGAGCACCAGGATGATGAAGATGGCCACCGGTGATGATTCCTCCCTCCGGTAGGGTCTAGAACAGGGTCTCGATTGGTTTTTGGTGGCTACAGAGGCTTGCGGCTACGGAACTCCCAATCTAGGTTCTGTTCTAGAAGTTTGGGGATATATAAGAGGTGTTGGCGTCGGGAACAAGTCAGGGGGGGTCCACGAGGCAGCCATAAGGTAGGGGGGTGTGCCCAGGGGGCCTCGGGACTCTTCTGGTCCATCTCCGATGCTCTGTGGGTTTCTTCTGGTCCAAAAATAATCTCTGTAAATTTTCAGGTCAATTGGACTCCGTTTGATATTCTTTTTCTGCGATACTCAAAAACAAGGAAAAAATAGAAACTGGCACTGGGCTCTAGGTTAATAGGTTAGTCCCAAAAATCATATAAAATAGCATATAAATGCATATAAAACATCCAAGATAGATAATATAATAGCATGGAACAATCAAAAATTATAGATACGTAGGAGACGTATTAGAATGGGAGAGACATGACTAGTGAGGTAAGTCGATCAGTGCGTGGGGGAAAAGAATTAGAGTCGACCAAGCTATATGTAGGGAGATTGGTACGTATACATGCATGCATGTGTTAGAAGCAAATAAGGTCCGGAGAGACGGACGTGTGGAGAGGGGTGTGGCTAGGAGGTGGTGCGAGAGGCCTACTATGTCGAGGGGGAAGGAGTGTGTGAGTATGAGATCGATAAAAAGAGGGGCGGGAGTGTGCACCTGTGTGGAACCGTATAGGACATAGGGGGCATGGACGTGCGAAGATAAGAGGGGAAGTGTGTGTTTGTGGTAGGCACACTTGGCTTATATCGACCGGTGTGTGCCGGAAAGGAGCCGGGGGGCCTACACACACCATGGGTGAACGACCTAAAGAGAAACGAATGTGCGCAATGGAGGGGACATTGTGGGAGGGTAAGAGGGGGGTGGGCGTGTGCATGCATGATAGAAAGTTAGCGCTAGCTAGCTACAAAGAGAAGAGGATCGTTCTAACACCCACGATGCGGCTATATCTCCCATGTGTCGAAGCACGACTTAGAGGCATAACCGCATAGTGGTTTTGTCGCAAGAAGGGTCATCTTCACACAATCCCATGTAATGAACAAGAATGGGATAAAGAGAGTTGGCTTACAATCGCCACTTCACACAATACATAATTTAAGATCATACATCATTCAAAGTACACTCATAGACCGGCTACGGTCAAGTTCAAATGAAAAGAAGACAACCCCAAATGCTAGATCCCCGATCGCCCCGACTGGGCTCCACTACTGATCATCTGGAAACGATACATAGTAACGACCAAGGGCCTCATCAAATTCCCACTTCAGCTCAGTTGCGCCATCTGCGCCAGTATCCTCGGCACCTGCATCTGTTTTGGTAGAATCTGTGAGCCACGGGGACTCAGCAATCTCACACCCGCAAGATCAAGACTATTTAAGCTCATAGGTAGGAAAAGGTGTAATATGGTGGAGCTGCGGCAAGCACTAAGCATATATGGTGGCTAACATACGCAAGTGAGAGCGAGAAGAGAAGCAACGCATCAGTTGAGAAGCTAGAAGCGATCAAGAAGTGATCCTGAAACTACTTACGTCAAGCATAACACAAACCGTGTTCACTTCCCGGACTCCGCCAAGAAGAGACCATCACGGCTACACACGCGGTTGATGCATTTTAATGAAGTCAAGTGTCAAGTTATCTACAACCGGACATTAACAAATTCACATCTGCCTCATAACCGCGGGCACGGCTTTCGAAAGATAGTATACCCTGCAGGGGTGTCCCAACTTAGCCCATCACAAGCTCTCACGGGCAACGAAGGATAAACCTTCTCCCGGGATGACCCGATCAGTCTCGGAATCCCGGTTCGCAAAACATTTCGACAATGGTAAAACAAGACCAGCAAAGCCACCCGACTATGCCGACAAATCCCGATAGGAGCTGCACATATCTCGTTCTCAGGGCACACCGGATGAGACAGGCTACGAGTAAAACCAGACTTCGAGTTTCCCCGAGGTGGCCCCGCAGGCGGCTCAGTTCGGACCAACACTCGAAGGAGCACT
>NC_041391.1:611709802-611719962 GCF_002162155.2 Triticum dicoccoides | reverse complement strand
AATAAAGATGACCCTTGGGCTCGCGAAAACCCAAGGGAAAAGGGCTTAGGTGGCAAATGGTAAAACCAAGTTTGGGCCTTGCTGGAGGTGTTTTATTCAAAGCGAACTGTTAAGGGGGTCCCATAAATCACCCAACCGTGTAAGGAACGCAAAATCAAGGAACATAACACTAGTATGACGAAAACTAGGGCGGCAAGAGTGGAACAAGTCACCAGGCATAAGGCCGAGCCTTCCACCCTTTACCAAGTATCTAAGGTGCATTAATTTAAACAGGAAATAATGTGATAGCCCAAAATATCCATGTTCCGACCAGGAACAAACTTCATCTTCACCTGCAACTAACAATGCTATAAGAGGGGCTGAGCAAAAGCGGTGACATAGCCAAACAACGGTTGCTAGGACAGGATGGTTAGAGGTTTGACATGTCAATTGGGAGGCATGGTAAACAATGGCAGGTAGAACTAACATAGCGATAGAGCGAGTACTAGCAAGCAAAGATAGAAGTGATATCGAAGGTATGTTCATCTTGCCTGCAAGGTTCTCAGAGTTGTCGAAGGCTGGATCCTCGTAAACGTACTCAACAGGTTCCTCGTAAGCGTTCTCGTCTCCCGACTCTACCCAAAGCAAGAACACAAGCAAAGGAACCACAATAAATCACGGTGCAATGCACAAGCAACATGATGCAATACATGTCATGATATGCGAGATGTGATGTGCAATGCGTATGCATGCTTCGGAAGGAAAGATGATGAACAAGGCATCAACTTGGCAAACCAAGTATGCCGCTGGAAAGATGAGATGATTTTGGTTGAAATCGATATAAAGATCACCGGATTCGGGTGCACGGTTTGCAAATGACAAGTAAGACAAGATATGATGCAAACTGCTTAAAACAGCAACATGGCCACTTGGATGCAAAGTATAAATAACCTATAGCACCCAAACATATGAACAAAATGCATAGCAGTGATGTACAGGAGATGCTCTACGAAACATGAACACTGACCTCAATCTATAAACCACTAGAGCATGACTAAAACATCATGGCAATAATGCAAAAGATAACAGTTTCTACAGACTTAGTGAAATTACTAGACATAGCAGAAACAGATTCAACATGGCATCTTTACAAGCTTGATTAACTCACTACCAGGCAAGTCATGGCATGGAACAAGTACTAGCATGAAGTAGGCATGGAAATGAAGCTACTCATGTGCAAAACAACCACCTAGCATAATTGCATGAACAAACACATAAAGGACAAAACAACAACATAGATTGAGATGACATGTTCATGAACTTGCTCAAATGCAGAAACTAATGCCACCACTGGATTGGTGGGATTTTTCTACCCCAAAAACATATATAATATGTTAGGGTTGCTATAGAAAAATCATCACAAATGCACTAAGATAAAACCTGCCCTAAATGGAAATAAGACAGAAATGGCATTTTCCATATTTGGAAACGTCCAGAAATGGACTTGCCCAAAATAGATAGATTCTAAATGCCAGAAATGGAATATCGCAAGGAACAACAATAAAATAATAAAAATAATAAAATAACAAACAGGGCTAAGGGAGGATGACAGGTGGGGTCACCCTGTCATACTCACAGTGCAAAGAAACAGGAAAAAGGGGGGGAGAATAATGCACCCGCGGGGGATCGAACCCGGGTCTCTCGGGTGTGGTTCTGCATCAGAAACCACTGGGCTAGCTAGGCGCTACTGATAAGAAAAGGGGTTCGGCCCCTTTTAGATAGCCAACAGATCGAGCTCCTCTATTGCAAACAGAGAAGACGACGGCGCCGGTGAGGGCAACGGCGGCAACTAGCGGGGCACAGGGAGTCCGGCGGGCATGCGGGAACATGTGAAGGCGCGGGAGCGCGTGGCTGCTGCTTGTGGAGTCACGCGTGCGCGTGTGCTCGGGCACGAGCGGGACAGCGGAGGTGCCGGGCGAAGCAAGCGGCAGAAGGAGCTCGTCGGAGCTGCGGGAGGCTTGAAGTGTGCGCGCGGGACGTGAACGAGTAGCGCGAGCGAGCTACGGGAGCACAACAGAGGGGATCCATAGTGGGGACACGCAACCACGCACGGTCGAATAGCACTACACAAATAAATTCAGAGATCGCCGGAGCACTGCGAGCGCGGGGAAGACATGGATCGGCTGAGTTCTACGGGTGCCTACATGCCATGGGAAGGATGGGAGAGGGAGGTGCATTACCAAGCTCACCCAAGGACACGATGTGATCGACGGAGACGAGCCGGCGGCGACGAAGTGGAGATCTGAATCCTTGGCGCGGTCCTGACCGAGAGGCAGGTGGAAGCAGAGGACATCGAGGAACTCGTCGTCCGAGGCACCGTAGTCGACATCATGGAGGAAGACGACGACGAGGAAGAAGAAGGACATGATCTACAGGGGTGAGGGTGACCGGAGAGCACGCCGGCGACGAGGTGCGCTCTCAGGTGCGCTCGGGACGGAGCGGTTGCGGTGGATCTGGTGGTTCTATTCACCTGGCGGCGGTGATGAGAGGAAGAGGGAAACCCTAGGGGGCGTGTGGACAAGGAGAGGGGCTTAAAAGGGCTAGGGCGAGCGACGCGAGCTCACGCGCGCTCGTGCTCGCGGTCCCCATGGCGACGACGAGAGGAGAGGGAAAAGGTGGGTGCAGGGAACAGGGGAGGCGCTAACGAGCGGGGCCAAACTAGCCACGTGGCGAGGGCCTAGCGGGGGTGCACGCTTGCGAAGGTGAGAAAAGGCAGGGAGGAGAGGACCGAGCGGGCCGGCTGGCGCGATGGGCCAGCTGACGCGGTTAGCGAGCTGGGCCGGCCTGGGAGGCTGAGGCCCAGGGGGGGTCTGCTGCGCTGGCTGCAGGCTGCTGCTCTATTTCTATTATTTTTTTCAAACAGGAATATAAACAGAAAAGCACAGGGGAAAAGGAGAGGAGTTTGAGTATAAAGAAAATATTCTCAAACTCCTGGAATTATCCACTATTTGAATAAATTGCATTGGGCATTTTTAGAGGTAGAAAAATAAGACAAGTTTGAATATAATTCAAACTTGTGTTATTTTTCAACCTGACCAAAACAACTCCAAATAAGGAGATATTTGTCAGAGAGGTTTAGGACATGGAACAAGATTTATAGGGAGAAGATGAACATTAATAGAGAAAGGAAAATAGCACTTGACAAAAGAAGGAAGTAGAGGGAAGGAGGAGAAGTGATGGTGCAATGGTTTGAAAGGGGGACAAAGGTCATGCCCATGATGCTCATGGCAACAACATGAATGACAAAATGCAACATGAGATAGCATGAGTTGAAAATGCAGTATATGATGATGACATATGATGGCTAAAAGGAATATGACAAGAGGCACAAATGCAATATGGTAAGGAGAGCATGACAATGAAAAGAAAAAAAACCACATAACCAAACAAGATGAGGCCAAACATGATAAAACCCACAAGAATTGGATGAAGGTCAAGTTGATATATTGCCAAAATGGGACATGTTACATCTGGGGTGTTACAACTCTCCACCACTACCAGAGGATCTTGTCCCGAGATCTAGGACTGAAAGAACTACGCATATTCGGAACGGAGGTGATCCTCGCACTCCCAGGTGGCTTCTCGGTCGGAATGGTGTGACCACTTCACTTTCAGGAATTTGACTGACTTGTTGCGAGTCTTGCGTTCGGTTTCTTCAAGAATAGCAACGGGGTTCTCATGATAAGAGAGATCTTCTTGGAGGTCGATCTCTTCGAAGTTGATAGTGCGCTCAGGAGTCTTGAAGCACTTGCGAAGCTGTGACACGTGAAACACATCGTGCATGTTTGCAAAGTTGGATGGAAGCTCAAGTTGATAGGCGAGGTCGCCTCTTTTGCCAATGATCTTGAAAGGACCCACGTATCTAGGGGCAAGCTTCCCTTTGATACCGAAGCGACGAGTGCCTTTCATTGGAGAGACGTGGAGGTAGACACGGTCTCCGATTTCAAAAGCCAAGTCACGGTGCTTGCTATCATAGTAACTCTTTTGGCGCGATTGCGCGGCTTTGAGATTCTCATGAATGACTTTGCACATTTCTTCGGCTTCTGTGATCAAGTCATTGCCAAGAAGTTGGCGTTCACCTGTCTCAGACCAGTTGAGAGGAGTACGGCACTTTATGCCATAGAGAATTTCGAATGGGGCCTTGCCCGAACTCGCTTGGAAGCTGTTGTTGTAGGAGAACTCGGCATATGGAAGACAATCTTCCCACTTCATACCGAAAGACACAAGCCCTGAGCATATCTTCAAGGATTTGATTGACTCGCTCGACTTGGCCACTTGTTTGAGGATGGAAAGCTGTGCTGAAACGAATGTTGCTGCCCATGGCCTTCTAAAAGGAGCCCCAGAACTTAGAAGTGAAGATGCTTCCACGATCTGAAGATATCAATTGTGGAATGCCGTGCAAGGAGACAATTCTGGAGGTGTATAGCTCTGCCAGCTGAGCTGCTGTGATAGATTCTTTGATAGGAAGAAAATGAGCCACTTTGGTAAGCTTGTCAGTGACAACGAAGATAACATCATTTCCACGCTTGGACTTAGGAGAACCAGTCACGAAGTCCATCTCGATATGGTCAAACTTCCATTCCGGAATAGCAAGAGGTTGGAGGAGACCAGCTGGTCGTTGGTGTTCTGCTTTCACTCTTCTGCAGACATCACATTCATTCACGAATTGAGCAATCTCTCGCTTCATTCGAGTCCACCAATATGACTGCTTGAGGTCATGGTACATCTTTGTACTTTCAGGATGAATGGATAGGAGGGAATTGTGTGCCTCATTCATGATGACTTTTCTCAGATCACCTTTTGGAACCACAATTCGATCCTCGAAGAAAAGAGTATCTTTGTCATCCAAGCGATAGCACTTGTATTTGGGAATGCCCTTGTCAATACCACGTTTCACCTTCTTCACCATGGTATCCAGGAGTTGTGCCTCACGAATTTGATCTTCCAAAGTAGGAGAGACTATGAGGTTGGCAAGAAAGCCTTGAGGAACAACTTGAAGATTCAGCTTGCGGAAGGCTTCACAAAGATCCGGTTGAAACGGCTTGAGAATTAGACTGTTGCAATAAGCCTTTCTGCTCAGAGCATCTGCAATCACATTCTCCTTGCCAGGAGTATATTCAATACTCGGATTTTACTCTTGAATCATTTCGACCCATCGAGTTTGCCTGAGGTTAAGGTTGGGTTGAGTGAAGATATACTTGAGACTCTTGTGATCAGTGAAAATGTCCACTTGCCTTCCCAATAAGAGATGTCTCCATGTTATCAATGCATGGACAACTGCCGCCAACTCAAGATCGTGAGTGGGGTAGTTCTTTTCGTTGGGCTTCAACTGACGAGAGGTATAGGCCACAACTTTTTTCTCTTTCATCAACACAGCACCGAGACCTTGAAGGGAAGCATCACAGAATACTTCGAATGGCTTGGATTCATCAGGAGGAGTCAAAACAGGAGCTATGACTAGCTTCTCTTTGAGGGTGTTGAAAGCGACGTCACACTTAGGCGTCCAGACATACTTGACATGCTTCTGGAGGAGGTTGGAAAGAGGCTTTGCAATCTTAGAGAAGTTCTCAACGAATCTTCGGCAATAGCTTGCAAGACCAAGAAAACTGCGGAGCTGTTTGACATTCTGAGGAGGTTCCCAATTCAGAACTGCAGAAACCTTCACGGGATTAACAGCAATGCCCTTGGCAGAGATGATATGACCAAGATAAAGAACTTCATCAAGCCAGAACTCACATTTGGAAAACTTCGCATAGAATTGATGCTCTCTGAGCTTGTCGAGCACCAATCGCAAATGTTTGGCATGATCCTTCTTATTCTTGGAGAAGACCAAAATATCATCAAGATACACCAGAACGAATTCATTGGTGTAGGGGTTGAAGATAAAGTTCATCATGCGAGAGAACGTTGGAGGAGCATTGACAAGGCCGAAAGACATGACAGTATATTCATAAGAACCATAGCTTGTTCTGAATGCTGTCTTGGGAATATCTTGTTCACGAATGCGAATCTGATGATAACCCATACAAAGGTCAATCTTGGAGAAGACTTTAGCACCTTTGAGTTGCTCGAAAAGCTCATTGATGTTGGGAAGTGGATACTTGTTCTTGATTGTCTTCTTATTCAATGGACGGTAATCGACGCAAAGTCGGTCCATGCCATCCTTCTTCTGGACAAAAAGAACTCCACAACCCCATGGGGATGAACTCGGTCTGATCAAACCCAGACGCTCTTGTTCATCGAGCTGCTTCTTCAATTCCTTCAGCTCCTTGGGTCCAAGCTTGTAAGGACGCTTGCAAACGGGTTCCGTTCCAGGCTCAAGATCAATAACGAACTCGACTGGCCGATGAGGAGGCATACCCGGAAGCTCTTCTAGAAAGACATCTTGGTACTCACAAACAACTGGAATATGAGAAATAGCATCCAACTCGCCCTTCTCATTGAGAGAAAACAACCGAATGGTTTCATCATGAGCGGCATAGATGATAACATCCTCAGAAGGGTGTGTCAATTGAATTTGCCTGGCAGCACAATCAAGCTGAGCCTTGTGCTTAGAAAGCCAGTCCATCCCGAGAATTAGATCAATATCGGAATCGCCAAGAACAATTGGAGAAGACAGAAATTTATAGTCGCCCATCTTGATACCGACATTTGGAACCAATAAGGTAGATCTCAAACGTTTAGCTGGAGAAATAACTTGCATAGCTCTAGGTAACTCCTCTGTGTCAAAATTGTGCTTCGATGCAAAAGGATATGACATGAAAGAATGCGATGCACCAGTATCAAATAAGACTTTTGCAGGAATATCATTAACTGGAAGATTACCCATTATCACGTCTGAAGAATCCTCTGCCTGAGCTACATTCATCATGTTCACCTTTGTAGACTTTGGATTATGCTTGACCACTGCATTGCTTGAAGATCTCACAGGAGGAGGAGGAGGAAGGCGCCTTTGATTGAAGCATTTGTTTGCGTAGTGACCTTTCTGCTGGCACTTGTTGCAAGTCACTTCTGAGAGCGGACGATGATAAGGAGCATTCGACTTTGAAGCTTGAGGCTGAGACTTGCTCTGATAGCCTGGGTTGGGTGGGTGGGAAGATCCACGACCACCTGAGTTCTTCTGTTGGTAAGGCTGACGAAATGGAGGAGGAGGAAGATAGAACTTCTGCTACTTAGCTGCCACTTGTGAGGAAGAAGAAGATTGCACTGCATCCCTGATTCTCTTCTTAGAAGCCTCACACTTGAGCTGAGCACCTTCTTGCTTGAGTGCCATATTGTAGAATTGATCAAACTGAGTAGGCTCAACAAGAACAAGAGCTAACTGCAGATCCTCTCTAAGGCCACCTCTGAACTGATAGATCATACTTTTCTCATCAGGAACATCTTGCTTAGCAAAGCGAGCAAGTTTCTGAAACTGCTTGTTGTATTCGTACACTGACATGTTGCCTTGCTTGAGATTGCGGAACTCCTCACGCTTGCTCTCAACAACACTGGTAGGAATGTGGTGAGCTTTAAAGTCCCGACAAAAATAAGTCCAAGTTATCAGTCGACCTCCTCTGGAATCCTTGTATTGCTAGAACCAATCAGCTGCCTGATCCTTGAGCTAAAAAGAAGCGAACTTGACATAGTCCTCAGGCCTGACATTGCTGCATTCAAAATGCTTGTTGATATCCACGAGCCAATCATCGGCGTCTGTGGCCTCGACACAGTAGCTGAAAGACTTCGGCTGATTTGCCAGGAACTGGTTGAGGGTAGGAAACAGAGGCTGATGATTGAACTGCCCTTGACCTTGATTCCCTTGGTTTCCTTGGCCTTGGTTGCGCTCTTGCATGACCTGGATCATCATCTGAGCATGGGCGTTAGAGGCTGCCATCAAAGCTTGCCATGCCTCCGGAGGCAGAGGTGGAGGTGGAGGGTTCGCCTGACTCCCATCATTGCGTTCCGGATTCTGACGCGTTGGCGGAGCCATCCTGAAGAGGGTGACATCCATTAGCATCTTGATAGACAGATAGACAAGTTGAATCAACGGATAGAAATTGCAACATATAGTCTTCACAATAAACACTCGAACACGGATGAACGAATGAATTCCAAAGTAAACATCACACGTCCATAAAGGTGAGAAGCCACTTGATAAGAGATTGATGAATGAAATAAACAAGGTACAACTGGAACAAATAAGTGGTAAGGATTACCCAATCACAAACCAAATATCTGCGCGAAGAAATGCTAGAGCTACTTGAATCCCACCTATAAACACCCGAAACTTTATGGTTATGCAATCTGGTGTTGGGGATACAGGGGAAGCAATATATCTCACCCAAACTAACAATCCCTACATCCAGCTGTATCCATCCGTCAATACATAACCAAGAAACCTTCGGAAATCGTGTACCTCAACCTTCGAAAAGCATCCGTTATACGAGTTATGGCAATACTCCCGAACTCCCCAGTACTGGGTGACGTCGAGGTTATCTCACCAACAACTGCATAAAAGAGATTTTCGATGTCGGCAAAACTTGGGTATTCCAGAACTACAACGATAAAATTGTGACGACAACACCTCAGAGCTCGACTCCCCGGGTCAAAGCCACATAAATAGACATGAGGCACCAATAACAATGTTCTTGTCACAAAACCATCGGAACGATTCCAAGATACCCGTGTGATCCTAAAATTTTTTTTAGTGGAATTTGAGGAGACGACAGTCAAAACATCTACATCAGGAGACCTCACCAGAGCGACGAAGGGACTGAGGAGTAAAAAGAATCCTACTCTCCGATATATATAATCCTAAGACTCAAAACATTTTTGTTCTAGACTCAACACCGCCAGCAAACAATCAAGCAGGGGGCTCCTAAGTCGGGGATGGCTCTGATTACCAACTTCTAACACCCATGATGCGGCTATATCTCCCACGTGTCGAAGCACGACTTAGAGGCATAACCGCATAGTGGTTTTGTCGCAAGAAGGGTCATCTTCACACAATCCCATGTAATGAACAAGAATGGGATAAAGAGAGTTGGCTTACAATCGCCACTTCACACAATGCATAATTTAAGATCATAGATCATTCAAAGTACACTCATAGACCGGCTACGGTCAAGTTCAAATGAAAAGAAGACAACCCCAAATGCTAGATCCCCGATCGCCCCGACTGGGCTCCACTACTGATCATCTGGAAACGATACATAGTAACGACCAAGGGCCTCATCAAATTCCCACTTCAGCTTAGTTGCGCCATCTGCGCCAGTATCCTCGGCACCTGCATCTGTTTTGGTAGAATCTGTGAGCCACGGGGACTCAGCAATCTCACACCCACGAGATCAAGACTATTTAAGCTCATAGGTAAGAAAAGGTGTAATATGGTGGAGCTGCGGCAAGCACTAAGCATATATGGTGGCTAACTTACGCAAGTGAGAGCGAGAAGAGAAGCAACGCATCGGTCGACAAGCTAGAAGCGATCAAGAAGTGATCCTGAAACTACTTATGTCAAGCATAACACAAACCGTGTTCACTTCCCGGACTCCGCCGAGAAGAGACCATCATGGCTACACACGCGGTTGATGCATTTTAATGAAGTCAAGTGTCAAGTTATCTACAACCGGACATTAACAAATTCCCATCTGCCTCATAACCGCGGGCATGGCTTTCGAAAGATAATATACCCTGCAGGGGTGTCCCAACTTAGCCCATCACAAGCTCTCACGGTCAACGAAGGATAAACCTTCTCTCGGGAAGACCCGATTAGTCTCGGAATCCCGGTTCGCAAAACATTTCGACAATGGTAAAACAATACCAGCAAAGCCACCCGACTGTGCCGACAAATCCCGATAGGAGCTGAACATATCTCGTTCTCAGGGCACACCGGATGAGACAGGCTACGAGTAAAACCAGACTTCGAGTTTCCCCGAGGTGGCCCCACAGGCGGCTCAGTTCGTACCAACACTCGAAGGAGCACGGGGCCGGGGGGGGGGGTTAAATAAAGATGACCCTTGGGCTCGCGAAAACCCAAGGGAAAAGGGCTTAGGTGGCAAATGGTAAAACCAAGTTTGGGCCTTGCTGGAGGTGTAAGGAACGCAAAATCCCATAAATCACCCAACCGTGTAAGGAACGCAAAA
>NC_041391.1:611702557-611709556 GCF_002162155.2 Triticum dicoccoides | reverse complement strand
GGTAAAACAATACCAGCAAAGCCACCCGACTGTGCCGACAAATCCCGATAGGAGCTGAACATATCTCGTTCTCAGGGCACACCGGATGAGACAGGCTACGAGTAAAACCAGACTTCGAGTTTCCCCGAGGTGGCCCCACAGGCGGCTCAGTTCGTACCAACACTCGAAGGAGCACTGGGCCGGGGGGGGGGGTTAAATAAAGATGACCCTTGGGCTCGCGAAAACCCAAGGGAAAAGGGCTTAGGTGGCAAATGGTAAAACCAAGTTTGGGCCTTGCTGGAGGTGTAAGGAACGCAAAATCCCATAAATCACCCAACCGTGTAAGGAACGCAAAATCAAGGAACATAACACCGGTATGACGGAAACTAGAGCGGCAAGAGTGGAACAAGTCACCAGGCATAAGGCCGAGCCTTCCACCCTTTACCAAGTATATAAGGTGCATTAATTTAAACAGGAAATAATGTGATAGCCCAAAATATCCATGTTCCGACCAGGAACAAACTTCATCTTCACCTGCAACTAACAATGCTATAAGAGGGGCTGAGCAAAAGCAGTGACATAGCCAAACAACGGTGTCACATCCCTAGCTTCTGGTGCTGTCTGGTGTGTGCATCATGTTTAAATTCAAATGAAATTTGAATTGAGGAATTTTCAAAAGCCTCAGGAAACCTCTAAAAATAACCAACATTTAAATCTTCTCAAATGTGTCCAAGAAAATGTTCCTGTTATTCCATGGAAATATTGGTAAGAGGTAAAATTTAAACCAATATTTTTGGAGTCACAGAGATAATTATTTTGGCCATTTGAATTAATCCAATAACTATTTGCTTTGGATTTATATTTAATATATATTAAATATGACTCCAATAATTCTGGAAGTTTGTGAGTGGCTTTGTATATATTTTAGCAAGCCACATAAAAATCTACAGAATTTATTTAAATGATTTAGTTGCTAAACTAAATCAAAACAAACTACAGATAATAGAAAAAAAAGTAAAAGAGAGAGAGCAGAAGGACTTACCTGGCGCCACTTACCTGGCCCAACACTGTGCAGCCAGCAGCGGCCCAGCCCACCTCCTCCCCCTTGTCATCTTCCTCCCCTCGCACCGAAGCAGCTCGGTGGCGAGCGCCGATGCCGCCTCGGCCACCTCCTGCTTCCACCGAGGCGTTCCCGAGCCTCCCCCTCACGCCACCACGATGCCCCGACCCCCTGGAACCCCTCGACCTCTCCCATCGTCTCCCCCCTTTCTTTGGCTCCCTCTCTCCTCCACCGAGCGGAGCCCCGTCGCCACCGACGCCGTTCGCCGCGGCCACCACCACCCTCTCGCCTCCCCGACGCCTCCCAGAGCTCCGCAGTGCCTCCCTCTACCTCCTCAACGAGCCACGAGGCCCCAGACGTGCCGCAACACCGCCCTCGATGTCTTCTTCAACCTCGGGACCGCCGGCCATCTTCGTCAAATTCGTCGGCTCCGGTGCCTCCCCGAGCTCCCCGAGGCCACCGTCGCAACCCCTGTGAGCTCCACTCCGTTTCCCCTCCTTCATTTTGCTCGTTCCCGTGCCGTAGCACCCCCGGCCACATTCCCGAGCACCGCCGTCCGCCATGGCCGCGTACCTCTCCTGACCCGAGCCCCTCTGCTCGAACCCGTGGCACCAGCGCGCTTCTGGTGGCCCGCGGATGCCGTCTGGACCATCAGTTTCTCTCCTAGCGCGCCGCAGCCCAACCCCGCACATGGCCGAACTCCGGCCGCCGCCTCGGGCTCCACTCCGGCGAACCCCGGCCACCCCCGCACCTCCCGTTGGTCCCCCTAGATGCGCACGGGCGCGGGCTACCTCCTGGTGCCCTTGGCGCGTCGATCCGATGCCCCTAGCGCAAGTCCGGCGTCCCCCGCCGTGCTCTGTGGTCGTCGCCGGCTACACTCCGGCGAGAGCTGATGTGGCCGGTCATTAGGGCCTAACCACGCCCCCCCCCCGCTAACCCAGGCCTTGGCCACTGACTGTGGGCCCCACGCCCTTAACTAACCACGGTTAACCCCCTGTTTAGTTTAAGTTAACCACAGTGGCCCCACGCGTCGGAATTGACCTAGCTGACGTGGCCATTGACCGGTCCCACCTGTCAGTGAGTTAAAACCACCCTGTGTCACTGACGTGTGGCCCCCACATGTCAGGTTTGACCAGCAGCAGCGTCTGTTGACCTGCTGACGTCACGGTGACGCACTGATGACGTAGTAAATGTTTCTGGAATTTAAATAATTCTTAAATGAGTTATTATTTTCAGAAAATGTCCTAAACTTCAATAAATCATAGAAAATCAACCGTAACTCCAAATTAAATAATTTATATATGAAAACTTATCAGAAAAATTCAAGGAATCCATCTGTACCATTTTCATGCATGTTAGAGCAACTTATCACTACTGTTTAGGACAAATGAAGTGAAGGGCATTTAAATAATCACATATGGAGTTTGAATTTGAATCTTGTATTCAAACCAACTTCATTTAATCTGTTGTTAGTTGCATTAGCCCAAAACACATTCATTTTGCCATGTCATGATCATGCATCATATTGTGCATTGCATTGATTGTGTTCCCTTCTGTGTTGCCGGTATTTGTCCCCTCTCGATAGACGTGATACCGATGATGTGATCGTTGACACTGATGAAGACTCAATGTTATCTTCAGAAGTGCCAGGCAAGCAAAACCCCCTTGTTCATTCCGATAAAATCCCACTCTCTCGCTCCTGCTCTCTTTTACTGCATTAGGACAACAACGACATATTTGTTACTTGCTGCGGTAGCTGAACCCCTTTATCCTTTGCATGACCTGTCATTGCCACAGTAAATAGATGAAACCCACTAGCATGAGTAGGAGTTGTTTGAGCCCTGTTGTGCCTACTCATTCATGCTTGTTTGTCATGCCTGCTACTGCTTAGAGTTGAGTCAGGTCTGGTTCATCGGGGATGAATCAGAGGTGTGTGAACATGTCCTACTGTGTGTGAGCTAAGTGTGTGAACACGATTTGGTAAAGGTAGCGGTGAGAGGCCATGTAGGAGTACATGGTGGGTTGTCTCATTGCAGCCGTCCTCAGGAACTAAGTTATGTGTTTGTGATCCATGATTCAGCTACTACCATACATTGGGCCCTGAAATATGACCCCGCTCGACTTCTTATTCACCCTCGTCCTCTGTCCAGGAGTTGCAAGTAGTTTCTGGTGTTTGTAGTATGCTGCAGGCCGTGGACAACGCTGACCGTAGGGGTGGGCTGTGATGCGGTAGGCACGTGGCCGGGTATACCGGGCGCCCGTTTGGTGTCACGGAACCCTGTTCACATCGTTTGGGGCTGTGAGCGAAACTCCGGCCGGATCTCCTCATGGATGGAACCCGAATAGGCGATAAACCTGGACTAGGGACTTGAGTGTTTAGGTAGGTCGTGGTCTACACCCACGTCGGCTTTCGCTTGAAGTCTGCCGAGCACATGTCGTGTGCAGACGCTAAGTGGTGGAAACATGTATGAAGAAGTACACCCCTGCAGGGTTAACATCATCTATTCGAATAGCCGTGTCCGCGAAAAAGGACTTCTGGGTTGCTTATATCAGTTCATAGACAAGTGAAAGTGGATACTCTAAAATATGCAAGATAAGCGTGAGTGCTATGGATGGCGTTCTCGTAGGGAGACGGGAGCGGATCCATAGTGGTGTATTGATATGGTGAATATGTGGACTCGTGTGCGCCACCTCAAAAGAGTCGCTTGCAGTCGTAGTTTAGGATAGCCACCGAGTCAAAGCTGGCTTGCTGCAGTTAAACCCCACCATCCCCTTGTTGAAAGTGATGCATATGTAGTTAGTTTTGATGTAAGTCTTGCTGGGTACATTTGTACTCACGTTTGCCTATTTTATGTTTTTGCAGAGAGACTTCAGTCTCACTAGTAGTTCCACGTGGACTTCGACGTTTAGCTTGTTACCTCAGCTACGATCTTGTGCCCTCGGCAGGATCTGATAGATAGTCAGGCTTCTCAGCCTTTTTCATTTATAGATGTCTGTACCCAGACATGATAGCTTCCGCTTGTGCTTTGATTTGTATGCTCTGAATGTTGGGTCATGAGACCCCTGTTTGTAATATCTCGCTCCTCGGAGCCTAAAGAGTAAATTACTTGAGTCGTAGAGTCATGTTGTGATGCCATGTTGTATTTGCACATATCGAGCATATTGTGTGTATGTTATTGAAATGCTTGGTATGTGTGGGATCTGACCATCTAGTTGTTTATCTTTAGTAGCCTCTCTTACCGGGAAATGTCTCCTAGTGTTTCCACTGAGCCATGGTAGCTTGCTAATGCTCCGGAACACTTAGGCTGGCCGGCATGTGTCCTTCTTCGTTCCTGTGTCTCTCCCTTCGGGGAAATGTCACGCGATGAATACCGGAGTCCTGTTAGCCCGCTACAGCCCGGTTCACCGGAGTCCTGCTAGCCCAGTGCTACAGCCTGGATTCACTCACTGATGACCGACACGTTCGATGCTGGGTCATGGATGCCTGTCCCTGTAGGTCTGTGCCACTTTGGGTTTACGACTAGCCATGTCAGCCCGGGCTCCTTATCATATGGATGCTAGCGACACTGTCATATACGTGTGCCAAAAGGCGCAAACGGTCCCGGGCAAAGGTAAGGCGACACCCGTGGGAATACCGTGCGTGAGGCCGCAAAGTGATATGAGGTGTTACATGCTAGATCGATGTGGCATTGAGTCGGGGTCCTGACAGCGTTGGTATCAGAGCTTGACTGCCTGTAGGATTATCAAGCCAAACTGGTCGAAGTTGAGTCTAGAAATTCTTTAGTTATATAAGGTAATTGATTGTGGGATGGAACGTAAGGCTCTTTTTACTCTTTATACCTTATGCCTTCTGATCTGAGTCATCATCTTCTCTTCTACGGGGATTAAGAACTAGGCTTTCTTTTCTTTCTATCAGGATCACGTATTAATAGTCCGTAGACTTATAAGATTGTTCGATTTAAGCTTGAGTCCAGTTCCTACTACTTCTCTATGTTAACTGATGATCTCGAAACCTTGATATTGTGCTTCTAAGTGGTTATGCCACCATTTTTGTGAATGTCTCAAATCTTTTCTGAGCATTTACAGCCGTTATGCTGTCCGAGTCATCCCAGGTTTCTAAGTAGTCTGATGCAATTGCAAATCCTTTCTTCCCGTTTCAATGTGCCCATGGGCCAGATTAATCACACTAATTGTTGAGTTGAGGTATTCTATTGCCTTGACTTTTATGTTGGAGTTACTATTATGACCCTAGGTATTTAGGGAGTCACCTAGTAATCTAGCAACGTTTTGTGTTCCCAGTGTGAGATTCTGGCCTTTATTCTCGAAAGCATCCCGTGATGCTACTTAGTAGTAGGTATTCTATTTCTGGGTTTTGAACCCGAGATTCACTCTACCTACTTCATGTTGATAGTAATTGCTAGTGCCTTTAGGATATTAGTAACCTTTGCGATAATCCTTGAAGTCCGTGGTATCTTCTTCTTCCAAATACCATGAACTACTTATGGCAGAAGTTCCTCGTTGAACTGAACGATCACAACCAGAGTGCTCTTGATGAGTTTTCCATGCTATATTGTGACTCTGCCAGCTCAACCTTTCTGCATGGGTTATCCGGAAGAAATATGTTGAACTTGGTTCGACATACTAATCTATGCATCCACAACTCAGAAAATTATATGTTCCTTTGAGTTGTTCTCTTTAGTTCCATTCTGACCTTCGTCTATCAATTGATAGTCAAGAGTATGCGTGCGTTCGTTTATCGATGCCTATTACTCTTGTGGTCCGTCAAGCCATTCTATCGCAGAATGACTAGGAAAAACAAACTCCAGTACCTCATCCATATCTAGGATTGGGTCAAAGCAATTGCATTCCGCAGATCAAAATGCTAATCCAGCTTCTGGTCTGTTCTACCTTGAAGTATTACCATCTTTATATCAGGAATATCATGGTAATTGCACACCATCTTATGAATTCTTGACGCAGTAATACTTCTGATCATCATTGATAATTTCTCGGTTTCTGTGTTATTGTAACTGGAATGCCGACAAGTGAATCGTAGTGTGTGAAATCAATACTCCTAGCAACCTCGTTGCTTGGTAGTTAAAGGACAATAATTTCATTCTTAGCGTGTTAGTTTTTGAATCATCCTTCTAAGACTGATCGTGCTACCTAGTCCTTATTTTGGTGCACCCTTCGATTGATGAGTTAGGATTTTGTCAAGTCCTCACCCATTTGATCATATAGTCTTGCCCTGAAAAGCAAGATTGATCCCGAGCTTACGAACATATCGGTGGTTCGTGATGTTTCAATTATCTTCTCAGAAGTATTACCAGGTTGTCACCTGACCGTTATGTTGAGTTCGTGATCAAGTTGGTTTATTCCTGTAAACCACCCCTTCTCCAAGAATCCGTGTTGGATACCCTGAGCTAGTTGGTTAAGCTAGACAACAACTTGGAGAGTTGGAAGATAAGAGCTTGCCTGACTTAGTTCGTTCCAAAGGGATATTCTTGTGTAGTGTGTGTTGAAGAAAGATGATATCTTCATCGATTGGTCCCTGTGATCAGTTGCTGGACCTATCATTTCATCTAACCTTTGATTGGAGTATGGGCTATCATCCAATCAGACCAGAACCAACGATATTCGTAATGTTGTCTTACTCGTGGTTGATCCCTCGAGCATACACCATTATAACTTTTGGGTCTGACCAATGCTATCACTTGTTCACTTAACTATGGAATTCCTTTTAAAAGGAAACCCAGATGAATTGTTGTTGAGCCCATTGACAACATCCTTATCTCCTCCGTGATTTTGTTGGACATTAAGCTAGTGTTGGAAACTTTGAAAGCATTTTCTTCATGCTAGCTCATGAAGTATTTGTTTGATGAAAGAAGTGACTTCCTCTAGTTCATGTGCATTTGATGCAAGTTGCCGCCGTGGACTCGAGAAAGTCAATGTTGCTTCCT
>NC_041391.1:611663407-611698759 GCF_002162155.2 Triticum dicoccoides | reverse complement strand
CCCAGGCCTTGGCCACTGACTGTGGGCCCCACGCCCTTAACTAACCACGGTTAACCCCCTGTTTAGTTTAAGTTAACCACAGTGGCCCCACGCGTCGGAATTGACCTAGCTGACGTGGCCGTTGACCGGTCCCACCTGTCAGAGAGTTAAAACTACCCTGTGTCACTGACGTGTGGCCCCCACACGTCAGGTTTGACCAGCAGCAGCGTCTGTTGACCTGCTGACGTCACGGTGACGCACTGATGACGTAGTAAATGTTTCTGGAATTTAAATAATTCTTAAATGAGTTATTATTTTCAGAAAATGTCCTAAACTTCAATAAATCATAGAAAATCAACCGTAACTCCAAATTAAATAATTTATATATGAAAAATTATCAGAAAAATTCAAGGAATCCATCTGTACCATTTTCATGCATGTTAGAGCAACTTATCACTACTGTTTAGGACAAATGAAGTGAAGGGCATTTAAATAATCACATATGGAGTTTGAATTTGAATCTTGTATTCAAACCAACTTCATTTAATCTGTTGTTAGTTGCATTAGCCCAAAACACATTCATTTTGCCATGTCATGATCATGCATCATATTGTGCATTGCATTGATTGTGTTCCCTTCTGTGTTGCCGGTATTTGTCCCCTCTCGATAGACGTGATACCGATGATGTGATCGTTGACACTGATGAAGACTCAATGTTATCTTCAGAAGTGCCAGGCAAGCAAAACCCCCTTGTTCATTCCGATAAAATCCCACTCTCTCGCTCCTGCTCTCTTTTACTGCATTAGGACAACAACGACATATTTGTTACTTGCTGCGGTAGCTGAACCCCTTTATCCTTTGCATGACCTGTCATTGCCACAGTAAATAGATGAAACCCACTAGCATGAGTAGGAGTTGTTTGAGCCCTGTTGTGCCTACTCATTCATGCTTGTTTGTCATGCCCGCCACTGCTTAGAGTTGAGTCAGGACTGGTTCATCGGGGATGAATCAGAGGTGTGTGAACATGTCCTACTGTGTGTGAGCTAAGTGTGTGAACACGATTTGGTAAAGGTAGCGGTGAGAGGCCATGTAGGAGTACATGGTGGGTTGTCTCATTGCAGCCGTCCTCAAGAACTGAGTTCTGTGTTTGTGATCCATGATTCAGCTACTACCATACATTGGGCCCTGAAATATGACCCCGCTCGACTTCTTATTCACCCTCGTCCTCTGTCCATGAGTTGCAAGTAGTTTCTGGTGTTTGTAGTATGCTGGAGGCCGTGGACAGCGCTGACCGTAGGGGCGGGCTGTGATGCGGTAGGCACGTGGCCGGGTATACCGGGCGCCCGTTTGGTGTCACGGAACCCTGTTCACATCGTTTGGGGCTGTGAGCGAAACTCCGGCCGGATCTCCTCATGGATGGAACCCGAATAGGCGATAAACCTGGACTAGGGACTTGAGTGTTTAGGTAGGTCGTGGTCTACACCCACGTCGGCTTTCGCTTGAAGTCTGCCGAGCACATGTCGTGTGCAGACGCTAAGTGGTGGAAACATGTATGAAGAAGTACACCCCTGCAGGGTTAACATCATCTATTCGAATAGCCGTGTCCGCGGAAAAGGACTTCTGGGTTGCTTATATCAGTTCATAGACAAGTGAAAGTGGATACTCTAAAATACGCAAGATAAGCGTGAGTGCTATGGATGGCGTTCTCGTAGGGAGACGGGAGCGGATCCATAGTGGTGTATTGATATGGTGAATATGTGGACTCGTGTGCGCCACCTCAAAAGAGTCGCTTGCAGTCGTAGTTTAGGATAGCCACCGAGTCAAAGCTGGCTTGCTGCAGTTAAACCCCACCATCCCCTTGTTGAAGTGATGCATATGTAGTTAGTTCTGATGTAAGTCTTGCTGGGTACATTTGTACTCACGTTTGCCTATTTTATGTTTTTGCAGAGAGACTTCAGTCTCACTAGTAGTTCCACGTGGACTTCGACGTTTAGCTTGTTACCTCAGCTACGATCTTGTGCCCTCGGCAGGATCTGATAGATAGTCAGGCTTCTCAGCCTTTTTCATTTATAGATGTCTGTACCCAGACATGATAGCTTCCGCTTGTGCTTTGATTTGTATGCTCTGAATGTTGGGTCATGAGACCCCTATTTGTAATATCTCGCTCCTCGGAGCCTAAAGAGTAAATTACTTGAGTTGTAGAGTCATGTTGTGATGCCATGTTGTATTTGCACATATCGAGCATATTGTGTGTATGTTATTGAAATGCTTGGTATGTGTGGGATCTGACCATCTAGTTGTTTATCTTTAGTAGCCTCTCTTACCGGGAAATGTCTCCTAGTGTTTCCACTGAGCCATGGTAGCTTGCTACTGCTCCGGAACACTTAGGCTGGCCGGCATGTGTCCTTCTTCGTTCCTGTGTCTGTCCCTTCGGGGAAATGTCACGCGATGAATACCGGAGTCCTGTTAGCCCGCTACAGCCCGGTTCACCGGAGTCCTGCTAGCCCAGTGCTACAGCCTGGATTCACTCGCTGATGACCGACACGTTCAATGCTGGGTCATGGATGCATGTCCCTGTAGGTCTGTGCCACTTTGGGTTTACGACTAGCCATGTCAGCCCGGGCTCCTTATCATATGGATGCTAGCGACACTGTCATATGCGTGTGCCAAAAGGCGCAAACGGTCCCGGGCAAAGGTAAGGCGACACCCGTGGGAATACCGTGCGTGAGGCCGCAAAGTGATATGAGGTGTTACATGCTAGATCGATGTGGCATTGAGTCGGGGTCCTGACAAACGGTTGCTAGGACAGGATGGTTAGGGGTTTGACATGGCAATAGGGAGGCATGGTAAACAATGGCAGGTAGAACTAACATAGCGATAGAGCGAGTACTAGCAAGCAAAGATAGAAGTGATATCGAAGGTATGTTCATCTTGCCTACAAGGTTCTCAGAGTTGTCGAAGGCTGGATCCTCGTAAACGTACTCAACAGGTTCCTCGTAAGCATTCTCGTCTCCCGACTCTACCCAAAGCAAGAACACAAGCAAAGGAACCACAATAAATCACGGTGCAATGCACAAGCAACATGATGCAATACATGTCATGATATGCGAGATGTGATGTGCAATGCGTATGCATGCTTCGGAAGGAAAGATGATGAACAAGGCATCAACTTGGCAAACCAAGTATGCCGCTGGAAAGATGAGATGATTTTGGTTGAAATCGATATAAAGATCACCGGATTCGGGTGCACGGTTTGCAAATGACAAGTAAGACAAGATATGATGCAAACTGCTTAAAACAGCAACATGGCCACTTGGATGCAAAGTATAAATAACCTATAGCACCCAAATATATGAACAAAATGCATAGCAGTGATGTACAGGAGATGCTCTACGAAACATGAACACTGACCTCAATCTATAAACCACTAGAGCATGACTAAAACATCATGGCAATAATGCAAAAGATAACAGTTTCTACAGACTTAGTGAAATTACTAGACATAGCAGAAACAGATTCAACATGGCATCTTTACAAGCTTGATTAACTCACTACCAGGCAAGTCATGGCATGGAACAAGTACTAGCATGAAGTAGGCATGGAAATGAAGCTACTCATGTGCAAAACAACCACCTAGCATAATTGCATGAACAAACACATAAAGGACAAAACAACAACATAGATTGAGATGACATGTTCATGAACTTGCTCAAATGCAGAAACTAATGCCACCACTGGATTGGTGGGATTTTTCTACCCCAAAAACATATATAATATGTTAGGGTTGCTGTAGAAAAATCATCACAAATGCACTAAGATAAAACCTACCCTAAATGGAAATAAGACAGAAATGGCATTTTCCATATTTGGAAACGTCCAGAAATGGACTTGCCCGAAATAGATAGATTCTAAATGCCAGAAATGGAATATCGCAGGGAACAACAATAAAATAATAAAAAAAATAAAATAACAAACAGGGCTAAGGGAGGATGACAGGTGGGGTCACCCTGTCATACTCACAGTGCAAAGAAACAGGAAAAGGGGGGGGAAGAATAATGCACCCGCGGGGGATCGAACCCGGGTCTCCTCGGTGTGGTTCTGCATCGGCAACCACTGGGCTAGCTAGGCGCTACCGATAAGAAAAGGGGTTCGGCCCCTTTTAGATAGCCAACAGATCGAGCTCCTCTGTTGCAAACAGAGAAGATGACGGCGCCGATGAGGGCAACAGCGGTAACCAGCGGGGCACAGGGACTCCGGCGGGCGTGCGGGAACATGTGAAGGTGCGGGAGCACGTGGCTGCTGCTTGTGGAGTCGCGCGTGCGCGTGTGCTTGGGCACGAGCGGAACAGCGGAGGTGCCGGGCGAAGTGAGCGGCAGAAGGAGCTCGTCGGAGCTGCGGGAGGCTTGAAGTGTGCGCGCGGGACGTGAACGAGTGGCACGAGCGACCTACGGGAGCACGACAGAGGGGATCCATTGCAGGACATGCAACCACGCACGGTCGAACAGCACTGCACAAATAAATTCAGAGATCGCCGGAGCACTGCGAGCGCGGGGAAGACATGGATCGACTGAGTTCTACGGGTGCCTACATGCCATGGGAAGGATGGGAGAGGGAGGTGGATTACCAAGTCACCCAAGGACACGATGTGGTCGACGGAGACGAGCCGGCGGCGACGAAGTGGAGCTCTGAATCCTTGGCGCGGTCCTGACCGAGAGGAAGGTGGAAGTAGAGGACGTCGAGGAACTCGTCGTCCGGGGCACCGTAGTCGACGTCGTGGAGGAAGACGACGACGAGGAAGAAGAAGGACACGATCTACGGGGGTGAGGGTGACCGGAGAGCACGCCGGCGACGAGGTGCGCTCTCAGGTGCGCTCGGGATGGAGCGGTTGCGGTGGATCTGGTGGTTCTACTCACCTGGCGGCGGCGATGAGAGGAAGAGGGAAACCCTAGGGGGCGTGTGGACAAGGAGAGGGGCTTAAAAGGGCTAGGGCGAGCGACGTGAGCTCACGCGCGCTCGTTCTCGCGGTCCCCATGGCGACGGCGAGAGGAGAGGGAAAAGGTGGGTGCGGGGAACAGGGGAGGCGCTGACGAGTGGGGCCAAACTAGCCACGTGGCGAGGGCCTAGCGGGGGTGCACGCTTGCGAAGGTTAGAAAAGGCAGGGAGGAGAGGACCGAGCGGGCCGGCTGGCGCGATGGGCCAGCTGACGCGGTTAGCGAGCTGGGCCGGCCTAGGAGGCCGAGGCCCAGGGGGGGTCTGCCGCGCTGGCTGCAGGCTGCTGCTCTATTTCTATTTTTTTCAAACAGGAATATAAACAGAAAAGCACAGGGGAAAAGGAGAGGAGTTTGAGTATAAAGAAAATATTCTCAAACTCCTGGAATTATCCACTATTTGAATAAATTGCATTGGGCATTTTTAAAGGTAGAAAAATAAGACAAGTTTGAATATAATTCAAACTTGTGTTATTTTTGAACCTGACCAAAACAACTTCAAATAAGGAGATATTTGTCAGAGAGGTTTAGGACATGGAACAAGATTTACAGGGAGAAGATGAACATTAATAGAGAAAGGAAAATAGCACTTGACAAAAGAAGGAAGTAGAGGGAAGGAGGAGAAGTGATGGTGTAATGGTTTGAAAGGGGGACAAAGGTCATTCCCATGATGCTCATGGCAACAACATGAATGACAAAATGCAACATGAGATGGCATGAGATGAAAATGCACTATATGATGATGACATATGATGGCTAAAAGGAATATGACAAGAGGCACAAATGCAATATGATAAGGAGAGCATGACAATGAAAAGAAAAAAAACCACATAACCAAACAAGATGAGGCCAAACATGATAAAACCCACCAGAATTGGATGAAGGTCAAGTTGATATATTGCCAAAATGGGACATGTTACATCTAGGGTGTTACAATCGTGAAGGTGTAAAAGACGAACAAAGATCATAATTCATTATAAAAAAGTGCATTTGGATATTTGAAGAAGATATCATAGTGTTTTAAACTGATCCATGCATGAATGAATATATATAACGGTGACATGCACGGTGTGGTTATGAACATGTTATACTACATATAATATATTTTGTATATATAAAAACAGAGTTGGTGATGATGGTGTGCCTGCCATCCTGCAACATAGGCCGTCCGATTTATATCTGACGAATAGGAAGGGAGCTATGGCAATTTTGAAAAAAGATACCCACACCCCTCTCCAAATTTGCAATTAAGGCTTTCCCTCATTCATCCTTTTCTCCCACAAGATAAACTACTTATACAAATTCACCTTTTATGTTCCATGCAACGCATGGGCATATTGCTAGTGCTACATATAATATATAGAACATTGATTATAATTTGTGATAATGTGTGGCTTTTGCAGCTCAGGGCTAAATACTTGTCATAATGTAGGGGGCGGGGCACTATACCTTGTGTGATAAACATGGTGTACGTATGGAACATGGTTTAGATTATGAGTATCTAGTTAGTACATCAAACATACTATTATTTGGAATCAACATTAAGTGTGTTCAAAATTTGAATTCGAGTTCATATCTATCTCTATGCTAATCATGTGGTGTGGTGTTAAGATAATACACGAATGATGGTTTAAGTTGGCAACAATCACTATTGTAGATTCTTATTCAAATAGAGAAAAAAAATTCAAATTTAGTTCGAATTGCAGCGGTAGTATAGACATTTGGAATGCACTAAAATGTTGGTATGAGTAGGTTACATGCATTATATAGACAGTGAAAAAATTTAATTGGACATAACATGGATTCATACATAGCTTTGAATAGCATTTGTACAGTAGAATGGGACAAGACTCTCTCTTTGTGTGGTGTGAATAGCTTTATTTTTTTTGTTTTTTTGTTGTTGAGGGAAGTACGAATTGATTTGGTACGTACAATATTACATATTAGGCTTGTCCCTAAAATTCAACCCGCGCCTTGTTATATCTCGAAAATTCAGATATGTTCTCCCAAAACTCGCACCTTTTCAACCCGCGCCTTGCTATCTCGAAATTACAATGCGCGCGAAAACTCGCTCCAGCTACCAAATCTCGACATGTGAAATCCCCCTTCTAACCCTGAACCAAAAGGGCCACTAGTTCAAATTGGTGGGGGTACTTTTGTAACACACCCTACATTTTGGACAAGTGCGTCCCTAAGTCATGGTTCCCCCTCCCATCGCCTCCTTTTCACCATTCGAAATCCCAGGCCACCATAACCTCTCTGCTCCAGCCACGAAACCCCACCCTCCTCCGTACGCCACCTCACCGCTGCCCAGCCAAAGCCTCTTCCCCGATGACATCATCCACCACAATAGCTCGACGTCCCTCATACACCTGCCCAGGATGAGGATCCATCGTCTCGCCGGTTCAACCGCCCCATCCTCCACCTCCAAGGAGCTGCTTCAACGATCGCCTCGTCTATCGCAGCTGCTCCATCCCCACAGCACCGCCTTAACCTGCTCCACTGGAACCGCAGCATCCTCATCGACTCCTCGGATGAAGCCGAGGCCTACTCGGCACCACCAAAGAGGTTGTACACTCATCGCATAAGACCTTCTCCTTAACTCGACCTCCCGGCACCGACGATGCTCCATCCCGCACCCCCATGGCGCGACTACCTCGAAGCCAGCGCTACCGTGGACCCACGAGGCCCCTTTGGCGATGGTGTCCATACCAGCCAGGTCTGCTGCTGCTGCTCCAGCTCTTGCTCGCGTTGCTGCTGCTGGTCCAGCTCTCGCTCGCTCGCTCACGCTGCTGATGCTCCTCCGGATCTCGCTCGCGCTGCAGCTGCTGCTCCGGCCCTCGCTCGCTCGGACTGCTACTGCTGCTTTGACCCTCACATGCTCGCGCTACTGCTGCTACTCTAGCCCTCGCTCGCTCGCTCACGCTGCTGCTCTGCTCGCCCCCTCGCTCGCGCTGCTGCTCTACTCTTGCTCTCGCTCGCGCTACTGATGCTGGTACACGGGTTGCTGCGGCTACACGAGTTGCTGCTCTGGCTCTAGCTCGCGCTACTCCTCCAGGCGCTGCTGCTCCGGCTGCTATCTGCTACTGTGTTCCCCGTTGATAGCCGGTTGGTTTAGATCATTGTTTCTCTACTACTAGTGCTCGAGCGGCCTAAACTACATGTGAAGTGCCTCTCTGCTACCAGTGTGTTCAGTTTCCACAGTAACATTCAGATTCCACAGTAAATTTCAGTTTCGATAGTTAAGTCCAGAGTCAACAGTTTTTACCTCGTCTGTTGTAGTTAGGTGTTTTTTGGTGTTGTAAATTTAACATCTTTCACTTTTTGGTAATGTATTTTACATCATCTATTGGAGATGCTATTAGAATCCCACTTGAGATTAATGATGTCTGTCTTGTACTACTTCAGCCTCGACGTCTTACGGCTTGCCGCAGCTGCTTGAATGACCAAACCATCCATCACAACAGAGCAGTGCCCTGGACGCCATCTACAAATTCCTCAGATCTTCCTCGACACCTCTGATAGCCACCTCTGCCTCAACTTCTTCGGCGACCAATCCAATGATGCTAAGGTCGACACGGCTACGGCAAAGAGGTTGTGCACTTTTTGCATCACTTATTACTCTACATTCATGTCCATCCATTAGGGCTATTTTGGTTCAAAGGAAAAACTGATTGTCGGTGGGAACGACACCTATGGGATCACAGGAATCCCTACTATGGTTCGGCGGGCGCGAGGTTGTGAAAAGACCGGGTCCAGGAGCCAGCACAAGGATCGTTTACCCAGGTTCGGGCCGCGACGATGCGTAATACCCTAGTCCTACTTAAGTGTCTATTTGAGTGTTCTTGGAGTTCTTGAGCTAGCTACGATGCGTAACTTGTTCAAGGGTCTGAATCCTCCTCCAGTATGCCTCGGGCCTCCTTTTATAGCCAAGGGGATCACTACAGTGGAACACAGGAGGTGGAAAGGTGTACAATGTTTGAGCTTATCGCCTACTATTACGGGACAAGACGCATTTAATGCACCCCTTAGGTGTCCTCTTACTTTATCAGGGACGGAAACCAGGCCCGTCCCGTCCATCGCCGCTCCATCTTGTTCCGACTCGCGTCCAGGCCAGCAAGGCATGCGGTGCCATGTAGGCTGTCAGGCTGCTGATTTGGCGCGGTGGCAGCATCTTCACGAAGATCTGCATGCCACTACGCAGGTCCTTGTTGAGATGGTCTGGAAGCCGCACGTCGCCACGCAGGTGCCTGCCTGGCTGGCTGGGTTGGCAGCTGCATGGGAACGGCAGTGGAGCCTTGACGGGCGCAGGCCTGGCCGCAGCCCCGCTGATGTCCTCAGCAAGGGTCTTGCTGGGGCCCCGGCAAGGGTCTTGCCATGGCACCGTGGTCGTCCCCGATAAGGATCTTCCCAGAGGTCTCGTGGATTTCCTTGGCAAGGATCTTGCCGAGGATCATCGTCTTCTGGTCCTCATCTGATCTTGTGTGCTTCTTGTTCTTCACAAAGATCTGCATGCCGCCATGGAGGTGCCTCCCGAGCCTTGTTTCCGATGTGGTTGATGGTGTTTGGAAAATCTGGGGCTCAAGGGTGGCGCGCCCCACTGGCGTTGGGCAAATTACCCCAGCAAGGTTCTTGCCGGGGTTGCGGAGGCTGCCCCGGCAAGGGTCTTGCCGGGGGAGTCCACCTCGCCCTCTTGGTCTTTGAGTCCCTGTTCTTTGGCGATGCCTTGATCGCCTTGCAGCCTCGGCTTCCCTCCTATGCCTTGCTAAGTGTGGCCGTGGGCGCGACTCTGACTGCCCGTGCACAAGTAAAGGGGTACAAAGGAGAACCCCTAGTTTTGTACACCGACAGGAGCCCCCGGGCCTGGGCCACACCTGAGCGCAATGCGTTGTTAGGCTAGGCCCAAAATGGTGTGTATGCAGGCGGGCCTGATTTTTACCATAGTAATTCCTTCGTCCGCTGCGCTTCCCCACGACTCGCGCTGAATGCGTGACGTGGGGATCATGCGCAGGGATGACCGAAGCATGCTTGCGTCATCCTGCGGTGAATAGTAAAGAAGCGGCTTGGCCACTGCTCATTTACTTTCTTTGCCTTGGAACCGCCGTCCCATGTTTCCCACTACGCCTGCCCCTTGCGCCATGTACGCCGCATGCATGGCGCGGGGTAGGTAGCAGACGCACGGAATATGGGAAGGCGTGCGCGGGCCAATACTCACGCGCCTTCAATTGGGCAGGGTGGGCGGTTGATGGCCTCGCCTGCTGCCACCTTAATGAGCCGGATTGGTTGAGGGAGGCGGCCGAGCCCCGATCCCGCCCCTTTATAAGGAGGGGAGGGGAAGGGATGGAACCCTTCAGTCTTTCGCCATCTGCCTCCTCCCACCTTGGCTGCCTTCTTCCTTCTACTATGGTGAGAGGGCGCGCCGGTGCTTTGATGGTGGCAACGAGGGTCTCCGCTCGACAACGCACCCCTCCTTCCCAAGAGTTTGTGGCAGCGGAGCCAGCCGTGAGGGGAAGGGGGAGGGGTGAGGCCGAGGTCGCCGTGGCGCTCAAGGAAGAGGAGGGCGAGGCGGCGCATCGGCCTCACCTCCGCCGGTGGTCCCTCTCCCAATGGAGGGCCACTTCGGGGACCAGCCTCACAAATTCTTCATCAGGCTGCTCTGGCCAGCGTGTCATCGTCTGCGTCTCCCCACTCCATTTTCTCGGGAGATGGAGCTCGACTCGGCCCAAGATCTGAGATTGCATATGAGGGGCTGCGGGAATAGCGGCACGGGGGTTGATGTCGATTTCCCAGCCCCTCATGTCATCTATCTTCGTCGTGGATGGAAGACCTTCGCTCGTATCCACAGCTTGACGGCGGGACTCGTTCTCTATTTCAAATTAATGGAGAACGGCCTGCTCTCATCAAGGTCTTTGGAGACTTTGGCACTCGCCTAAAGTGTTGCGTGGAGAGCTCCTCTGATGACGAAGACTCTTCGTCGAGCGAGAGTGACGAGGAGGACAGCGACAGCGACGATGAGGGTGGCGAGCAGCAGGATGACGGGTCCGACTAGGCGTCAGGCCCGCCGTCCCCGAGCGGCGCCTACAGCAGCAGCATCTGCACCTGGCCCTTCCTCCTAGGGTGGGGCTAGCTCCTTGAGCTTCTCGCGGTTGCCTCCTTGGGCGTCTGGCGTGGGAAGGCCGGAGAAGGCGGGTGGCGGGCCGTCAAGTCGGAGTACGATGACACCGACGCCTTCGTAGCGTATTGGCGGCCCGCTGCATCATCTTCCAGCCCTTCTCCCAGCACCATCATCACCAGCCCTCTCCTGGGCGGCCACCAACATGTTCTCTTGGGGCCTTCTGCTGCTCGTACCTCCCCTAGGAGCTCCTTTGCCCTCCTGCTATCTTGTTCTGTTTCCTGAGGAGAGGGGCAAGAAAGGGATTACGGGTATCTTATCTCTTTTTAGTTTGTAAGCCTACGGGCCTTAGTTGAATTTAAAACGTGTAATCCCCGTGCTCATGTTTACGTTCTGTATGATCTGTACCTGTATGGGACGTATTAATGAAAAAGGGTGCTTGTCGGGATCTTTGTGCGTGAGCGAGGCCCAGTCCAAGGAATAAATCCTTGTTATTTTTATGTTAAACACTATCGCCTGGCAATAGGCCTTGTCATCTCCCTACTTCATTCAACCAGACTCATGCTCTCGGCGAAGGCAGGGGCGAAGTAGGGTTAGGCACTACCCTTGCTTCCTTGTCACTGCGGATACAACCAAATTCCGACCCAAAAAATAGTTCTTGGGTATAGAGAAAAAGGAGCAGGGTAGCCTAGGAATAAAATGAGGTTCCATACGCCCCAATTCAATATAGGAATGTAAAACTGGGGATAGAGGACTTATCTAAATCTGCAGCCCCCGGCAACCTTGGCTTGCCGGGGTCGGATCCTTGTGTCGTCAGCCCCCGGCAAGCTTGGTTTGCCGGGGCCGGAGCACCGGCTTGTTCTCTTTCTTCCATATAGATCAGCAGAAATGCCCATTTATCCTGCAAACCAAAGATGACAAAAAGTAATAGAGAGACACAGACTCGACCTCTATGCTAGGGGTTAGTCGCCGCTAAGCACTATCAACCCTAACCGAGGGAGAGACTCAACCTAGCATGCATGCTATAACTTAGGGCGCTAGCGCTTCATTTCTTTATGCTCAGGGTCTGCGCCTGGCTTTGTACAGAGGGTTACAATCCTTGCCGGCAAGGCTTGTACAAAAGGTGGTTTGCTGGGGGGGCCCAGCAACAGCGCCTTATGGGTAAAACTTGCGAAGAAGCTCGATGTTCCAGGAGTTGCTCACTGGAATGGCATCTTCGGTCTCCAGGCGGACTGCGCCGGTCCTGGTGACTCGTATTACCCGATAAGGGCCTTCCCACTTTGGCGTCAATTCTTGGCCAATTGAATGTGTCGAAGAACAAGGTCACCTTCCTCAAAGCTTCGGGCATGAACCTTGCGGCTATGGTAGCGGCGCAAGGTTCGTTGGTAGCGTGCTGCTCTCACAGCCGCCCGAAGACGATCTTCCTCGAAGAGCATTGCGTCATCTTGCCGCAATCGCTCTTGCTCAAACTCGTCATAAGCAAGCACTCGAGGTGACCCATATATGAGTTCCATGGGGAGAACTGCCTCTGCCCTGTATACCAAGGCAAAGGGTGTCTAGCCGGTGGCTCGATGTGGCGTCGTTCTGATCGACCAAAGAACCGCCAGGAACTCATCAATCCAGCACATTACGCTCTTGTGCAGCCTATCAAAAGTATTTATCCTCAGGCCTAGCAGTACTTCAGTATTTGCCCTCTTCGCTTAGCCATTGCTCCGTGGGTGTGCCACGGAAGCAAAACAGACCTTGCTGTCAAGGTCTTCAATGTACTGCATGAAGGTGTGGCTTGTGAACTGCGTGTCGTTGTCGGTGATGACTCTGTTTGGCACACCAAAACGACAAACTAGCCCCTTGAAGAACTTGACGACTGACGGCGCTGTCACCTTCCTCACTTCTTCCACCTCCGGCCACTTTGTGAACTTGTCGATTGCAACATACAAGTACTTAAAGCCCCTGACAGCGCGGGGGAAAGGGCCCAGTATGTCGAGGCCCCAGTCCGAGAATGGCCAGGAGAGAGGGATTGTTTGAAGGGCTTGAGCTGGCTGATGAAGCTTCTTTGAATGGAACTGACACACTTCACACTTGGTTACTAGTGTCGTTGCATCATGGAGGGCAATGTGCCGGAAGAAATCTTGTCGGAGAGCCTTGCCTGGAAGAGCCCTCGACCCTATGTGGGAGCCACATATGTCTCCATGTATCTCTGCCAATAGCTCCAGTCCTTCCTCCCGGGGAATGCACTTCAATTTCAGATTGTTTGGTCTTTTTCTGTACAGAATGTTGTCAACAAACTGATACATGGCAGACCAACGAGCTACTTTCGCTGCTTCTTCCTGCTCCTCAAGAAGCTCCCCTGTCTGGAGGAATCAGACGGTATGTTGTGCCCATGCCGGAGCCTGGAGCTCGACGGCAAGGACTCAAGGCATCTCCTCTGCCATGGGAGCGGTTGTCTCTATGGCCAGGGCTTGACGCCCTGCCGGAGTCGGTTACCCCACGGCAGGTTCAGCGTCCACGGCAACATCTTCACTAGCGGCTCTAGGGAGCTCAGTCGGAAAGTACTTCCGGGGACTGATTTCCTCTGCTTGTTCTGCTCTATTGATAGTTCAACGGATGGTTGAGTTAACCAAAGCACAAAGGTACCTGGTTCCACAGGTAGTTTGAAGGCAGCGCGCTTCGGCAGGTAGTCGGCGATGTCGTTCTCCACTAGGGGGGCATGCTCCGCATGTATACCGTCAAAATGCTCCTCCAGCTTCCTCACCTCATCTATGTAGGCTTCCATCAACGGGCTTTGATAATCTTTGTTAACTTGCCTGACGACAAGCTGTGAATCACTCCTGATGATGAGCTTCGTAATACGAGGTCTGCCGCGATCTTGAGACCGGCAAGCAATCCCTCGTACTCGGTAGTGTTGTTTGTCGACATCTCCCTAGGAAAGTGCATCTGGATTACATACTTGACGTGCTCTCCGGTGGGTGCGATGAGCAGCACACCAGCACTAGCGCCTTGCAGCGAGAAAGCCCTGTTAAAGTACATAATCCAGTTGTGACTTGTTTTCTTGCCGGGAAGAGTGGTCTCCTGGACATCTTCATTGGGCGTCGAGGTCCATTCCGCAATGAACTCTGCCAAGACTCTGCTCTGGATCATCGAGGTACTTTCATACTTCAAATCAATGCTCGACAGTTCCAAGGCCCAGTCCATAATCCTCCCGGTTGCATCCGGGTTACGCAATATCTGTTGCAACGGGAGGCGGGTGACGACGGTGATCTCGTGCGCTTGGAAGTAATGACGCACCTTCCTCGAGGCCATAAGGAGGTCGAAGAGCAATTTCTGCACACCGGAGTACCTTGACCTACCCCCCTGCAAGAGGGAGCTGACAAAGTAAACCGGGTGCTACATCATCTTCTTCTTATGCACCACTTCACTTGGTTGCATAGGCCCTGTCTCGCTGGCGTCAGACCCCGTTGGGTGCCTCGCCCTGCCAGGACCAGACCCTGCCGGGGGGAGCTCTAGCTCGCCATCCGCCAACCCCGCCGTTGCCAATGTCCCTTCGTCGACCTCCCTCTGCGCCACTAGTGTGGCACTAACCACTTGATTCATTGCCACTAGATACAGCAGCAACGACTCTTGTGGTTTAGGCGCAACCAGTATCGGCATGGAGGAAAGGTATTTCTTCAAATCCTGCAACGCTGCCTCGGCCTCTGGGGTCCACTCCATTGGGCCCACCTTTTTCAAGATTTTGAAAAAGGGATGGGCACGCTCAGCAGACTTGAAGATGAATCTGCTCATGGCGGCAATGTAGCCAATGAGCCGATGCACATCCTTGATCCACCTAGGCGCCTCAATATGCTCGATGGCCTTGATCTTGTCTATATTCTCCTCAATCCCATGCTGCGACACAAAGAACCTGAGTAGCTTGCCGGACGGAACCCAAAGACACAATTCTCTGGTTTCAGCTTGAGGTTGATCTTGGGTAGATTTGGAAACGTCTCTTCCAAATCTTGCACAAGTGTTTCCTTGTACTTGGTTTTGACCACTATGTCATCCATATAAGCTTCCATATTTCTATGTAGCTGGGGCTCAAAACCAATTTGGACTGCTCTTGCGAAGGTCGAGCCAGCACTCTTCAACCTGAAAGGCATCCGTAAAAAGCAATACGTACCACATGGGGTCATGAATGCTGTCATCTCTTCATCTTCTCTTGTCATGAAAATCTGATGGTATCCTGAGTAGGCGTCGAGGATGGACAACAGGTCACACCCGACCGTGGAGTCAACAATCTGGTCAATGCGCGGCAATGGGAAAGGGTCTTTTGGACAAGCCTTATTGATATCTGTGTAATCAATACACAGCCTCCACTTCCCATTTGCCTTGCGCACTACCACCGGATTGGCCAACCATGTTGGATGGAGTACTTCTCTCACCAAGCCTGCCGCTTCTAGCTTCCTGATCTCTTCAGAGCTTGCTTCCTGACCTTCTGCTTGACGGGCCGCACATTGGGACAGACAGCAAGATGGTGCTCAATCACTTCCGTGGGAATGCTGGGGATGTCGGATTCTTGCCATGCAAACACATCGACATTCGCCCGCAGGAAAGTGACGAGCTCGCCTCCCTATTTGCCATCGATGCTGGAGCTTACGGTGAAAGCCCCTCATGTACCATCCTCCTTGGGGAACACCTTCTTGGTCTCTGGTGGTGCAGCTCTGGATTTCTTGCTCTTGCCGGTGGAGCTCTCTGGTATGTCCTCGACGGGAGCACAACACTTAGAAGAGGTGCGCTTGCCGGAGTGGGTGCGAGAGGTCTTGCCGGCCTTCTTACCTCCCGGGGCTTCAGCGGCAGGAGCAAGTTCCTTGACGGCAATTGCTGCAACTGCCTCCCGGTAGAGTTGGTCAGCGCAGATCAGTGCATCCTTCTTATCGGAGGGGACGGTGATGATGTTCGTCAGCCCAGGCATCTTCAACATGTTGTAGGCGTAATGTGACGCCGCCATGAACTTGGCTAGTGTCGGGCAGCCAAGGATCCCATTGCAGGGCAAGGGGATCTCGGCTACATCGAAGACAATCCTCTCCGTCATGTAGTTCAACTCGCCTCCAAACGTCACGGGCAGCATGACCTTACCCTTCGGCTGGCTTCTTCCCAGGTTGACCCCTTGAAACGTGCCCGTCTCTTCGAGGTCTCCATCAGGAATCTGCATCCTTTTGATCACAATAGGCGATATCAAGTTAAGTCCGGCCCCGCCATCAACTAGCATCTTCGTCACCTTGAGGTTGTGTATCGTTGGTGAGACCAACAATGGCAAACACCTGACCGTCGTCATGCGATCAGGGTGGTCCTCGATGTCAAAGATGATAGGTGTGCTAGACCACTTCAGTGGCCTCTGTGCGTCGAATGATGGTTCCGCCGCTGTAATCTCACGCGCCCACTACTTGAGCTGGCGGTGAGAGGTGTGCAGCGAGGCGCCACCATCGATGCACATGGTCCGTAGCTTTTTGAAACTCGTGGGTGCCGGACTCGTCATCCTCGTCGCGATCATCATCTTCCTGCTTCGTGTCATAGCCCCGGGCGTGCCTCTCTTGCTAATTATCCTTGCCGTGGCGGCCTCCTTGGTCGCCACGCTTCTTGTCGGATCCTCCGGCACCGTCCTGGCCTTTCTCCTTGTCCCGCCTCTCATACTCAGCTTTTTGCTTC
Source organism: Triticum dicoccoides (assembly GCF_002162155.2). Classification (NCBI taxonomy): domain Eukaryota; kingdom Viridiplantae; phylum Streptophyta; class Magnoliopsida; order Poales; family Poaceae; genus Triticum; species Triticum dicoccoides. The sequence continues at coordinate 611,682,001 of NC_041391.1, read as the reverse complement.
TCAGCAAGCAGCTCAACTTGTCGGCAGTTCTGGAGGTCGTGGCCCTTGGTGCGGTGGATCTTGCAATACTGCTTGTCGGAGCTTCCTGGCTTGTTGGCGGCTGCCAAGGCCCGGCATGCGGCACACCCAGTAACTTCCTTGTCGGGGTCGCTTGCCTTGGCCTTCTTGGCAGTGCCGGTGTCGTCAGATCCCTCGACGGCAAGCACAGCCTTGTCCTTGTGCTTTCTATTACAGCATCGACCCTTCTTGGTCGGGGCGGCAGTGTCGTCATCTATGGAGTCGGTTTCCACACCGGCGTCCTCGCCGAGGTACTTCCTCCCCTCTTCAGCTCGGGCGCACCTATCGGCCAGAACATAAAGTTCGGCCACATCTTTGACCTTGTTCATCGCCAGCTCTTCACGCATCTTGCGGTTGCACACATTCTGATGGAATGCGCTGATCACGGCGGCGGGATGAATTTCTAGAATGTTGTACTGCACCCGACTGAACCTCTGGATGTACTTGCGCAGGTTTTCCCCTTCCTTCTGGGGGATGATATGCAGATCGCTCGCCTGGCCATGAGCTTGATGGCCTCTAGTGAAGGCACCAATGAACTCATGACACAGACCCGACCAAGAAGAAATGGAATCCGCCAGCAAGTGAATCAACCATGACATGACATTGGGCTTAAGTGTCAACGGGAAGTAATTAGCAATCACCTTGTCGTCTCGTGCTCCAGCAGCCTGCATCGCGATGGTGTAGATGCTGAGGAACTCCGACGGGTGAGTTTTGCCATTGTACTTTTCACCAACGTTGGGCTTGAAAGTGCGGTGTGAGGGCCACTCGAACTGCCACAGCTCGCGGGTAAAAGCCGGGCAACCCACCTCATAGGGTTGGCCACCATAGCCTCCCAGTGCCGGGTGGTCCGTAGTGGGCCCTGCTCGCCTATCCGACCGGTGGCGCGCTTCGCGCCGGCGCTCGATGGTAGTTCGAGCGTCTTCATGGGCTCGCTCCCGAAGAACTTAGCGCTGATCATGATGGGTCCATGGATCACATGACGCTATGGAAATATTAAGCGTCACCACGACGGATCGACACCCGTGGTGGCTGGCGTGGGGGAGGAGAGTGCACCATGGCTGCATCACCTCCGGCCCTACCTCCACCGGAGTGAGGTGGCTCGACGGAGCGTCGGCCTACGGGTACCGCTGGTCACGGCTCATCTTTGTTGGCAATGCCGACGAGGCTCCGGATGGTGGATCTCCACTCGTCAAGCTTCTCCGCAGCAGGAGGAAAGTCAAGGAGCAATTGCGCGCGCGCCAAAGCTTCTGCTGACATGGGCGGCGGCGAAACTGTGTGGACCGCGACGCGCTCCGACTTCTAACCACGTTAGAAGAAGCTCTAACACGGCCCTACGACTGTCCGCCATTTTCACCAGCACCTCGGCGTGCATGCTAGCCTTCTTTGTCCTGCGAGTGATGCGCATGACTCTTCCCAGGGCGGCGCCCGAGGTCCCCAATGTGGTGACGCTGCGCATCGTGCACAACTTGGGAAGAGCGCGTCGTGGGCCCCGGCGTGGGTGTCTTGGAGGTCGCCGCGCCACCGGCATGTGGCACGAGGACGGCTCTGGAGGGCCCCGCGCCACCTACGGAGGGCACAACTTCGTCTGTGGATTTAGCGGTGCGCGGCTCGTCGTCTCGCGCATGCACGACGCCGCCAACCGGGCTTTGGCTGCCAGAGCAATGCGGGTGTTTGCAGGCCGTGCCATGGATTCTTTCCGTGACGGCTACTCACCCACACTAGTATGGGCAGTCCGGCTCCGGATGAGCCGATCACTGTCGTCGTCTTCCTCTTGAGAGCCATGGCGACAAAGAACTGCTAGACTAACTGCCGAACCGGATTCTCACAACTGCGCCCCCTACCTGGCGCACCAAAGATGTCGGTGTGGACGACACATATGGGATCACAGGAAGCCCTACTACGGTTCGGCGGGCGCGGGGTTGTGAAAAGAGCGGGTCCAGGAGCCAGCACAAGGATCGATTACCTAGGTTTGGGCCGCGAGGATGCATAATACCCTAGTCCTTCTTGAGTGTCTATTTGAGTGTTCTTGGACTTCTTGAGCTAGCTTCGTTGTGTAACTTGTCCAAGGGTCCGAATCCTCCTCCAGTATGCCTCGGGCCTCCTTTTATAGGCAAGGGGATCGCCACAGTGGCACACAGGAGGTGGAAAGGTGTACAATGTTTGAGCTTATCGCCTGCTATTACGAGACAAGACACATTTAATGCGCCCCTTAGGTGTCCTCTTACTTTATTGGGGACGGAAACTAGGCCCGTCCCATCCATCGCCCCTCCATCTTGTTCCGAAGCGCGTCCAGGCCAATGAGGCATGCGGTGCCATGTAGGCTGGCAGGCTGCTGAGTTGGCGTGGTGATAGCGTCTTCACAAAGATCTGCATGCCACCACGCAGGTGCTTGCTGAGCTGGTCTGGAAGTTACACGTCCCCACGCAGGTGCCCGCCTGGAAGGCTGGGCTGGCAGCTACATGGGAACGGCGGTGGAGCCTTGGCAGGCGCGGGCCTGGCTGCAGCCCCGCTGATGTCCTCGGCAAGGTTCTTGTTGGGGGCCCGGCAAGGGTCTTGCCGTGGCACCATTGTCGTCCTCGGCAGGGATCTTGCCGGAGGTCTCGAGGATTTCCTCGGCAAGGATCTTGCCAAGGATCATCATCTTGTGGTCCTCATTCGATCTTGTGTGCTTCTTGTTCTTCACAAAGATCTGGGTGCCACCATGGAGGTGCCTCCCGATCCTTGTTTCCGATGTGGTTGATGGTGTTTGGAAAATCTGGGGCTCAAGGGTGGCGCGCCCCGCTGGCGTTGGGCAAGTTACCCCGGCAAGGTTCTTATCGCGGATGCGGAGGCTGCCCCAGCAAGGGTCTTGCCCGGGGAGTCCACCTCACCCTCTTGGTCTTTGTGTCCCTGGTCTTTGGCGATGCCTTGATCGCCTTGCGGCCTCGGCTTCCCTCCTCTATCCTGCTAAGTGTGGTCGTTGGCGCGGCCCTGACAACTCGTGCACAAGTAAAGGGGTACAAGGGAGAACCCCTACTTTTCTACACCGACAGGAGCCCCCGGGCCTGGGCCAGACATGAGCGCAACGCGTTGTTGGGCCAGGCCCAAAACAGTGTGCAGGCAGGCGGGGCTGATTTTTACCGTAGTAATTCCTTCATCCGCTGCGCTTCCCCACGACTCGCGTTGAATGCGTGACTTGGGGATCGTGCGCAGGGATGACCGTAGCATGCTTGCGTCATCCTACGGTGAATTGTAAAGAGGCGTCTTGGCCGCTGCTCATTTAATTTATTTTGCCTTGGAACCACCGTCCCATGTTTCCCACTACGCCTGCCCCTTGGGCCACGTACGGCGCATGCACGGCGCAGGGTAGGTAACTGACGCATGGACTATGGGAAGGCGTGCGCGGGCCGGCCGATACTCACGCGGTTTCAATTGGGCGGGGAGAGCGGTCGATGGCCTCGCCTGCTGCCACCTTAATGAGCCGGATTGGTTGAGAGAAGCGGCCGAGCCCCGATCCCGCCCCTTTATAAGGAGGGGAGGGGGAGGGATGGCACCCCTCAATCTTTCGCCATCTGCCTCCTCTCACCTTGGTTGCCTTCTTCCTTCTGCTATGGCGAGAGGGCGCGTCGGTGCTTCGATGGTGGCGACGAGGGTCTCCGCCCGACAACGCACCCCTCCTTCCCAAGAGTTTATGGCAGCGGAGCCGGCCGTGAGCGGAAGTGGGAGGGGCGAGTCCGAGGTCACCGTGGCGCTCGGGGAAGAGGAGGACGGGGCGGCGCATCAGCCTCGCCTCCGCTGGTGGTCCCTCTCCCAATGGAGGGCCATGTCGGGGACCAGCCTCGCGAATTCTTCATCAGGCTGTGCTGGCCAGCGCGTCGTCGTCTGCGTCTCGCCACTCCATTTGCTCAAGAGACGGAGCTCGACCCACCCCAAACTCTGAGATTGCATATGAGGGGCTGCGGGAATAGTGGCATGGGGGTTGATGTCGATTTCCGATCCCCTCATGTCATGTATCTTCGTCGCGGATGGAAGACCTTCGCTCATATCCACAGCCTGATGGCGGGACTCGTTCTCTATTTCAAATTAATGGAGAACGGCCTACTCTCCATCAAGGTCTTTGGAGACTTTGGCACTCGCCTAAAGTGCTGCGTGGAGAGCTCCTTTGATGATGAAGACTCTTCCTCGAGCGAGAGTGATGAGGAGGGAAGCGACAACACGAGGGCGGCAGGCGGGAGGATGACGGGTCTGACTAGGCATCGGGCCTGCCATCCTCGGGAGGCGCCGGCAGCAGCAGCATCTCCACCTAGCCCTTCCTCCTGGGGTGGGGCTAGCTCCTTGAACTTCTCAGGGTTGCCTCCTTGGGCGGCTGGCTTGGGAAGGCCGGAGAAGGCGAAGAAGGCGGGTGGCGGGCCGTCAAGTCGTAGTACGATGACACCGACACCTTCGCACCGTATTGGCGGCCCGCTGCCTCATCTTCCAGCCCTTCTCCCGGCACCATCATCACCAGCCCTCTCCTGGGCGGCCACTGACATGTTCTCTTCGTGCCTTCTGCTGCTCATACCTCGCCTCGGCTCTCCTTTTGTCCTCCTGCTATCTTGTTCCGTTTCCTGAGGAGAGGGACAATAAAGGGATTACGGGCATCTTATCTCTTTTTAGTTTGTAAGCCTACGGGACAAGAATTTAAAACTTGTTATACCCTTGCTCATGTTTACATTCCATATGATCTGTACCTGTATGGGACGTACTAATGAAAAAGGATGCTTGTCAGGTTCTTTTTGCGTGAGCGAGGCCCATGCCAAGGAATAAATCCTTGTTATTTTTAAGTTAAACACTATCGCCCAGCAACAGGCCTTGCCGTCTCCCTACTTCATTTGACCAGACTCACGCTCTCGGCGGAGGCATGGGCGAAGTAGGGTTAGGCCCTACGCTTGCTTCCTTGTCACCGTGGGTACAACCAAATTCCGACCCAAGAAATAGTTCTTGGGTATAGAGAAAAAGGAGCACAGTAGCCTAGGAATAAAACGAGGTTCCATATGCCCCAATTCAATACGGGAATGTAAAACAGGGGATAGAGGACTTATTTGAATTTGCAACCCCCCGGCAACCTTGGCATGCCGGGGTCGAATCCTTGTGTCTTCAGCCCCCGGAAAGCTTGGTTTGTCAGGGCCGGAGCGCCGGCTTGTTCTCTTTCTTCCATATAGCTCAGCAGAAAAGCCCATTTATCCTGCGAACCAAAGAGGACGGAAAGGAACAGAGAGACGCATACTCGACCTCTATGCTAGGGGTTAGTCGCTGCTAAGCACTATCAACCCTAACCGAGGAAGAACTCAACCTAGCATGCATGTTATAACTTAGGGCACCAACGCTTCATGTATTTATGCTCAGGGTCTGCGCCTGGCTTTGTACAGAGGGTTACATGCCTTGCCCGCAAGGCTTGTACAAAAGGTGGCTTGCCGGGGGGGCAACAACCGTGCCTTATGGATAAAACTTGCAAAGATGCTCGATATTCCAGGAGTTTCTCACTGGAATGGCATCTTCAATCTCCAGGTGGACTGCGTCGGGCCTGGTGACTCATATTACCCGATAAGGGCCTTCCCACTTCGGCGTCAACTTGTTGGAATTCTTGGCCAATTGAACGTGCCGAAGAACAAGGTCGCCTTCCTCAAAGCTTCGGGCATGAACCTTGTGGCTATGGTAGTGGCACTAGGTTTGCTGGTAGCGTGCTGCTCTCACAGCTGCCCGAAGACGATCTTCCGCGAGGAGCGTTGCGTCATCTTGCCGCAATCGCCCTTGCTCAAACTCGTCATAAGCAAGCACTCGAGGTGACCCGTATATGAGTTCCATGGGGAGAACTGCCTTTGCCCCGTATACCAACGCAAAGGTTGTCTGGTCGGTGGCTCGATGTGGCGTCATTCTGAACGACCAAAGAACCGTCAACAACTCATCAATCCAGCGCCTTCCGCTCTTGTGCAGCCTGTCAAAAGTCTTTGTCCTCAGGCCTCACAGTACTTCAGCATTTGCCCTCTCCGCTTGGCCGTTGTTGTCGAGGTCTTCAATGTATTGCATGAAGGTGTGGCTTGTGAACTGCGTGCCGTTCTCGGTGATGACTCTGTTTAGCACACCAAAACGGCAAACTAGCCCCTTGAAGAACTTGACGGCCGACTGCGTTGTCACCTTCCTCACTGCTTCCACCTCCGGCTACTTTGTGAACTTGTCGATAGCAACATACAAGTACTCAAAGCACCCAACAGCGCGGGGGAAAGGGCCCAGTATGTCAAGCCCCCAGACCGAGAATGGCCAGGAGAGAGGGATTGTTTGAAGGGCTTGAGCTGGCTGATGAAGCTTCTTTGAATGGAACTAACACGCTTCATACTTGGTTACTAGTGCCGTTGCATCCTGGAGGGCAGTGGGCCAGAAGAAACCTTGCCGGAATGCCTTGCCGGCAAGGGTCCTCGACGCTATGTGGGAGCCACATATGCCTCCATGTATCTCGGCCAACAGCTCCAGTCTTTCCTCCTGGGTAATGCACTTCAATTTCACACCGTTTAGTCTTTTTCTGTACAGAATGTTGTCAATGAACTGATACATGGCAGACCAACGGGCTACTTTCTCTGCTTCTTCCTGCTCCTCAGGAAGCTCCCCTATCTGGAGGAATCGGACGGTATGTTGTGCCCATGCCGGAGCCTGGGGCTCGACAGCAAGGACTAAAGGCATCTCCTCTGCCATGGGAGCGGTTGTCTCCACGGCCAGGGCTTGACACCCTGCCGGAGTCGGTTGCCCCATGGCAGGTTCAGCGTCCACGACAACATCTTCACCAGTGGCTCTAGGGAGCTTGCTAGGAAAGTAATTGTCGGGGCCTGATTTCCTCCGCTTGTTATGCAATGTTGATGGTTGAACGGATGGTTGAGTTAACCAAAGCACAAAGGTATCTAGTTCCACAGGTAGTTTGAAGGCAGCACGCTTCGACAGGTAGTCGACGATGTCGTTCTCCACTCTGGGGACATGCTCGGCCTGTATACCATCAAAACGCTCCTCTAGCTTCCTCACCTCATCTATGTAGGCTTCCATCAACTGGCTTTGATAATCTTTGTTAACTTGCCTGACGACATGCTGTGAATCACCCCTGACGATGAGCTTCTTAATCCCGAGGTCTGCCTGGATCCTGAGACCGGCGAGCAAACCCTCGTACTCGGCAGTGTTGTTTGTCGACATCTCCCTAGGGATGTGCATCTAGATTACATACTTGAGATGCTCTCCGGTGGGTGCAATGAGCAGCACACGAGCACCGGTGCCTTGTAGCGAGGAAGCCCCATCAAAGTACATAATCCAGTTGTGACTTGTTTCCTTGCCGGGAAGAGTGGTCTCCTGGACCTCTTCGTCGGGCGTCGAGGTCCATTCCGCAATGAACGCTGGATCGTCGAGGTACTTTCAAACTTCAAACCAAAACTCGACAGTTCCAAGGCCCACTCCACAATCCTCCCAGTTGCATTCAGGTTATGCAATATCCGTTGCAACCGGAGGCGGGTGACGACGGTGATCTCGTGCGCTTGGAAGTAATGACGTAGCTTCCTCGAGTCCATAACGAGGCTAAAGAGCAATTTCTGCACACCGGAGTACCTTGACCAAGCCCCCTGCAAGAGGGAGCTGACAAAGTAAACCGGGTGCTGCATCATCTTCTTCTTCTGCACCACTTCACTTGGTTGCGTAGGCCCTGTCTCACTGGCGTCGGACCCCGCCGGGTGCCTCGCCCTACTGGGACCAGGCCCTGCCAGGGGGAGCTCCGGCTTGCCATCCGCCAACCCCGCCGTTGCCACTGTCCCTTCGTCGACCTCCCTCTGCGCCACTAGTGAGGCGCTAACCACTTGATTCGTTGCTGCTAGATACAGCAGCAATGGCTCTTGTGCTTTAGGCGCAACTAGTATCGGCGTGGAGGAGAGGTATTTCTTCAAATCCTGCAGCGCTGCCTCGGCCTCTGGGGTCCACTCCGTTGGGCCCGCCTTTTTCAAGATTTTGGAAAAGGGAAGGGCACGCTCAACAGACTTGGAGATGAATTTGCTCATGGCGGCAATGCAGCCAGTGAGCCGATGCACATCCTTGATCCTCCTAGGCGCCTCAATCTGCTCGATGGCCTTGATCTTGTCTGGATTCTCCTCAATCCCACGCTGCGATACAAAGAACCCGAGTAGCTTGCCGGACGGAACACCGAAGACACACTTCTCTGGGTTCAGCTTGAGGTTGATCTTGCGCAGATTTGTAAACGTCTCTTCCAAATCTTGCACAAGTGTTGCCTTGTCCTTGGTTTTGACCACTAAGTCATCCATATAAGCTTCCATATTTCTATGCAGCTGGGGCTCAAAACCAATTTGGACTGCTCTTGAGAAGGTCGAGCCAGCACTCTTCAACCCGAAAGGCATTCATAAAAAGCAATACGTACCACATGGGGCAATGAATGCTATCTTCTCTTCATCTTCTCTTGTCATGAAAATCTTATGGTATCCTGAGTAGGCGTCGAGGAAGGACAACAGGTCACACCCGGCCGTGGAGTCAACCATCTGGTCAATGTGCAGCAACGGGAAAGGGTCTTTTGGACAAGCCTTATTGATATCTGTGTAATCAATACACAGCCTCAACTTCCCATTTGCCTTGCACACTACCACCGGATTGGCCAACCACGTTGGATGGAGTACTCCTCGCACCAAGCCTGCCGCTTCTAGCTTCCTGATATCTTCTGTGATGAACTCCTGCCTTTCTAGAGCTTGCTTCCTGACCTTCTGCTTGATGGGCCGCTCATGGGGACAGATAGCAAGATGGTACTCAATCCCTTCCCTGGGAACGTTGGGGATGTCGGATGCTTGCCATGCAAACACATCGACATTCACCAGCAGGAAAGTGACGAGCTCGCCTCCCTATTTGCTATCGGGGGTGGAGCTTATGGTGAAAGCCCCTCCCGTACCATCCTCCTTGGCGGACACCTTCTTGGTCTCTGGTGGTGCAGCCCTAGATTTCTTGCTCTTGCTGGTGGAGCTCTCAAGCATGTCCTCAATGGGAGCACATCACTCTGAAGAGGTGCGCTTGCCGGAGTGGTTGCGGGAGGTCTTGCCGGCCCTCTTACCTCCCAGGGCTTCAGCGGCAGGAGCAAGTGCCTTGACGGTAGTTGCTGCAACTGCCTCCCGGTAGAGTTGGTCAGCGCAGATCAGCGCATCCTTCTTATCGGAGGGGACGGTGATGATCTTCATCGGCCCAGGCATCTTCAACAGGTTGTATGCGTAATGTGGCGCCGCCATGAACTTGGCTGGTGTCGGGCGGCCGAGGATCCCGTTGTAGGGCAAGGGGATCTCGGCTACATCAAAGACAATCCTCTCCGTCCTGTAGTTCAACTCGCCTCCAAACATCACGGGCAGCGTGACCTTACCCTTCGGCTGGCTTCTTCCCGAGTTGACCCCTTGAAATGTGCCCGTCTCTTCGAGGTCTCCATCAGGAATCTGCAGCCTTTTGATCACAATAGGCGAGATCAAGTTCAGGCCGGCCCCGCCATCAACTAGCATCTTTGTCACCTTGAGGTTACGTATTGTTGGTGAGACCAATAACGGCAAACACCCAACCGCCGTCGTGCGATCAGGGTGGTCCTCGGTGTCAAAGATGATAGGTGTGTTGGACCACTTCAGTGGCCTCTGTGTGTCGAATGATGGTTCTGCCACTGTGATCTCACACGCCCATTGCTTCAGCTGGCGGTGAGAGGTGTCTAGCGAGGCACCACCGTCGACGCACATGGCCTCCATAGTTTCTGAAACTCGTGGTCGCCGGACTCGTCGTCCTCGTCGCGATCATCGTCTTCCTGCTTCTTGTCGCAGCCCTGGGTTGTCCTCTCTTGCTGACTATCCTTGCCGCGGCGGCCTCCTTGGTTGCCACGCTTCTTGCCGGATCCTCCGCCATTGTCCTAGCCTTTCTCCTTGTCCCGCCTCTCATACTCAGCTTTTTGCTTCTTAGCAAGAAGCTCAACTTGTCGGCAGTTCTAGAGGTCATGGCCCTTGGTGTGGTGGATCTTGCAATAACGCTTGTCAGGGCTTCTTGGCTTGTCGGCGGCCGCCAAGGCTCGGCATGCGGCACACCCAACAACTTCCTTGCCGAGGTCGCTTGCCTTGGCCTTCTTGGCAGCGCCGGTGTCGTCGGATCCCTCGACGGCAAGCACAGCCTTGCCCTTGCATTTTCTGTTACAGCGTCGGCCCTTCTTCGTTGGGGCGGCGGTGTCGTCATTTGTTGAGTCGGTTTCTGCACCGGCGTCCTCGCCGTGGTACTTCCTCCCCTCTTCAGCTCGGGCGCACCTATCGGCCAGAACATAAAGTTTGGCCACATCTTTGACCTTGTTCATCGCCAGCTCTTCACTCAACTTGCGATTGCGCACATTCTGATGGAACGCGCTGATCACGGCGCCGGGGTGAACATCTGGAATGTTGTACTGCACCCGACTGAACCTCTGGATGTACTTGTGCAGGTTTTCCCCTTCCTTTTGGGGGATGATATGCAGATTGCTTGCCTGGCCATGAGCTTCACGGCCTCCAGTGAAGGTGCCAATGAACTCATGACACAGATCCGACCAAGAAGAAATGGAATCCGCCGACAAGTGCATCAACCATGACATGACATTGGGCTTAAGTTCCAACAGGAAGTAATTGGCAAGCGCCTTCTCGTCTCGTGCTCCAGTAGCCTGCATCGCGATGGTGTAGATGCTGAGGAACTCCGACGGGTGAGTTTTGCCGTTGTACTTTTCGCCAATGTCGGGCTTGAACATGCGGTGGGAGGGCCACTAGAACTGTCACAGCTCGTGGGTAAAACCCAAGAAACCACATCGTAGGGTAGGCCACCATAGCCTCCTGGTGTCGGGTGGGCCGTAGTGGACCCTGCCCACCTATACGACTGGTGGCGCGCTTCGCGCCGGTGCTCGATGGTAGTTCGAGCGTCTTCATGGGCTCGCTCCCGAAGAACTTGGTGCTGATCGCGGTGGGTCCGTGGATCGGATGACGCTATGGAAATATTATCACAAGCGTCATCACGATGGATCGACACCCGTGGTGGCTAGCATAGGGGAGAAGAGTGCACCGTGGCTGCATCACCTCCGGCCCTTCCTCCACCGGGGTGGGGTGGCTCGACGGAGCGTCAGCCTACAGGCGCCGCTGGTCGTGGCTCATCTTTGTTGGCGATGCCGACGAGGCTCCGGATGGTGGCTCTCCACTCGTTGAGCTTCTCCGCAGTAGGACGAAAGTCGAGGAGCAGCTGCGCGCACGCCAAAGCTTCTGCTGATGTGGGTAGCCACAAAAGCTGCATGGATCACGACACGCTCCGACTTCTAACCACGTTAGAAGGAGCTCTATCACAGCCCTGCGGCTATCCGCCATTTTTGCCAGCACCTCGGCATGCATGCTGGCCTTCTTCGTCTTGAGAGTGATGCGCAGGTCTCTTCCCAGGGCGGCGCCTGGGGTCACCAACGTGGTGACGCTGCTCATCGCGCACAACTTGGGAAGAGCTCGTCGTGAGTGGCGGCATGGATGTCTTTGAGGTCACCGGGCCGCCGGCATGTGGCACGGGCGACGACTCTGGAGGGCCCCACGCCGCCTACAGGGGGCACAGCTCCGTCTATGGATTTAGCGGCGCGACTCGTTGTCTCACGCACGAACGATGCCGCTCACCGGGCTTTGGCTGCCAGAGCAATGCGGGTGTTCACGGGCCGTGCTCCGGGTTCTGTCTGTGATGGCCCCACTAGTCGCCCGCACTAGTACGGGCAATCCGGCTCCGGATGAGCCGATCGCTGTCGTCATCTTCCTCTTGAGAGCCATGGTGACGAATAACTGCTAGACTTACTGCCGAACCGGATTCTCACAACTGTGCCCCCTACCTGGCGCACCAAAGATGTCGGTGGGGACGACACCTATGGGATCACAGGAATCCCTACTATGGTTCGGCGGGCGCGGGGTTGTGAAAAGAGCGGGTCCAGGAGCCAGCACAAGGATCGTTTACCCAGGTTCGGGCCGCGAGGATTCGTAATACCCTAGTCCTCCTTGAGTGTCTATTCGAGTGTTCTTGGAGTTCTTGAGATAGCTACGATGCGTAACTTGTCCAAGGGTCTGAATCCTCCTCCAGTATGCCTCGGGCCTCCTTTTATAGGCAAGGGGATCGCCACAGTGGCACACAGGAGGTGGAAAGGTGTACAATGTTTGAGCTTATCGCCTGCTATTATGGGACAAGACACATTTAGGGCTCCCCTTAGGTGTCCTCTTACTTTATCGGGGACGGAAACCAGGTCCGTCCCGTCCATCGCCGCTCCATCTTGTTCCGACGCGCATGCAGGCCAGCGAGGCGTGCGGTGCCAAGTAGGCTGGTTGGCTGCTGAGTTGGCATGGTGGCAGCGTCTTCACGAAGATCTGCATGCCACCACGCAGGTGCTTGCTGAGCTGGTCTGGAAGCCGCACGTCGCCACGCAGGTGCCCGCCTGGCTAGCTGGCCTGGCAGCTGCATGGGAATGGCGGTGGAGCCTTGGCAAGCGCGGGCCTGGCCATAGCCCCGCTGATGTCTTCGGCAAGGGTCTTGCCGGGGTCCCGGCAAGGGTCTTGCCGTGGCACCGTGATCGTCCCCGGCAAGAATCTTGCCGGAGGTCTCGTGGATTTCCTCGGCAAGGATCTTGCCGAGGATCATCGTCTTCTGGTCCTCATCTGATCTTGTGTGCTTCTTGTTCTTCACAAAGATCTGCATGACACCATGGAGGTTCCTCCCGAGCCTTGTTTCCGATGTGGTTGATGGTGTTTGGAAAATCTGGCGCTCAAGGGTGGCGCGCCCAACTGGCGTTGGGCAAGTTACCCCGGCAAGGTTCTTGCCGGGGCTGCGGAGGCTGCCCCGGCAAGGGTCTTGCCGGGGGAGTCCACCTCGCCCTCTTCGTCTTTGTTCCCCTGGTCTTTGGCGGTGCCTTGATCGCCTTGCGACATCGACTTCCCTCCTCTGCCTGCTAAGTGTGGCCGTGGGCGCGGCTCTGACTGCATGTGCACAAGTAAAGGGGTACAAAGGAGAACCCCTACTTTTGTACACCGACACTGATTGAAAAACTTAGCAATAGGAAATTTTCCTATGGCACTCCACTATTAAATTATCCATGCATTTTTTTGAAAGGAATGGAGCAAAACATCCACCTGGACCTACTTTTCAAAATCCTATTCATGAAAACAAGACCAAGTGCATTAGTGGCAAAATAACATTCTAATTGTACACGCTTTCATATGGTTTCACTTTTTTTGAAGGTTAGGACAATAGGAAAGGCTCCTACAGCTTGTATATTACCACAATGTAAAAGTTTTTGTTACATATGCGCATAGTGGGGGGGAGGGGGGTGTGGAGGGGAATAACTACATAGCTAACTACATAGCTAACTACATAGCTAAATTACAAGGTGGCATCAACATCCTTAGCAAGGATCCCTCTATAGTAATCTCCATAAATGTGCTTAGTGTATGTTTGCCAAAGTATCATGCACAAGTTGTTTTTTGTGGTCAGGTAGTCTGTTTACGAGGTCTTGAAAGTCATTCATGAACCTCCTTTTCCATGAGTCAATGCATGGCAGCACTTTTCTAAAGTAATTGTTGTTGCGCTCCTTCCACAAGCTCCAAGCCGCCAGAAGGAAAATCTCCATGATCATTTTGTGGTGGTGCCGCTTTAATTTGGTCGTGTTTCACTTTAATTTGGCCGTGTTTCTTTGCATTCCCCTGCTCTTCCAATTCTGTGAACCAAACACCCAAGTTGAGAGAAATCTTGTGTTTACAAATGCTCTGTTTCCCATGCCCATTCCTATCCTATTCCGGTGTTTTTCCTATCCCTCCATTTTTAGAATCATGCAAGCCAAAGGAGCCCTTACAAAGTTACTTCAGTTACACATAGGTGTTGAAGAAAACTTTTTGTGGTTTGTCCTGCTCCTGTCGCGACATCGTCCACCTCACCTGACTTGTTCCATCGACAGAAGCATCCACCAAACCAAACATCATGACTCCTGACCGTCTTTCACCGCTTAGATCTCCTTCCCTACTGTCGGCACCCACCGCAATGGCATCACCATCATCAACTCAACAGATCAACCCGGGGAGTACACGGGTCCACAAGAGAGGCCGCACTCTTTTGTTTCTGCTTATATTGTGCATTTGCTTAATATTACCTGCTACTTTATCATCCTGTTCACCTCTTAGACTCTAAGTTAGGTCCAAATTAATGTTCAAACTTGAGTTTTAAAATTAGTTATGGGGCACATATCGAGGCAGTAGTGAATAGTATCTCTGTCTATTATCTGGCACATATCAAGACAACAATGAATAGTATATCTGCCTATGTTGTTCATCTTGGGTGGGAAAGAAATAGTAAAGCAATCATCATCTGTCTTTCTTATTAAATTAAAGCTATCATCAGCCTGCTATCATTATTTTTGGATCCATCCACTGGTTGTTACCATCACTCTAGATTTCTGCATGCTCTCCTTACATAATCTCACTATATTTTTTGTATGCATGTCAGATATTTTACACAGTCATGCGGAACATGCAGAGAAAAAGAGAAGAGTTTTGCGTGGCAATACAATGTCATGCAGACATCGCTCCATGCTGGGTTCAATGGAAAACCCTCCCCCTCCCTAGATTGTAATCCAAAAGAAGATATCTGTTCTGGGGCAGATTTAGACGCAGCTGGCCATGCCTATTTACCCCCCAAAGTGTTTGCTCTAACTTGGCATGATGATGTTAGTCATATCATGCATATGTTGCATTGCGGTGCCTACTTTCGACATCATATATGTCATCTGCTTAGTTTAGACATGTTCTGTAATGCCACATGTTTAGTTTCTATATCATATATGGGAATTATGCAGTCTCATCTCTTTTAGCCAGCCATAATATATGTGAAATATGCAATGCCATCTTGTTTCACCATGCATCATATATTTGAATGATATCTTGCCCATCCTTTTCTTCATTACATTTCCATTTGTCGACAATGTTTGTACATTAAACTACTCTTCCTATGAATCATCCATTTGAGTGGGTGATGGAAAATCTGGAGTGAAAAGAAGGTCTTCAGAACAGACAGTGCTACCTGTTGAAGTAGATCTCTTGTGGGGTCCTGAGAGATCCTTGAGATGGATTCAGAGACAGATGACCAATCGTATTCCCCCACTGAGGTGTATGCTCTAACTTGGCACGGTTATACTGCTCATATCATGCATATGGGGTCTTGCATTGCATAGTTTAGACATCATATACACAATATTCAACACCATGTTCTTAGTTCAGACATCATATATGCAAATGCCCTCTGCTTAGCATATAAATCACATATGTGAAATAAGTCATGTGATCATGATTACTTAGATAACATGTATATGAATTATATCATGTGAACCTGTTTAATAAATACATCATATAATTATCTCATGCCATCATGTTTAGTTAGTCATCATATCTTTGAATTATGTCATGCTATGCTATCCAGTTTAGATAGACATCATATATGTGAAATTATGTCATGCTATCCTTTTTAGCTAAACAATATACATGTCAACTATTTCATGCCCTCTTTTTTCCACACTATCTATTGCATATGTCTCTCATACAATGTATGTACATTCAACTATGTTTCCTGTTTATCAGCCATTTGAATTGGAGCGGGTGATGGCAGTACATAGCGGAGTAAAAACACGGTCTTCAAATAAAACAGTGCTACCTCTTGGTGGAGATAGCACCCTGGTTGTACATGCACGAGAACTAGCCCTACCACACATAACCCAGACTCTCGTAGATTGTACACCTACTGCGATGGACAAAGAACCAGCTTCACCCAATCTAACCCCAACCCCAGCAGATAGTAACCCAGTTCCTGTTGGCACAGCACCATCCCCACCACAGAGCTCCCAAACAAGAGCAGTTAGTAAGGCAGCTCTAGTGCCCAAATTACCAATACTACCATGACAACCCCAACTCCAAAAGTTAGTACACCTATTCCTGTGGAGGAAGCACAAGCAGCCATTCATAGTTTAGCATCTATCACATTTGATGTTGTTAAATCCTATGTGCGTATCTTCCCATCATGGAAATATTATACTGAAGATGAAGGAAAATGCTAGTTGCAGGTGTTTGTCCAGGAGTTATGTGTAAGCAATGTTATTCATGGCAATTACTTTGCTTTCTCCCATACATTCTACCTCCATGATGGTTATAATACATCAAATTTTCCCATTTTTCTCTATAGAGAACGACCAATTTGGCAACTAAGGATGAGGTAACCTGGACTAATACCTCTGCTATCTTCAAGAATGCTTGGTGGTAGTATCGGAATTACCTGAAGAAAACGTACTTCAGTGGCAAAGAAACTCATCAAATTCTGTAGCGGCCAGACCTCAAACGGTCAAGTCTCTGTGCATCAGTATCATCCCTAGATCGGTAATGCTGACACACACAGTACTCGAGGAATTATAACAGAGTTTCAATCACACATTATTACATCGAATCCTCATAAAGAGTATGATTACATAAAAACATCATGGTTAAAGGCCATCTAAACTAGATAACTACGGAAGCTTCGAAGGTAAATGAGTCCATCAACTTCAACGGCATAGCTGAGTGCAAAACAATGACCTATTGCACATTATTCATCGTCTGAGTAGTCTGCAGCATAAGACGTTGCAGCCCGAAACGGGTCAGCACATGGAATATGCTGGCATAGTTACACTGTAAAGCAATGAAATGCAAGAAATATATCTACATGCAATATTTGGCTGGTGGAGGCTGTAAGTTTCATGGTTTTGCATAAAGCTAGTTTTTTCCTACAACAAAGGAATAAATTTATTTAACTACTCCCAAGTTACCCATTATTTGAGAAGGTAACCCCAACTCAAATCCCAATTAAAAGTATCGTCATTAACCCAAATCAAATTAATTAAAGTAACGTGATGAGATCACATCAATAGATTCAAGTACTAGATAATCAAGAAGTCCATAAGCGGGGACATGGCTAACCATGATTAGTTTATACACTCTAGAGAGGTTTGCGCACTTTTCCCCACAAGACTCGACCGCATCCATGATCGGATGATCGAGACATAGCCTTTCTGAAGCATTAACTCTCTACTCCCGGTAGACAGTACAACCTACATCCCCTACATCTTCTAGTCTACCTCTTTAAGAGCTCACACAACTTACTCAACTATGCCAGAGCCCATAATGGCTTGTGGATGCACATAGAAGTTTCTAGCATGAATAATCTTATGATCCCTTTGAGCCTGGGTGGCATTCCATAGGATAATCACACGGGTACTCCAGGATTTCCAAAAATAGGCAACACTAGGTTCCCCAGGTGCCTCAACCAATCCACCCAGATGTGCACTAAAGTTTCCACCTTAATGTTGTCCATAATTAAATAACTCTCAAACTTCCATGTGTGAACTCATGATCCAATCCCCGTCTACGAGCATGGCTAAGCAATAATAAGCATAACGTATATTACCAGGGTGATCAAAAGGTATGAGGTTCCTACCTCAAGCACTACAACCAAACCACATATTCCCAATCCTACTCATGCAAAATATTTGAGGGGCAATACTAATGCATAGTAAAAACTGGGTATAAAAGAGTATGATCAAAGTGTAACTTGCCTTGCTGATGATCTGCAAACTCTACAGATTCGTAGTAACAAGCTTCGCACTCCGGGTAATCTAGCATAGACAAACAATAACATACATAAGCAATCACTCAATCGAAACACAAGAAAAACTGAGAAAAGATCCAAATCAAAGACGAAACAAGCAAACGGCTTAAGCTAACAAGAGTCAAAACCTAACAACATTATTATCATGTGAACTAGATCTTAGCAGTAAGTACATGTGATTAGCTCCGATTTGCAAAAAGATTCAACTAAAACGGAGCAACGAAACTCAAAATACGAACGAAACAAGATCGTTTACTAATCTGGACTAAACTCAAATTTTATAGTACCAAAATCATGTTCAAGTTAATTAACTCGAAAGAACAGAACGATACAAAGATTTAGCTGCTAGTTTCATCTAATTTGGATAAACGAGTAAAAAGTTATGCTAGTTTAATGATCAGGGTCTAAATCGCAATAAAATAATTGCGGATAGGTCCCTAGCCGAAAAAAAACTAAAAAGAAAAAACTAACGAACGAACATTCGATGTCTGAACTAATCTGGCGAAAAGCGTTCATTAAAATGAATGAATGGACGAACATCCGCTAACTAAATAAACCGAACGAAACCGATCTAAAAACAGTAATATAAAAAATGGAAATTAAAATAACCAAAGAACCAACGGTTCTTACCGGTTTTCAGAGAAAAACCGGCGGCGGTCAACGGCGGCATCGATGGCGGATTGGCGGTGTCGGGCAGTTGCGGGTGGCTGGCGGCTGCGGGGCGACGGCGTGGGGTGTGTGGGGCGGTGGCACAGCGTCGGGGCGGCGGCGGCAGCGCGAACAGCGGCGGGCTTCGGCTAAGGCGGTGCTCGGTGGCTGCAACAACTGGATTCAGCG